>NC_141903.1:87500553-87817428 GCF_057802395.1 Ceratotherium simum simum
TCTTCTAATGTTTGAGAACCACTGACCATAGGATGAAGTCCACATAATACAACACAGCATATACATCTCTTCATAATACATACAACGTCTGTTCCAGCTGCTCTAAACTGGAAGAACATGTCTTGCTACCTCAATGCTTTTATTATACTCTGCCTAGAACGCCCAACCCAGTCCTCTTTTCTGCCCTGCAAACATGTTACTCAGCTTTTAAGATGAGTCACCAAGTCCACCCCATACTCAAACAGCAGACGGTTAAGCTCCACCTCCTAGAAGATTAGAATCCACATTTATTATCTGGAAATCTTCTGTAAGATTTGTCCCTTCAGCTCCATTTATTTATTAATTGTGTTTATATCAGTGTAGACTCATGGAAATTTATTTTTATTCTTTAGGTTAAAATTAAACACTCTCATTATTTATCTTCTTGCTTAAACTGTCCCAGCTTTTTTTTGTGTGTGTGTGAGGAAGATCAGCCCTGAGCTAACATCCATGCTAATCCTCCTCTTTTTGCTGAGGAAGACCAGCTCTGAGCTAACATCTATTGCCAATCCTCCTCCTTTTTTTCCCCAAAGCCCCAGTAGATAGTTGTATGTCATAGTTGCACATCCTTCTAGTTGCTGTATGTGGGACGCGGCCTCAGTATGGCCGGAGAAGCGGTGCGTAGGTGCACGCCCGGGATCCAAACCCGGGCCGTCAGTAGCAGAGCGCACGCACTTAACCGCTAAGCCACGGGCGGGGCTGGCCCCAAACCGTCCCAGCTTTAGCCTTCTGGAATCTGTTTGCTCAAGCACTTGATCCACGCTCATCTTGTATTCTCCCCATCCCAGCTCTAGAATCAGCCATTTCTCCAAGTGCAAACAAGCAGACTTTAATGGTTCATGAATGTTTTCTATATCAGTCAAATTTAAATCAAATGGTTCTACCTTTTATAGTAATTCTATTAGTAATACATTACACCAAAGTTGGTATTACTTAATAACCATAAAACTTGGAAAAATTACCAACAAAAAACACACAAGCAACGTCAACAAAGTCCACAATATAAAATGCTATTTTTATTAATACCAATAGAAACCTCATGTATGCTTCATCCCCCCAAGCTCTCTAGATAAACAAACATCACTTTTAATAATTAATGCTTTTTTATTCTTTTGAAGTAGATACATCTAAAATAAATTTCTATTTCCCTGTCCCTTTGGTAGAGAATGAAGACTATAACTTAATATCTTCTTTTTTCTTGTTAAAGTTTTTACTTTATTATCTGTGTACCAAGAAACCAGAATATCAAAATGGTTAAAATTATATATGTAATATATACTCTGAATAAGGTCTTCATATATAGAATAATGTCTAAAGGCTTCACAACAGCTATTTTAGTCACCTAAGAGGGATCTTTCTACTTAGTTCCAAATTCACAGACATATTCTAGAAGCTGAAACTGCCTAATAACCTCTAGTTAAGAAATCTATTAGAAGATACAGAATATGTTTTAAAAATTAAGCAGTCCTACTAAAAAGAAAATATTTCTAAAATATTGCTTTCAAGTATAAATGGGGGCATGTTAAAATTGGTTCACCTTCCTCTTTTATATGTACAGTTAATACATATAAATGTACAGTTCGTACTAAATTGATCACATGGAAATCTCAAAGTCTTTGAAACCCATTCTACTTTCACCCTTCCGGCAGGCTAAATCTCTTTCTTAATAGACCTCGTCTGCCTTATCTGATTAACCAAATTTTCTGTTTCTGGATAAGGAGACACTAAAATTCATTTCACTGTACACTTACCATTACATTACTAATATATTACATTTCTAATATAAATGATTATTTTAAAGCACTTCAAATTTCTCTGAGATATAAACTCCGTATACCAGCACTTACTTAACTCTCTGGTCTCTTCCCTCCAAGAGTGCACAAATCTTCCTCTATCTAATCTGTCCAAATTATTAGAAATGAAAAATCAGTCAAATTCAATTTTAAAAAGGTTGCCTTGTTTTTAAGTAGATAAGTAGGCACTGAAAATACAGTTCTTTATATCAAAATGATATAAAAAAAGTGAATCTGACTCTCGTGAAAACAACTGACAATATGGGGTTGCGTATCCCCTACCAAAAGCTTAAAATTTACTGCAGACTTATATGCAAAAACCTGAGCTAGGCACAGCGCTAAAATGTATACTAAGTATAAATAACTTCCCGTATACTGAAGAGTGGAAAACTCTGTAAAGTGTAAATTAACAAACTTGAACAATACAATCATCACATGAATATCAAGTTCATTTGAGATGCTTGAGGGAAGAGCCTGATAAGGCTGAGGAGCTCTGAAAGGGCTAGAAGACCCTCGGGTGGAGGGCTGTACCTGACCCAGAATCAGAAAAAATTCAGGAGAAAATACATCACCGGGGGCGTAGAAGCACTTCTATTGGCATCCAGAACCAAAGTTGGTAGGTCTTATATACAGAAAGAGATTAGAAAGCAGACTGTTTAAATAATTGAGCTTGGACATAGCCATTTTAAGCCAAAGAAGAAACAGCAGAAATACAGTTAGAAAAACACTCTCAATTGATTTAAGCTAAGTGATTTTAAATTGGAATCTGCCTCAGTTTACGATAAAGTATTTATGGTATTGTGAATATTTATTCATAATAAATCCACCTACATAATCTATTTCCTCATCAGAATAAATAAATTAATAAATAATAAAAACCTCCTACTAGTGATCCTGGCTTTTCAGATCAAAGTCTACTGTAAAACTGAATCTCAAATAAACCAGTTGTTTTTCATTTAATATCTTCAAATAATATACTCCCAAGTTATAGCACACCTTTAGTAAAAAAGTTCTTCCCTAAATTATAATAAATTTCAGAAAATAGGTTTATATGATCTTATAAAGCTTATTTCACATTACATATCAATATCAGAGAGATTTTTTTGTGTGTGTGTGAAGAAGATCAGCCCTGAGCTAACATCCATGCCAATCCTCCTCTTTTTGCTGAGGAAGACTGGCCCTGAGCTAATATCCGTGCCCATCTTCCTCTACTCTATATGGAACACCGCCACAGCATGGCCTGACAAGCAGCGTGTCAGTGCATGCCCAGGATCCAGACCTGGCCCGCCAGCAGCAGAGTGTGCGCACTTAACCGCTATGCCACGGGGCTGGCCCGAGATATTAATTACAACTACAGTTAGAGGAAGCACGGAAGACAAGGTATTTATTTCAAAATAGCTAACAGAAATTTTACATTGAACCATGATAAGGAGACACAACTTAACTAAAATATTAAACATTTTACCTTTGGTAACTCAGCATAGTAGTTAAGAGCATGTAGCTTTAGAGACAGATTTAGGTTTGAATCTAGACTCTCCCACTTAAAGTTGTTCAACTTCAAGCAAAATCTAAGCCTAAATCTGAGATTTTCTATTTGCAAATAGGAATAAGAGTGGAATTTACTTTTATATGGATGAAATAACACATGTAAAGTCTTTAGCATGGGGGGCCGGCCTGGTGGCGCAAGCAGTTGAGTGCACGCGCTCCGCTGCAGCGGCCCAGGGTTCGCCGGTTCCGATCCCGGGTGCACACTGACACACTGCTTGTCAAGCCATGCTGTGGCGGCGTCCCATATAAAGTAGAGGAAGATGGGCACGGATGTTAGCTCAGAGCCAGTCTTCCTCAGAAAAAAGAGGAGGATTGGCATCAGACGTTAGCTCAGGGCTGATCTTCCTCACAAAAAAATAAATAAATAAATGAAGTGCTTAGCATGGGACGTGAAGGCACATAGGAAGCAATCAATAAACGTTACTTGTTGGTACCTCTATTACACTAGTCCAATACTGCACTAAAAACTGTTTTGCTCACAGCATTAATATTCTGCTTACAGAAGTGACATCTGGCTTCTGATAAGATCTTGAGAATTTCCGGGACATGGCTGGTAACTTCATTACTACTACCAGAACCAAGTCATACATGAAATTCTTGATGATGTAAAGGCATTAGAATAAAGAGGAACCTACGAAGTACAGCTGCTTTCCTTGTCTTAGTTTCTTCAGCATGCAGAATTATCTAAAACCAGACCCATTTTCCCTCTAATAATTCTGTGCCAAAATCAATTCTTTCTCCAAGAACAGGAGTTCCATAGATAGGCTCTGAAAGGTAGCACCATGAACTCATCCAAATTGTGCATAAAATTTTGCACGTGTGTTTTTCTTAGGAAGAGGACTCAAAGATTTTAGATTCATAATTGAGTCTGTGATGTAAAAACTATTAAGAACAACTCACTAGACTAGTCTAATGAAAAAGCATAAGACAGGGCTGGAAGAGAGCCTAGACTTTGCCTTCTTCCACCTGTGTTCTGCCAAAAACAGAGAGGCATAATGAAAAGTTAGCATGTAATGAAATTTTAAACTTGGACAATTTTAAACCTAGACCACAACCTGGGTTCAAGCTCTGGATCCTCTATACTTAACTGACTCTATATTTTGTAATAGCTTACACTGTTGAACATTATGTGGCAGGGACCATGGCAAACACAAGCATTACCCATTTAATGCTTATAATACCCATGTAAGGTAGGCACTAATATTGACTCCATTTTACTGATGAATAAACAGATTTAGAGAGGTTAAGTGATCCAAATACAGAGCTGGTAACAGAAATGCTAAGACTCGTCTGTCTATCTGTAAAGCTAATGTTTTTAACCATGTGATAAAACTATCTCTAGGATATTATTTCAATTCCATCTTGTCCAAGAAAGCTAATTATCAATGAAAAAGTACCACTATCTAAATTAAATTAACCCTAAATGCCCAATGTAGTGTTTCTTATATAAGGGGATATTACATATTTTCTTTTCATTTATAATAATTTAGGTTCTTTAAAATACTCCTTTTTAAAAAGAGTCAGGGAGGATATGATAGACAAAATAGTATTTTGCAGCTAATAAGAAAATAAGGACTGAAATCTACTAAACTTTTACTTGATTAGTCAAAGATTTTCTTGAGTGACAACCAAATACTCACATTCAATTGACAGCATTCAATTGAACCTTCAATTTAGACAGCATAAACAGCTAAAGTCAGCAAGTAGTCACCACATTCAATTACCTTTGAACAACAAAACTAATTAATTTAAAGGAAAAGTCAGCATTGGTTAGTTCCTAGGTCACAATTAAACCGTTTTCAGCATATTGCACAAGGCTAGGCTCTTATAAAAACTTATGAACATATTTTTTCCTACAAATATGCTTAAAGACACTTATTTCAACAGAGAATACCAAACAATAATACACCTAGAGTTTTGCCGCATCTAGAATATATTTTATCAGAAAGCTATTTCTGGGCTGGCCCCGTGGCTTAGCGGTTGGGTGCGCGCAGTCCACCGCTGGCGGCCCGGGTTCAGATGCCCGGCGCGCACCGGCGCACCACTTCTCCGGCCACGCTGAGGCCGCGTCCCACATGCAGCAGCTGGAAGGCTGTGCAGCTATGACATACAACTGTCTCCTGGGGCTTTGGGGGAAATAAATAAATAAATAAAAATTAAAAAAAAAAAAGTATTAGCTATTTCTCATGCCTTTTGTCTTTT
The DNA here is from genome assembly GCF_057802395.1 of Ceratotherium simum simum. Lineage (NCBI taxonomy): Eukaryota > Metazoa > Chordata > Mammalia > Perissodactyla > Rhinocerotidae > Ceratotherium > Ceratotherium simum. The sequence goes on from NC_141903.1 coordinate 87,506,136, forward strand.
GTCACAAAGAACAGTTTAATATTCAACTCTTACTTTACAGTTCTATCATTCATACTCTAAAAGTTTTCTAACTACTTAATCTAATTTGAATTATCCTTTTTTCCCTTAAACTCTTCCCTCAAGTATTCACATATACTTAAATTCTAAATCAACTATCTTAACTTCATATTGTAGGCTAAGTTAATAAGTATGTACTGCTTCTTACTTACAGTAAAATGCCATAGGAGAAAAACAATATATCTCATGGAATATTACCCAAAACAAAAAACTTTTATTAAGTAAACTAAAAACTTTATCTCCAATATCAATTCATCTTGAATTTCTTACTAAACGGTAATGATCCTCTATTTACATTATATTAACTTAAATCACCTTCCTGTCCATCTTAGATCGTGACTTAAAGAAAAAAATATACAGGACTCTTTCCTTATATCATCCTCTTACCATATGCAATATATATTTAGTTTCTTCTTGTTTACTAACTCTGTTTCAAAAACTAAACTCAGAACTTGCTTTCATTTGGTTAACAGCTAAAGAGCAGGCTAATATATAAGAGAAATAATTGTAAAATCATTTATATTTATTACCATAAACAACGTATATACATATGCATACTGACAAATATATTTACTTTCTTTAATATAAATTACATGTTATATATATAACTTATATTTACTTATATACACATAAATAAATACTATATGTGTACCATTCTGCTCTGTTTTACACCTAAACTACTCTTAGCTACACCACATATAAACGTTTCTTACATATCTACTTTTGCTGTTCTATGAATAATGTTACTCAGATTATTTGTATTTCCTTTTAACATCAGGTATGTGCAAAATAACCAGCTAAGAGAACACACAAAGAATCTAGAACTGACTCATCAAAAGATATTTTAAAAACACTTGTGGAGCCAGCCCCATGGCTTAGTGGTGAAGTGTGTGCGCTCCGCTACTGGCGGCCCGGGTTCGGATCCTGGCCGCACACCGACGCACCGCTTCTCCAGCCATGCTGAGGCCGCGTCCCACATACAGCAACTAGAAGGATGTGCAACTATGACATACAACTATCTACTGGGGCTCTGGGGAAAAAAAAGGAGGAGGATTGGCAATAGATGTTAGCTCAGAGCCGGTCTTCCTCAACAAAAAGAGGAGGATTAGCATGGATGTTAGCTCAGGGCTGATCTTCCTCACAAAAAAAACAAAAAAAAAACATTTGTCTCACGCACCTTATATTATTTCTGTATTTACCGCAAACCTCAAATATTTTAACAGTGCTAAGGATTTTAAAACTCTGAAGCTAACACCTCCTTCTGCATCTCAGCTAGTCTTTAAGAGGACATCTGACAGTACTGATTTACACTGAAGTGCAAATTATGCCAGATAGCACAACAGGTTTGCCTTAAAAAGAATACTTATTGAAAGAAGTAACAATGAAATGTTAAAAGAAACATTTGTAGATGCTGAAAAGAAAAACTAAAGAGCCTTTAAAACTTCTTCAAATAAAAAAAAGGATAGTTTAAAGACCAAGGGAATAAGTCTTGTGTCTAAGAAGGAACTTTCCTGTATCTCTCAAATTAAAACCAAAAGGTAGTGGGGAAAGGCTTTTGTTTAGGATACAGATAACTGGAAAGAGCACTGCTCTCAACCCTAAAGACAAAACAGAAGCTGGATAATCTGCAAAATCACAGCTGTACTTCAACCTATCAAAGAGCAACCAGCCAACTTGAAAACTAACTCAAGAAGAGACAAGAGACTAGCACTCGTTTACCTGGAGCAGACACTGAATGACATACAAGCAGGAAACAAGAATTCAGCAAAAGCTTATAATGAATTAGTGAAGACTGAACGCTTGCTGGTTAGAGAGAGAGTACAGAACCCCCAGGAGCCAAAGACACAAGTGAGATCCAAACTCACTCACAGGCTCTGCTCCAGAGACCTCACCAGGTGGCTCAGAAGAAACCCTGGAGGCAGGCCTCGCTCCAAGTACCATTCTGAAGGAGAGCAGCAGCAGTACCTGTCACCCCCTTAACTTCCCTCAAAACCAAAGCCTGAAGGGGAGGGGAAGGGAGGATAGCAAACACCGCTCCTCAGGGCACAGTGATAAGCCAGTGCCGCTGGGGAAAGGGCACAGGACAAAACCCTCTAACACTGGAGGAGGGACAGGAATACATCTTGGTGAAGACTACTACAGAAACCTTATAGAGAGGAGTGGCAGGATCACTGGGAAGGCGACCACGCCACTCCTGACAAACAGCCTGGCTAAGACGGAGGCTGAACCAGAACAACAAAGACAATCTTCCTCTCTTCAACCAGCCCCTCGCGCTCCCACCACTAAGCTAGCAAGCATAAAGTAACAACAACAGTGTACTCCTGGGGAAGAGCACGAGTTTGGAGGGAGTCCCTCTCCGAGGGGCAGGCACGGAGGCGAGATCTAATGGCACAGACAGTAAGAAAATGCCTCTGGAAAACCAGGTCTCACTCTAAACATAAAGTAATGTCAAAGGAATTTGAAGTCCGTGAGGTACTAAAGGCAACCACAGCAACAAAAAAAATCCAAACCTCAATCAATTCTTGACTGGACTGCTTGCACCTCTCCCCACAACACACACACAAACACACTAAAAACCTAACAATAGAAAGGGATGTCTAGGGCCGGCCCCGTGGCTTGGTGGTTGAGTGAGCGCGCTCCACTGCTGGCGGCCCGGGTTCGGATCCCGGGCTCGCACCGACGCGCTGCTTCTCCGGCCATGCTGAGGCCGTGTCCCACGTACAGCAACTAGAAGGATGTGCAGCTGTGACACACAGCTATCTACTGGGGCTTTGGGGGGAAAAATAAAATAAATAAAATCTTAAAAAAAAAATAAATAAATAAAAAAAAAAGAAAGTGATGTCTGTTTCCATGCATGAAAGCTATTTATCTCAGTTTCTACTGTCTTCAAAAGATGTCCAGCTTTGAAAAAGAAGTTATAAGGCATAAAAAGAAACAAGAAAAAAACATACCGACAAGAGACAAAGCAATCAAAAGAAACCGAGTCAGATATAACTCAATGTTAGCACTATAAAATAAGGAATTTAAAATAACTATGATCAATACATTCAAGACTCCAGTTAAAAAGGTGAATAACATAAATGAAGAGTAGAGGAACCTCAGCATATATGTAAGCTATAGGAAATAATCAAACATATGATAGAAATAAAAAATGTGATTACAGACTTGAAGAATACCTTTGACAAGCTCATCAACACACTCAACACAGCTGAGGGCAAACTTGAAGATAGAAATCACACACACTGAAACGCAAGGATAAAAAAAGAGTGGAGAAAAAAAGAACAGAGCATCCAAGAGCTGTGGGGCAGTATCGAACAATCTAACATACATGTAATATGAACTCCAGAAAGAGAAGAAAAAGTGGCAGAAGAATTATCTGAAGAGATAATGACTGAGAACTTTCCAAAATTAATGAAACTCCAAACGACAGATCCAAGAACATTAGCGAACACTACTGATACACACCAAAACACACACACATTCACATGTCATATTCAAAATACCCAAAACCAGAAATAAAGAAACAATTTTTAAGGCAGCGAGAGAAAAAAAAAAATGTTAAATAGAAAAGAACAAGAATAAGAATTATAGCAGACTTCTCATCAGAACCTTTGCAAGCCAGAACACATCAAAGTGATGTGTTTAACATACTGAAAGAAAGAAAAAAAAAAAACTGTGAACCCAGAATTCCATATCCAGTGAAAATATCTTTCAAAAATGAATGAAAAATAAAGACCGTTTCAGACAAAAACTATAGCACTGGTTACCAGCAGACCTGTACTAAAAGAAACACTAAAGGAAATTCTTCTGGCAAAACAGTTATAAGACAGAAACAGATATGAATAAAATAGAAAGAGCTGAAATGGCATTAATAAAGGCAAATATAAAATTCATTTTTCCTTATTTTTTTTCTTTGTGAGGAAGATCGGCCCTGAGCTAACATCTGCCAATCCTCCTTTTTTTTGGTTGTTGTTGAGGAAGACTGGCCCTGGGCTAACATCCATGCCCATCTTCCTCTACTTTACATGGGACGCTGCCATAGCATGGCTTGACAAGTGGTGCATTGGTATGCGCCCGGGATCTGAACTGGTGAACCCTGGGCCGCCGCAGCGGAGTGCACGCACTTAACCACTTGCGCCACCGGGCTAGCTCCCATTTTTCCTTATTTTTAATTCTTCTTAGAGACAATTGGTTGTCTAAACAAAAGCAATAGCAATGTACTGTGTATTTCTAGTATATGTAAAAATAAAATATATAACAAAAGCAGTACAAAGGAGGAGAGAATGGGAGGATACTGTTAGGAAGTCCTTACAGTACACATGAATAAGCATACATGAATTACTATTTGAACATGGGCCACGATTAATTAAAGATGTATATTGTAAAAACCTGGGCATCATTAAAAAAGATTTTGATAACAGGTAAAAATAATGAAGAAATAGGAGAACATAAAATCATTTACAAATACTCAATTGATCCAAAAGAAGGCAAAAAGGAATAAAAAAGAAACAAAGAACAGTTGGAACAAATAGAAAACAGCTCATAAAAAGACAAATTTTAATCTAACCAGATCAATAAATGTAAATGGCATAAATACACCAATTAAAAGACACTGTCGGGGCCGGCCCGGTGGCGCAAGCGGTTAAGTGCGCACGTTCCGCTGTGGCGGCCCGGGGTTCGCCGGTTCGGATCCCGGGTGCGCACCGACGCACCGCTTGTTAAGCCATGCTGTGGCGGCGTCCCATGTAGAATAGAGGAGGATGGGCATGGATGTTAGCCCAGGGCCAGTCTTCCTCAGCAAAAAAGAGGAGGATTGGCATTGGATGTTAGCTCAGGGCTGGTCCTCCTCACAAAAAAAAAAAAAAAAAAAAAAAGACACTGTCAACTTGGATGCAAAAGCAAGACCCAACTATATGTTGCCTACTAAAAAGAGCCATTTTAAATGGAAAAACATTGATAGGTTAAACGTAAAAGAACAGAAAAATTTATAATATGCAAACATGAACCAAAAGAAAGCTAAAGTGATTGTAATAATATCAGATAAAACAGATTTCAGTAAAAAAGGATTACTAACCACAGATAAAGAGGACTATTACACAATGATAAATAAGTCAAAGCACAAAGAAAACATATCATAACTACATCTCTAACAAGAGAGCACCAAACTACATGAAGCAAAAACTAATAGAACTAAAAGAAGAAATAGAAAAATCCACAATTAAAGTTGGAAATGTCAACATAGCTCTCTCAGGAATTGAAAATACAAGCAGATAAAAAATCAATATAGACACAGAAGATTGAGCAAACTATAAACCAATTTGACCACGTTGATATTTACAGAACATTCTACTCAACTAAAGCAGAATATACATTCTTTCAAGTGCACACAGAAGGAGATGTTAGTTTTAGAGTTTTAAAATCCCTAGCGCTGCTCCATTCTATATGGATTTTCCAATCATCTGCACTCAATCTGTTTTATGTTATGTTATTTTGGTTGAAAATTAAGAAAATCAGTTTCACACAGATATACAGTTAGAAAAAGGAGATTCTTAAGCTCCCTGAAAGGAGAACCCCAAGGGTCCTTACATCACACTTAGAAAAATTATTAGGAAATAAGCTGCATAAAAGCTAATAGGCCATTTTTCTTCACCACATTCTCTACACTCAGCTGGCACAGAACTTTGTAGCAAACAGTAAGTCCTTAACTACTTCGCTTAAAGAACTATTTAAGAAATAAACATTGCTAGTAAATAAAATAAATTAACCCATTGAGTGGAGATTACTGAAATACGTGGATTCACCACAAATTAAATGATAATGTAAATATAATAAAGAAGGAAGGAACACAGGAACCATTAATGTCCAGACTGAAGGCTTAGGTGAAAATTTCAGCAATTAATGACTCATTAATTAATGATCCTTAAAATCAAATATAAAGTATCTTTTCACAGAAAAAATTAAATTGCTTTCTAGCTCATACTCTACTATGTTTTTCAAGATGTTAAAATTGTGTTAAATAGTTCAATTACACTTAATTTCTATTTCAATTAGCAAAATGTTCCAACATAAGAGGCTTAGTACCCCCATTAAGTATGTTATTAAGAAACAACAACAAAAAGAATTCTGTGTATTGCCCAGAGACAGCTTGCTTTTAAAAAGTGCACCTGGAAGAAGCTTAGAAGTAGCCAATCCAACCTAACAAAAGTAAAAAGCTAAACAAACTGAAAAACCAACAACTGTTCTAAGATCCAAGAGAGAAGTGAGGTCAAAGGACAAACTGTTAGCCCCAAATTGAAGAGACAGACAGATGAATATGTTACCCCGGACCCTGGCCCCATAAGACATTAACCACAACTCTGCTCAGAACAAGCCTAATGTTATCTTTAGCTTGCAGGAAACCACAAAGAAAGAAAGGAGAAGATGGCTGAACAAAACCAGTCCAAACTGGTTGAAGGCAACATGGCAGTCCGACTTGACCTGACACAGATCCTGCAACTTATCATACACTCATTGTAATATATTACCATATTCCAGAACACACCCAGTGATGCCACAACAGCTGTTGCAAGATATAACCAAATAAGGACAGAAAACAGGTGGCACCCTTGCTCCCCAGAAAAGCCTGTCCATTTCCCCAAACAACTATGAATATTTCTCTCCTTCTTTACCTAGAACCCTTATAATAACTGCTTAATCACCTCAGGAGCTGAGAAGTTGATTTGTGAACTTGGTTCCCACTTCTCCATTCTCTGGCCATTGAATAAAGCTTGTGCTATTGAACACTCGGCTTCAGTCTTGTTTCAAAGCTGCAACACCAAACAGAGAAGGAATCCCAAGAGGAAGGGCAAGAGACTTCCTCAGCTCTCTCCCTGGTTGGAGAGCGAGTTCAATTGGTAACAAATATAGAGAACCAAAACTTACCAGAGCAGAAACTGCCCCAGGAACCAGTGCCAGAGTAGGAAAATCTGAACTTTGATGCATTGCCAGAGGTTCAGAGTGGACACCTCTGAGATTTAAAAACTCCAGGGAAACACAGTCACAGGGGAGCCCCCCACACATCTGTGAGTTTTATCACCAACAGGTGGATCTGGTTCTCACAGTGAATATCAAGGAAAAATCCCCTCATGCTTCCAGCAAGAGGAGGAAAAACAAACCATTTGGAAATACTCCAGAGCACTCTGTTCTTAACAAGGTCTGCTCTCAGAAGAAACTAATTAACCAGAGCCTAACCTACATAGGGAAAGGAAAATACCCAACTCCAAACCACTCTAGCCATCCCGTCCCACCTAAGTGGGATGGGGACTGAGAAGCACTGGTGAAATTCCCAGTCCAGAGGCACATGCTCACTAAAAGACTGAGACCTCACCACAGGACTACAGAACACTCCCCGCCACACCTTACCACCACATTACCAAAGGCCTGTTTACAGCAGTTCCTTTACCCAGTACATGGGGTCCAGCTATCAAGTGAAAATTACAAGGCACACTAAAATGCAAAAAACACCGTTTGAAGAGAGAGAGCAAGCGTCAGAACCCAAATCAGATACGGCTGGGCTGTTGGAATTAACAGATCAACTATGATTACAACTACAATTAATATGCTGAGGGCTCTGATGGATGAAGTAGACAGCATGCAAGAACAGATTAACAATGTAAGCAGAGATATGGAAATTCTAAGTAAGAACCAAACAGAAAATGCTAGAGATCAAAAACACAGTAACAGAAATGAAGACTGCCTTTAAATGGGCTTATTAGTAGATTGGACATGGCTGAGGAAAGAATCACTGAGCTCAAGGATATCTCAAGAGTAACCTCCAAAACTGAAAAGCAAAGAAAAAGACTGGGGAAAAAACAAAAGAACATCCAAGGACTGTGGCACACCTACAAAAGTTGTAACTTATGTGTAATGGGAATATCAGAAGAAGAAGGAGAAAGGAACAGAAGAAATATTAGAACAATAATCACTGAGAATTTCCCCAAATTAATGCCAGACACCAAAGGACAGATCCAGGAAACTCAGAGAACACCAAACAGGACTATACCTAGGCAAATCAGATTCAAATCAGAGAAAATCAGAGAAAAAAAAAATTCTGAAAAAAGCCAGAGAACAAAAACACCTTAACTGTAGAGGAGCAAAGAGAAGAATTACATCTGACATCTCCTCAGAAACCATGCAAGCAAGAAGAGAGTACAATAAAATATTTAGTGTTGAGAAAAAAAATCACCAACGTAGAATTCCGAACCCTGTAAAACTGTTCTTCAAAAGTGAAGGAGAAAATAAAAGGCTTTCTCAGACAAACAAAAATTGAGGGAATTTGTTGCCAGTAGACCTGCCTCGCAAGAAATGTTAAAAGACGTTCTTTAGAGAGAAGGAAAATAACAAAGGTCACAAACTTGGATCTGCATAAAGAAAGGAAGAGCATCAAAGAAGGAGTAAGTGGAGGTAAAAGGAAAACTTCCATTTTTCTTATTCTTAATTGGTCTAACAGTTTGTTCAAAATAATAGTGACACTATATGCGATTATATATGCTTGTGTGTGTGTATATATATATGCTTATACATGTATAAGTGAAATGAATGACGGCGATGATAAAAAGGTGAGGAGAGAGGAATTAGGATTATTTTGATAATGTAAGGTACTCACACTACCCGAGAACTGGTATAGTGTTATTTAAAAGTAGATGTGGATTAGTTGTAAACGTACATTGTAACCTCTAGAAATCAACAGATGCAGAAAAAGCATTTGATGAAATCCAACACCCATTCATGATATAAACTCTCAGTAAACTAGGAATAGAGGGGTAACTTCCTCAAGTTGATAAAGACTATCTACAAAAAACTACAGCTAACATCATACTTTATGGTGAGAAACTAGAAGCTTTTCCTCTAAGATCAGGAATAAGGCAAGGATAACCTCTCACGCCACAGTTTTTCAACAACATACTGTAACTCCAAGCTAATGCAGTAAGACAAGAAAAGGAAATAAAAGGTATAAAGATTGGGAAGAAAGAAATAAAACTATCTTTGTTTGTAGATGATACGATCATCTACGTAGAAATCTGAAAGAATTGACAAGAAAAAACCTCCTAGAACTGATAAGTGATTATAGCAAAGTTGCAGGATACAAAGCTAATATACAAAAATCAAGTGCTTTGCTATATAGCAGCAATGAACAAGTGGAATTTGAAATTAAAAACACAATATCATTTATAACACCACAAAAAATAAAATACTTAGGTATAAATCTAACAAAATATGTACAAAATCTATAAGAGGAAAACTACAAAACTCCAATGAAAGAAATCAAGGACATAAATGGAGCGATATTCTATGTTCATAGATAGGAAGAGTCAATACTGTCAAGATGTCAGTTCTTCTCAACTTGTTCTATAGATTTCTTTACTCAAAATATTTGAAAACTTATGTCCACACAAAAACATGCACATATATGTTTATCAACGTAAATCTTTCTTCATAATTGCCAAAAACTTGGAAGCAACCAACATGTCCTTCAGTAGATGAATGGATAAATAAACTGTAGTACATCCAGACAATGGAATATTATTCAGTGCTAAAAAGAAATGAGCTATCAAGCCATGAAAAGACACAGAGGAACCTTAAATGCATATTACTAAGTGAAAGCTGCTAATCTGAAAAGGCTACATACTGTATGTTTCCAACTATATGACATTCTAAAAAAGGCAAAACTACAGAGATAGTAAAAAGAGCAGCAGTTGCCAGGGGTTGGGGGGAGGGAGGGATGAACAGGTAGAGCACAGGATTTTTAGGGCAGAGAAACCACTCTGTATGAAACTATAATGGTGGATACATGTCACTATATTTGTCCGAACCTCTAAAATGCACAAGAGTGAACCCTAACATAAAATACGGTCTTTGGGTGGGGTTGGCCACCCAAAAGGCGTGGTGGTTGGGTTCACACACTCCGCTTTAGTGGCCCGGGGTTCGCAGGTTCAGATCCTGGGCGTGGACCTAAGCACCGCTCATCAAGCCATGCTGTGGTGGCATTCCATTAAAGTGGAGGAAGATGGGCACAGATGTTAGCCCAGGGCCTCCCTCAGCAGAAAGAGGAGGAGTGGCAATAAATGTTAGCTCAGGGCTAATCTTCCTCACCAAAAAAAAAAAAAAAAAGGATTCAAGTGTACATGGTTAAACTGAAAGAAACTACTGAAATTAGGAATTCAAACATGAGTTTATACTCCAACAAACTGGACAACCTGAAAGAAATGGATAAACTCCTAAAAACATTACAACTTAACTTACTAAGTCTGAATCATGAAGAAATAGAAAATATGAACAGACCAATTACTAGTAAGGAGACTGAACCAGTAATCAAAAACCTCCCAACAAACAAAAGTCCAGGATCACATGGCTTCATTGGTGAATTCTATCCAACATTTAAAGACAAATTAATACCAACTCTTCTCAAATTCTTCCAAAAAATAGAAGAGGGAATACTTCCAAACTCATTTTATGAGGCTAGCATCACCCTGATACAAAAACCAGACAAGAAAAGAAAACTGCAGGCCAATATCCCTAAGGAACATTGAGGCAAAAATCCTCAAGAAAATATTGGCAAACTGAATTCAACAATACATGAGAAGGATCACACACCATGATCAAGTGAGATTTATTCCAGCAAAGGAAGGTTATATCCACAAATCAGTCAATGTGATATAACACATTAACAAAATGAAGGATAAAAATCATGTGATCATCTCAATAGAAACTTGGAATTACCACCATCTACAAGAAAAAAAACACAATCTACTGGGAAATTAGAAAAAAAAAACCTGATCACATTCTCAAACCTCACGTCCTCTCTAACTCGCACATTTGCAATGACTGGTTTATCTTAACATCAATCCCTGTTGTGTTTTTCTTATTGCTTACTATTCTTTTCTTTACTTCTAGGGAAACCTGGAGAAATAAAATTCACAGTAGATACTTAAATAATTTTATGGCAGAATAGGCAAATATATCATTAGCCAGAGAAGAATAAAACTTGAAAAACTTTTAAAAAGCCCTTAGCTTCACTCCAGAGTCTGATTAATGAAACTAAATGCTTTCAATAACAACTTCTAAGAAATATGTGAACCTGGCCTAAAAGGTTTTAGTTACCCATTTTTTACTGACTTACATAATATGTTCAGATGCTTGTGTTTCATTTCTTAATCAACAGTCCTAAAACAGAATATGAAAACACTTGCATATCCTCTGACCCTTCCTTTCTCAAAGGCAGTAATCTCTGTCAAAACTGATATCAGGGGGCCGGCCCCATGGCTTAGTGGTAAAGTGCGCACGCTCTGCTATTGGCGGCCCGAGGTTCGGATCCCAGGTGCACAGTGACGCGCTGCTTCTCCGGCCATGCTGAGGCGGCGTCCCACATACAGCAACTAGAAGGATGGGCAACTATGACATACAACTATCTACTGGGGCCTTGGGGAGAAAAAGGGGAAAAAAGGAGGAGGATTGGCAATAGATGTTAGCTCAGAGCCGGTCCTCCTCAGCAAAAGGAAGAGGATTGGCATGGATGTTAGCTCAGGGCTGATCTTCCTCAAAAAAAAAAAAAACAACAACAAAAACCGATCTCAGATATGGCACTTATGTGAATAAGTAAAGTCTATTCAAAACTCTCTAGTTAACGTAAATAATCATATCCAAAGTATCTGGTTTGAGATTTTCATATTTAAGGGAGATATCTGTCATCAGTCAATGTTTAACAAACTTTACTCGATACTTCAGAAGAGACTTAGACTCAGCAACACTTGGCAATATGGATGAAGGAAATACCCAAGTTACACATTGAGAAGGTACATTAATGATTTAAAACGCTTTAATTTCAACTTTCCTTATAAAAAATTATTCCTCTCAGTTCTGCTCTGAACAGTGAAACCCAGATAATCAACATATTTGTGATATACTGAAAAGGTTGAGATGCAGCTAAGAACTTAGCCTAGGGATTAATAATTCCAGAAGAAAAAATGTTCCACAAAGCATTTTTATTTCAACTGGCAAAGAAAGGGAATAAAAGGAACCTAGTGACTTCAAGTAATAAAAGGCAGAAAGCTGGCTTTCAGTAGTTTATTTTGGCTACATTAGTCACAGAAGGTTTAAAATCCAGTCTCTAGTCTCAGGTCACTTTTAAAGTCTCAAAGACAACCCCATTCCCAACCACCAATATCAATACAGATATATTGGTAATGTGATGGAAGTAGGCAGGCAGAGGCCAGATGGCAAAAAATTAAAAACTAAAAAACCTTGTGTGCCAGGCTTAGATAACAAGGAAAATGGCAGTGATAACTTTCTCCCTAGATCAAGGAGTTAATAGGTCCTTTTTATTCCTCTCCAACCCACATCTACAGGGGCACCTCAGCCCATTCCTTGATAACCAAACTCCCACATTCCAATACATCCATAGGTTCTTTCCTCCTTTTCTCTCCTCCCATCTATTTTCTTCCCTTCACTCCATTTCTAACCAATTTAGTTTTCTGTTGAATGGCATCTTTTCTTCCCAAATTCCCTAATTTTCTCCCTTTTCTCTTTTTTTCCATCTGTTTACATATCTGGGTTTCTAATTCCATTGGGGGAGGGAGACTGATAAACATTCTGGTTAATTAAAGAAATTTTAAGTTGAAGTGGAAAAAAAATTAATTGAACGTGGCCCTGTTATTTCTCTAATATGTTACTTGCACAATACATGCCTATTTTTTAGTAATGTTGCCCCTCATTTGTGAGAGTTGAAAAAGGTTCATTATTCATAAATGAGTTTACTCAAATACGAATGAGTTGGCAAATGACTGAATACACGGACTCACACAGGACAGACTGTCATCTAAATCAGCATTTCCCAATGTTTATTTCTCAAAGCAATAATCCAACAAGGTGCTCCACAAAAAAATAATGGTTTTATGGTCAAATTACAAAGCACACTAGGTTCTTAAAGAGTCCAATGAAGAAACTTGCTTAACTTTATTATCCAGCTATTCCCAAACGTAAGCTAATGAACCCTTTTTTCTGCAACACTTATTAATATCCCAGAGAACATGAATTAAAGAAATGTTAATCCTAACCCACTGATTAAAATATACCATGAAAATCAAAACAACACTAAGATATCACCTCATGCCAGTTAGAATGGCTATAATCACCAAGACAAAAAACAACAAATGTTGGAGAGGATGTGGAGAAACAGGAACCCTCATACACAGCTGGTGGGAATGCAAACTGGTGCAGCCTCTATGGAAAATGGTATGGAGATTCCGCAAAGAATTAAAAATAGAGATGCCCTATGATCCAGCCATCCCACTACTGGGAATCTATCCAACGAACCTGAAACCAACAATCCAAAGAGGCTTATGCACCCCTACACTCATTGCAGCATTATTCACTATATCCAAGAAGTGGAAGCAACCTAAGTGTCCCTCGACTGATGACTGGATCAAGAAAATGTGGTATATATATACAACAGAATACTACTCAGCCACTAAAAAAAGACAAAATCGTCCCATTTGCAACAACATGGATGGGCCTGGAGGGTATTATGTTAAGTGAAGTAAGCCAGAAAGACAAAGACAAACACTGTATGATCTCACTCATATGTGGAATATAAACCAACACATGGACAGAGAAAACTGTATTGTGGTTACCAGGGGCAATGGGGGTAGGGGGTGGGCACAAGGGGTGAAGGGAGTCATATATATGGTGATGGACAAACAAAAATGTACAACCCAAAATTTTACAATGTTAAAAACTATTGAAACATCAATAATAAAAAAAATACATACCATGCAAAGTATTATACTTAATCTTATAGTCTAAATAGTTTTAAAATGTTGCTGGCTTTTGAAAAACCAAAAATGAACTTACACAGAAAATAATTACCAAGTTGCTAGGTGAAAGTGACTCCTTTTAAATATCACATGTGTACTTACCTTACCCAGGTTCATTTAAGACAGGCTATAATCACCACTTGTGATTTTTTTTTTGAAGGGGGAATGAAGAGCAAAACTTTTCTTAAAGTAACTGTATCATATGAAATAGAATCTCTTACAAATACTAAGACCTAAGACTGTTCCTTTTTCTTTCATTCATTTTCATATTTGGCCTTTTTCTCAAGTGGGAGAAAAGAATGGGATTTTATGACTTACTAAACCTAATGAATACACAGGCATGGTATGTATGGACTTTTCTGAAGGTATGTTATACAACAACAAAAAATTTTAAAAATCAAAATGTGTCAGTTTTCCCTGTAAGGTGTACTATGAATTATTTACTTCACAGGTTTTAAAGAGCATATTTTAAAGTACACACATTTTACCTGAAAGCTCCGTAAAGTGGTCTGTACCAACACACAAATGAACACGGAGTAAAAAGCAAGAACCACAGGATACTCAATCCAAAATCAACCGCTCTTGCAGAATCAACACAAAACCAAGCCAAGCATCCGAAGATATTTAGAAACAGTGTTACAGCGTGGACTGTGGAATCAAAAAACAAAATAGAAAACAAATGTTTACATTCAATTTATGAGTTCATTCAACAAAAATTGTAAATGAAAAAATACTTCCTAAAAGCAAATGCATTCTATCCCATGTTTCCATTTAATATTTTTCAAAACACTGCTGTTTCTTACACATTTGATTTGAAAGCAGAGTATACACAGGAAAAGGAGTGCTATGCACTGTTTGGCAAAGATTCTTCTGGTCCTCTCCTAAAGGGCAATTACACAGCTAAACTAGAGAAGCACTACCTTAAGGGCTTCTTCCCTGAGAAGGAAACATGTGATGCGTCTCTTGGTCCAAGGCCAAAGAAGAAAAGTAGTGCCTGCCAGAAAAAGGACCAGGACTTGGGAGGAAAAAGATCCTACACTCAGAACTTTATTTTTACAGAAAGGAGCTCCAGACTCCTGCCAGAGTGGACTATACAGAGAAGAGAAAACTGGAGAAGTGCCCTGTGCAATCTCATTATAACATTTTTAAGCAATCAAATTAATTAGAATCATTGGACTAAAAATACTAATACAGTAGTAATTTCTAGTGACTATACAGTCAATCTATAAGGATTATTAATTCATCTTCACAGATTTGTCCATTTATTAAAGTCCTGGGACAAAAACTGTTTTGGTAGAGGATTAAACATTTAAAAAAATAAAATAAAAAGTACACTATGATGCATTTCAGCTGCTGTGGCAGACTTTTCTTTTAGTTAACACAAATAGATCTTGGCAAACTCTTCAAATGTTGTTAATAATTACTTTCCCAGACAGATCAAAAACAATCTGAGTAACGTCTAACCATACTATGATACAAAAGAACCACATTTACCCAATATAATTAGTAACTTTTAAAAAGGATTTTTAAAAAATTTATTCCTAATTTATTATAGGAAATAAAATCTTTCAAAAGTTAATGTTTAATGTAAAGAATCAATACAATAAAAATATCCCAACTACTACTTGAATTAAAAATAACAAATGGAAAATCTAGTGAATCTAAACAAAAAAAACTCAACATACATTAAAAACAAACTTTAAAATCTCTTTAAATTATTAATCAAAATTAATAATTAATGAAACAGGATTAAAACACACATTCTAGGATGCCTCTAAATTTGCTCTCATCCAACAACTTAATGAATACACAAACTCTAGAGCAGGAGAGAGCGCCCCAGGAAGAGTGAAACACCTGGGTTATAGTGATTTAATAATGAGCTAATCAACCTCTGTGCATTTCCATTTTTCAGCTATAGAAATGCAGGAGCTCTTCCAGCTTTAAAATTCCATTCCATTCTATTACAGAAGAAAGACTCTTACTCCCATCAAGATTTCTAACTATCATGAAAGCTAGCTAACTAATAAAATTACTCAAAATCCTTTGCCTCAAAATAAAAGTAGTTCTGTTAAGGACTTAAAAACAGAATTCAAAAGATCGTGAGATAGAAAATTATTAGTCTGTAACATTAAATGGCATCCAACTGGGCCGGCCCGGTGGCTTAGCGGTTAAGTGCGCACGCTCCGCTACTGGCGGCCCAGGTTCGGATCCCGGGCGTGCACCGACGCACTGCTTCTCCAGCCATGCTGAGGCCGCGTCCCACATACAGCAACTAGAAGGATGTGCAGCTATGACATACAAATATCTACTGGGGCTTTGGGGAAAAATAAATAAATAAATAAATGACATCCAACTGCCTAAAAAAGTTTTAAATGTTCAGAATGTTCTAACTCAAGATTTCAACCTTCAGAGAAATAATTTTTAAAGGTTTCTCCCATAATCCACTTAAGGGAAGAAAGGCAGAATATATGGGTTTGTGTATTTTAAAGTTCACAAAAATTCTTCTAAATATAGACAAAAATATCAATTTAATTTTGTGTAATCTATTCAAACTCTTTTACAAATGTTTTCACACTAACCAATGACTAAGGATCAATAAGTCATTTATTTGTACCTCAATGAAGAGTAAAATGTCTAGGCCTACTTATTAAATAATCAGTCCACTTAGAGATTAAAAAAACATATAAAAGGCAAGGTACTGTGAAATGCATGATTCTATGTTGCTAATTTCAATCCAATTCTGATCCATTTGGTGGATTCCAAGTGTAGGTAGAACACTAAAGAAAGTCTTAGGCCATTTTGTTTACATGATTTGCAAGTTGAATGACTCATATATAAAATTTCAATTTGGTTTATTAAGTACTGAAATCTGGTACTAGTGGACCTAACTTTGCAACTATCACTACAATATTCTTTTGTTAAGCTCTGCATTACAATATAGACACCTAACAAACAGCTTTATAACAGTATATTATCTTCACTAAGTGGTCTTTAACGTAGCTGGATTGTTTTTATTATTCTTTTTTTTAAATTCAAGAGTACACTTAAAGAGGCTTAGATTCATTTCACAGCGATATTTCTAATTGCTTCAATTCCTTTATAGTATAAATTATTTGTTTCAAGTAAGGTAGCTTTGAAAGCATATCTTCACCATATTTGGGTTTAAAATGTAAATTACTTCTTAATTTTGGTACTTTGTAGGTGGTATAACATGGAAATCTAGACTCCGGGCTCTGGAGTCAAGCTCTCCAACTCCAACTTTACTTGCTATGTAATCTTGGACAAATTACTGAAAATCTCTAAGCTTTAGGTTCTCTATCTATAAAACTAGGTAACACAGTACCTGCCTCATACTGTGGTTAGGATTTAATCACATAATGTACAAGAAGTGATTAGTACTGTGCCCGGCATAAAGTAAATCCTCAATAAATGTTCTCTCTCATCACAATTATTATTACAGCGTGAAAGCATTAGTCAACTCCAAAATCAAGAACAGGTTGACACTTCTTGAAAATAACTTTTCAAAACAGCCTATATTCTATGAAATTTAGAGACATCACTGAGCTGGTACTAGATCTTACTTTGTTCCAGGTAATGCTTCCTCAAATCAGAACCTTAACTGGAATCTTGAGCCCTCCTTTGAATACAGTTAACAGATCTGCCAACTGAACAGGGTTAGGAAAAACTATAGCCAATTACATTATTTATAAGAACCTCAGAGAGTTATATAATTCTAAGACAAAACAGATGTATTCTGAAACAATCAGCACTGGTAAAGCAGTTAATCACTCAGTTAAAATTAATCATCTTCCCCATTCAACCTCTATTTACTAAATTCTTTACAGAATTTTCTTCCAAACCCCATTTCCCCCATCAAAAATATGTTTTTCACTAAGTCAAAGAACTTATACCTAAAACGCAAGGCCAATTTCTGCCCATTTAAAAATAATTACTATATATGCATATAGGATATATTGATTAAATAAAATATATGAGTTTGTTAGCATGTACATATATGGAATCAAAACCTTTAATATTAAAAATATATACTACTGGGCCGGCCCCGTGGCTTAGCGGTTAAGTGTGTGCGCTCCGCTGCTGGCAGCCCGGGTTCGGATCCCGGGTGTGCACCGACGCACCGCTTCTCCGGCCATGCTGAGGCCGCGTCCCACATACAGCAACTAGAAGGATGTGTAGCTATGACATGCAACTATCTACTGGGGCTTTGGGGGAAAAAATAAATAAATAAAATTATAAAAAAAAAATATATATATATACTACTAATGACACTGGGGATTCAGCAAAAGATATTAGACAACAAAATCTCAAAAAGAAACTAAAGAGTTAAAAATGTACTATGCATAAGGAATCACTTCTCAAATTCAAAAGCAACTTCACACATGTGAAGAATGCTCCTAAAAGATTTTAAGGAAAATTATCTTATATATTTAGAGGGAAAAAGACTCCCTAATGATACAGTAAAAACATACCAATTTCCTCCATCAAAAACGCACTCTACAAATTATCCATTAACCTGTAAGCTATGTAGGCGAGGAGCTGTGACAGCTACCTCTCCTACGGATATGATGACATTAAATGGGGCTGAGACTACTGTTTGGAATTAAAATGAAACAGAGTAAGTGGGAATTCTGTGTACACACAGCAACCTGTTAGCAGCCTGACAGTTTATTTTAGTATTCCATGAGCTGTAATTACACTCAAAGCAATGTCAGCATCACAGCCTAAAATGTATGTCCTAATGTTCTATTCAATAAAACAACCTATATTAATTAGGTACTTTCAATAATAAAAGTATTCATTACCACTTGAAAAGTAAATTGTGCTCAAAGCTATAAGAAAAATTAGTTTATTACAATATTTTATGCCCCTTTTAAAAAATAGTCATAATACCTTAATAGAATTTTTAGTGGCCTTCATGTGCATAAAAATACTATGCATAATTTTTTCCAAGCAAATATTGCCTAGGTAACATTTTTCAAGGAAAAAGGATTGTTGCAAAATTCTACCTGTGTGACAGAGAAGTCCTTTCCTAAAAGAATGCCAGTTCTTGATACATAAGTATTCCTCAGCTAAAAACAAGTTGTCACAGACAGTACAATTTTAAAGTACCTGAATATATGTTTCACTCTGAAAATTAAAAGATCTATAGGAAAAGACCAATTTACAATACTATCCTTAATATATGCATTCCAAAAAAGGTGAATTTTGACAATAAAATATAAACTCTGTTGAACAAAATATAATTTATTCTATACTCACACATCCACAAGTAGTACATAATCTTTACTGTCTTTTGGAATTCTACAGGAATGTCTACAGAAAAATCCTGATAGAAACAAGGTCCTACAGGAAAATTGTCAGGAAGAGGTGGCCAATTATTTTTTCTGCCTGCAAATTAAAAAAAAAAATTTATTTGTATTAGGACAAATATGTGCTACTCTTATTTTTGGTTTCATAATAAAGAAGAATATTATGTATTCTTTTAACAGGTGTTTTACAAATACAATACTATATCTCTACATTCCTAGAGAACTTTGAAAGCCAAGCTTTATATTTTCTAAAACTTTCCCAGAATATCATTTTTGAAAAAATTGGATGGTAAAATAATCTTCCAGCGTCATATCATATAATGTTTAGCAGGAACCATTTATGTATATTTGAAATAAGAAACGAAAAAAGAGCACACGGACATACCCTGTGACTCTGCCCTAAAAACAGATTTATTTCCAAGTCCCAAGAGTCTAGCTCTCATGTGAAGGCCATGCAGTTTTCAAATCTCTGCAATTTCCTCCTCAGCATCTTAAATCTTTCAATATAGTTCCTAACCTATGAAGAGAGGGAAGACCAGCTTCCGAATCTTTCAAGTTTTCTACTGTTAGCTCCATGAAGAAACACAAGATTAACCAATACCAAAGAATCAGATTTCAAAATCTCAAAGTCTGGAAAAAATAATATCCAAAAGACACATGGAAGAAAACATGAAAAAGTCATGAGAAAGAAGCTAAGGAATTATAACACCTTCAAAAACTTGGAGAAAAAACAAATTCAAATTATGAGGAAAGATAAGGTGTCTATATAAAGAAATTAGATTGAAAATAGGGCTTTGGAAGTGGTGGGGGAAATAAAAAACTAAAATTAAAGAAGTCAAAACATTAAAAATAGAGGGTAAAATGGCACCTAACGGCCATTTTCTCATTTTAGATACTATATCCCACAACTTTTAACAATTATATTTTACACACTTTTTAGAGACCAGGAAAATTTTCATAATGGAAAAAAAAGCATGACCTATTTCTGATTCTCCCCAACATGTCTCCACTGTTTAATTTACCACCCTTTTCAAATTTCATATAGTTCATTCATTTCTCATACAAGCTCATACTATTTGAGAAGCAGCAGAGAACAGCAGTAAAGAACAAGGCTCTGAAACCAGAACAGCCAAGCCACTAACTGGCAGGAGACCTCGGGCAACTTACTTAACCTCCTGAGGACTTTGTTTCTACAGCTGTAAAATAACAACTATACCACCCTTCACAGAATTGTACTAAGGATTAAATGAGTTAATAGATGAAGAGTACTTACAAGTACAACATACTGCAAGTCTAATTATTAATTTCCCACTCTTCATGAATACCTTTACTAAAACATGTCATAGAAATAACTTGTATTAGTCAATGCTAAGGAAATACAACAGTTTTTAATTACACAGAGAAATACTGATCTCAATTAAATCTTTAGTTTCTCCTTTTATAGATGCTATCTCTGATGCTGCAAGCAAGAAAATGGCCCAGGATAAATGTGTCCTCATGAGGCCATAGACTTACACGTTCTAAGATAAGGAAGAAACAGTTGATTTATTTCATTGTCCTAGCCTTGCCATTCCATCACTATCACAGACATACTAACAATGACTTGTCTCAGCTCTCTTATCTCTTCTTACCCAGGCTTGGACTGCTAGCTTTCCCTAAGATACTCCTCTGAAGTGGCCTGTTAGTCACAGCCTGAATAGATTTCATAGCAAATAGTCAATTCAGCACTTATTTATTTCCTTGGCATCCTCAAAACACCCTAAGCTTCCTAAAGTCATCAGAGACGTTTTTTTTTAAATGATTCCACAGATATGATATACTTGTGAGGACAGGGGCAGGTAATTTGAAGCTGGGCTGAATAAACCAGAAGTTAAGAGTCAAATGTAGGGCACATTCCCATGTACTCATAAAGCTTCAATAGACTCAGAGGGCCCAAGCACAGAATCAAAGGCTTCTGGCCTTAGAGTAAACCAAAACTATCCTATTCGCATTCACTTTCTGTGATGTGATAATGGTAACACTGTTCTAATCTATCAAAAGACTATGCACATCAGCCAAGATCAGAGAGCTACAGAATACCAAATAGGAAATCTGCTGTCTGATCTCCTTGATAGAACAGGAAAACAGGGCAGGGTTTTATCCACAAAACAAATGACCTAGAGCTAGTGCAGGCACAATTTAAAGTGTTTAAAAGTTATTTTTATTTCAGACTTCTCGGGACACTACCATGTTGACTGAGGTTTTGCATTTCTCGTTCTCGACGATCTAATTCTGCTGCTTTTCTTTCTAGTTCTTCCTGGCGCTTAAGGAGTTCGGCTTGGGCCAAGGCATGTTCCTAAACAAAAAATAAGTGAACAGCTTGTCACAAGTATAAAATATTGTAACAGTGATACGCTATTTCCTACTCCTCCCTCTACTATGCTAGAAATCTAATTCAAATGCTCTTCCAAAATATAAGAATTCACTGAAGATTACAGTTTCAGAAAATATTATGGAGATATTTGGCCCACTTTGGTCTTTTGGTTATGAAAACCCTCAGTGGGAATGTTGGGCACATTAGGACAGGAAAAAATTCTCTCAGTAAGAGTAGTCAGAGTCCTAAGGTAATTGGGAAAAAGAAATTAAGGTGACCTCTATGCCTAAATGAGAGTGAAGAACGGAGACAAAGGGAACAGTTGAGGAAAACAGACGAATGGAGAAAAGGGCAACTGAATTGGTTCTTATGAATTGGGTTAAACGTACATAAGGTTCTCAATGCAAGAATATGTAATATATTTTATAAGATAATGAGGTAAAAGAAGGACATGGTTAAGAAATTCTGGTGTGTAACTCCACTCGCCTTTATGTAATACCAGGCATCCTATTCATCTCCTTTTTTCTTGTATTTTTGCCACCTTCTATGTCCTACCATTGCTCCTTGCTTAGCCATTATAACTCTCTTTCAGTAATATCTATTATTCTATCATTGTTACCGTAATGGTATGCATTAAAAAGTGAGACCAAAGGCAATAAAAATTCACTATACAAATTGTATACCAAGATAATATATGTATTCAGTAACTGCTAATAATGGAATAAAGCAAATGTTATAAACTGAAAAAGAAGTATGAGTATTATAAGGTTGACAAGCTAGTTAATCTAGACTCAAAAGTAAGTTAAAAATATAACAATAAGGAATGTAACATATAAAGAATTATTTTGCTCTGATGGTAATTGTTATTGATATTGTAACTTCCAATACGAATTTATACATGTAACATGAACTAACCTTTGCAATCTGTGTATAAGCTGGATGTTCCTCTGTTGGTTTCATTATTGCTGGTTGTGTACTGGGTACATTAGGCATTTTCACATTGCCTGGTGGAGCCTAGGAAGATTAAGAAAAGGACAAGTTACATCACATAGAGATCTAATTTTAACTTCTTTCAAAAGGCATAATACCAACACAAAGCGAAATGCCAGGACCTGCATCTTTTCCTCCCCTTCCTTCTCACGGTCGAGTGTCTGGCAAAGAGCTGCTTAAGCTCCCCATCTCCATTTTCTCAAACTTATTCCTTTATCAATTCTTCATTGTGGCTGCTACCTCTAACACTACACCACCAACACTCTCCTTCAGGATACCACAATAAAAAACTAAAAAAAAAACCGTTAAGTATTTCTTTTTAGTAAAATACAGACAACACCAAACTGAAGAATTTACACCAAGGTTAACTATCAACTCTTACCTCTTAAGAAAGCTACATGTCAGTGCCCTAAAAAGTAGATAGAAAGCTCTTGACAGAACCCCACTAATACCCCT
Organism: Ceratotherium simum simum; assembly: GCF_057802395.1. Taxonomy (NCBI): domain Eukaryota; kingdom Metazoa; phylum Chordata; class Mammalia; order Perissodactyla; family Rhinocerotidae; genus Ceratotherium; species Ceratotherium simum. The sequence goes on from NC_141903.1 coordinate 87,529,172, forward strand.
TGAAAAGAGTAAGAGGAGAGGCCTTAGGGAGATGGAAAATAAACTGCACAATCTCCACTTTACTGATGAGAATCAGCAGTATTTGAAAGTAGATCAAGATCAAAAAGTAGGTAGATATCTACAAGTCCATCAAAGGAGAACTGGTCACAAGAGCCACACAACATTTTGGTCAAGGACAGACCACATATACGATAGTGGTCCTAGAAAATGGTACCATACAGCATAGGTGTGGGGTAGGTTCTACCATCTAGGTTTGTGTAAGTATACTCTATGATGTTCACACAATGACAAAATCGCCTAACGAAGCATTTCTCAGAACACATCAATGGCGCGTGCCTATATACATACAATGCAGCCATCAAAAGGAATGAGTCAGAGCTATAGAAGAATGCCTTTTTAAATACTAAGTGAAATAAAGCAAACTACGGAACAGTATGCATATGACCTATTTTTGCTTTTACAAACACACATTACACATACACATGCTCAGAAAAATATATGAAAGGTCTCAGCAAACTGCTATCAGAGGGATTTGCACCTTTTGTTTTATACACTTCTCTATTATTTGCCTTCCCCTCCCCAATAAACTACATTTTTAAATAAAAAATACATTTGTAAAGTAATCTTTTAAATGGTCATAAGAAAAAGAAGACAGAAGAGAGAGAAAGAAAGCATGCAAGCAAGCAGCTGCAAAGGGGAAGTTCAAAGATCAGAACTATGAAAGCTGCAAGACACTTCGATGTGGTAGGATTTTATCCTGACACAGCAAATAGCAGCCATGAAAAGGAAGCTAGGCACAACCAGACATATAAGTGGAGTACAGCTGATTCTGAAATTCACATGGAAAAGCCAAGGGCTAAGAAGAGGTCAAACAATTTTGAAGAAGAATAAGGCAGGCAGACCTATGATATCAAGACTTATTATAAGAATATAGTAACTAAAGGTATGGTACAGATGCCAAAGATACAGAAATATACCAATAAATAGAAGGGACACAGAAACAAACCCACACAAATGCAGAAACGTTATACCCAACAGAGGTGACACTAAAAAACAGTAGAGAAATAATGTATTAGCAAATAAATGGTGCTGGGATAACTGGTTACCCTGATGGAACAATTAAACTAGATTTCCTACTTTACATTACATACAAAAGTAAATTCCAGGTGGACTAATGACCTAAAAGTGGAAAAGCAAAACAAACACTTTTAGGAAAAATATACAGGTATTTTTATGCACTCAGGATACATAAGAGCTTCTCAAATGTAAGCTCCACAAATCTTTGTGTGTTTTGTCTACGATGCATCCCAAGTGTCTAAAAGAGTGCCTGGAACACAGTAACTACTCAGTAAGTATGTTAAACTAAGATTCGAAAACGCACACACCATAAAGTTAAGATCGACAAATTCAACTATATGGAAAACTTAATCAAATAAAGTGAAAAGTCAAATGACAGACTGGGAAAACCAGTTTATGCATATAACAAAATATTGCTAACCAGAATACAGAAAGAATTGTTACAAATCCATGAAAATACAAACTAATAAAAAAACGGGCAAAAGATTTGAACAGGGAATACGAAGAAGAGAAAACAGGAATGACCAATAAAGTATGAACTAACAGTTCAATCTCACTAGTAATCAAGAAGTGCAAAAACAGTGACATATTTCACAACCATAACATAGAAAAATGAAAAGCCTAAAATACCAAAATTTGGAATTATAGTACATACACAATGATGGTGTATATAAAAATTACAGCAAATGACTGGGATAGCATTTCCAATCAGTGGGAACAGGTGAGATTATCAATAAATGGTGCTGGGACAATTATTTAAACGTTTGGGGGGAAAAAATCAGATCCTTGTATCTCACCAGGATAAATTCCAAATGGATTAAAGTCCAATGTGAAAAAAAAAAAGGACACTATAAAGACTAGAATATAGTATAGTACATAGAATATACATGATTATCTGATCTTGTGTTGGAGAAAAGTCATTCTAAACATTTAGAAGGAGTAAAGGGAGAGAAATGAAAATGACAAAGTAATATATCTGACTACATAAAAATTTAGAACTTTGATGACATAAAGTATTTCATAACCAAGATTAAAAAGCAAAATCTAAATAATAAGCAATACACACAACAGTTAATATATTTCATTACCTACAAATCAATAAGAAATAGATGAACATGTTATTGGGGGCAAATGCATTTTAAAAAACTCTTAACAGGCAGCTTATAAAAGGAAAATAAGCATATCAAAAATGTCAACCTCATTAGTAATCAAAGAAATGCAAATTTTACCTAATTATTTTTTAAATGATTATTACCATAAGATTACATTTTGGAAAAGATGTGGTAAAATGGGTATCCTCACACCTGACAGTGGGAGTATAGACTAGTCCATATAATAATCCTGGCGCACAATCTGGCATTATGTAAAAGCCATAGAAATATTTATACCTCATGACCCATCAATAGCTTGTCTTTGAAAATATCATAAGGAAATAATCCAAGATATGCACAAATGTGTGTATGCGAAGAATGCTCACGACAACATTATTTATAAAAGCAAAAGTTAGAAATAACCCAATGACCAACAATAGGAAAATGGTTAGATAAACTGTGATCCATCCACAGGAGAACATATAATGCAGCTATTTAAAAGTTCTGAAAGATATTTCATGAAATGGGGAAAGTTTGTACCAATATTAAGTGATAACAAATTATAAGACAAAACTGTATATACAGTATAATCCCAATTTTTTATTTAAAAATATAACTAAAATGTACCAAAATATTAATAGTGATTATTTATGGAAAGTGGGATTAAGAAAAGCTTTTTCTTGGGGGCCGGCCCGGTGGCGCAAGCGGTTGGGTGTGCGCGCTCCGCTGTGGCGGCCCGGGGTTCGCTGGTTCGGATCCCGGGCGCGCACCGACGCACTGCTTTGGCGAGCCATGCTGTGGCGGCGTACCATATAAAGTGGAGGAGGATGGGCACGGATGTTAGCCCAGGGCCATCTTCCTCGGCAAAAAAAGAGGAGGATTGGCGGATGTTAGCACAGGGCTGATCTCCTCACAAAAAAAAAAAGAAAAGAAAAGCTTTTTCTTATTTTCTTATCTCCACTATAATCTTTTGCTACCAAAAGAACTATAAACTCTCTGTTTCAATTGCCTGTTCCCCCAATATCTCATATTAACAGGCAGAAACACTGAAGCTAACCAATCTTAACTGTCCTCTAGCTAGAAAAGTAAGCACCTAAAGTTTCGCTTTCTTGGTTTATTTTAAACACAGAGCAATAACAAAACAATGACCAAATAAAATGCCTGGCAAAGTTCTTCTGGCAGCACACTTCGGAAACGCACACAAGAAGTTACCCAAGAATTCACTCAGTTGAAACCTTACTATAAATTCTTTACTGTTTTAAATAACAAATGAAGTATTAAGTACAATAAATTAGTAGATAAGGATGAAGGCTGGGTTAAAGCTAGCAATTTGATATATCTGAGGTCCTAGTTGCTCATGGTATAGCAATGATGAGAAATGCTGGAGAAGTACAGATCTCTAACAGCAATGATATTAATGTGACAGCTATTTTTCTGATCATTTCTTCAAAGCTGTAGACATTAGCCAGATCTCTGTCCAGCTCTGGGACCCAGTATTTTCTTCAGCCACAACATACTTGTTTAGCCACCTCAAGCCAAGAACAGCTCTTGTCATAATTATTAAAGACCTATTCTGATGATGGCTCCTAATTCTTTTCCAACTTTTTACTTCTGCAGATATGAGTAAAAAGAAAATTAATACAACAATCCACTCAAGATTTCCATTTCTGGCAACATAGCAGACCACACATCTGTAGAGACCCCTCTGTACATAATACCTAAAAATGCTAGATCAAATTTTATTTAAATAATATCTTAAACATAACTGAGCTGACGGGAAATTCCGAGAGGCCAGAAAGGAGGAAAAACTGCAAATCCAAACAAAGAAGAGCTTTGATGCCATGCCATTCACAAAATACTGGGGTTCAATGAGCTGCAGACAAAGCTTGGGAGCCAGTGCAAGGCAAAATCAATCTGAGATCCCTTCATAAAGCCAAGACTCCCTAAAAAGCAACATTAGTGGAAAAGAGAAATACTAGCTTCACAGAAAGAAACAGTAGGAATACTTGCCTTTCTTGCCCTGGACTCTGGATAAAGAAGGAAAAAAATCAGAAATATTCCCTGAGAATTCCTAACCATAAACCTATCAACTTGCAGACTTGGGGCCAGAATTCATACTACCCACACAGAAAAATAATCCAAGATGAAATTTTCATTTCAAGGGATCCCAGGTTGGTAGTGACCTCAGGCATCTAGGAAAAGTAGAGGAACACACTTTAAAACCAGGCTTCAAAGAACTTTCACAAAGTGCCAAGTAACTTTGGCTCATGATTTAAACACAGATGGAAACAAGCCACCACGAGCAAGGGTCCATAGACATACAAACTACAGAATAAGACCCAAGATACTAGAATTATCAGATACAAAATATAAAATAGGTATGTTCAATAAAGAAATAAAAGATGGTAATAAAAGTATGACTAAGCAAGAAGAGACTATCAGAATTGACCAAACATCATCTTAAAATGATATAAATTGAACTCCTAGAAATGAAAACTGTAATAACTGAAATTATAAATTTAATAGACAAGTTAAACAGCAGACTACACAAAGATGAAGAGATAATTAGGGAAATGGACGTGGGTCTAAAGAAACTGCACAGATGCAGCAGAGAGACCAAAAGAAATGGAAAATATGAGAGGTTAAGAGAGATGACAATAGAATGAGAAGGTCTAACAACTAAGAACTCCAGAGAAAGAGAACAGAGAGAATGAGGGAGTCAATATTCAAAAACAGTGTGAGGACACTAATTCTCAGATTCAAAACTCCAAAACCCAAACTAGATTTTTAAAAGATTAACACCTAGACACGTCATAGTGAAAGAGTAAACCCTAAGAACAAGAGATCTTAAAACCAGCAAGAGAAAACAGACAATATCTACACAAAGGAATGTGAGTAAGACTGCGAGCTAACTTCTCACCAGTACAATGGGAGCCCAAGGAGAACGTGCCAAACCGACGAGAGAAGACAACTGTCGATGGAGACCTCTAACTCTGGTTAGGAGCTTCTGAGAACCGAGGTGAAATGCCGATGAACACTGAAAGAGTTACTACCAATAGAGCCTCACTAGAGGAATTTCTACTTTAGGAACAGGAAAAATGATACCAGGAGGAAAATGTAAGATGCAAGAAGGAGTATCTTTCTGCCTCACTGGACACTTCTGAGTACATCCACTTGATTTTACCCTCATCAAAACTCCAGATATAGGGTCCAGCCCCATGTCCTAGTGACTAAGTTTGGCACGCTCCGCTTCAGCAGCCCAGGTTTGGTTCCCAGCCACAGACCTACACCGCTCATCAGTGGCCACACTGTGGCAGCAAACCCATATACAAAATAGACGAAGACTGGCACAGCTGTTAGCTCAAGGCCAATCTTCCTCAGGAAAAAAAAAAAAAACCTCCAGATATAGAAAGAAAGTCAACCTATCTTTAGAAAAAAAGAGAACACTCTAGTGCAACTGGATGTATTGGAGTAAGATCAATTCCCCTCCCCGCAACAACCCTAAAACTGACTGCCACAGCTAGGCTGCCCCCGGGAAAAACCTGAAGTACTGAGTAAAGCAGAAGGTGCAGAGTTGGAAACAGAGAAAAAGACCGAGACAAGCCAGGAGGATGGTAGGAGAGTGACCTTGGGGGCAGAATCAAAAACAAAGACTGGCAGAGCAAGGCTGTTTATCCTTCTCCCATGGTGGATGAAATTTCACAAGTTAGGAGCAGACTGTATTTTAAAATCTCTCTGTGAAAGTTAAGGAGTTATAACTCTTTTACATGTTTTTTATTGACGTATAATTGACCTATAATATTACATTAGTTTCAGGTGTACCACATAATTCGATATTTGTTTTTTTTTTTTTTTAAAGATTTTATTTATTCATGTTTTTCCCCCCAAAGCCCCAGTAGATAGTTGTATGTCGTAGGTTCACATCCTTCTAGTTGCCGTACGTGGGACTCGGCCTCGCGTTGGACGGAGAAGTGGTGCCTTGGGGCGCGCCCGGGATCCGAACCCGGGCTGCCAGCATCAGAGCGCACGCACTTAACCGCTAAGCCACGGAGCCGGCCCTCGATATTTGTATATACTGCAAAACAATCACGAGTCTAGTTAAAAAAAATTTTTTTTCTTGTGATGAAAACTTTTAAGATCTACTCTCTCAGCAACTTTCAAATATGCCATACAGTATTATTAGCTATGCTGTACGTTACATCCTCATGACTTATTTTTATAACTGGATGTTTGTACCTTGTGACCCCCTTCACCCACTTCGCCTCCCCTGCAACTACCAATCTGTTCTCTGTATCTATGAGCTCAGCTTTTTTAGTTTTTTTTTATATTCCACATATAAGGTATTTGTCTTTCTCTAACTTATTTCACTTACCATAATGCCCTCGACATTACCACAAATGGCAATATTTCTTTCTTTTTTATGGCTGAATAATATTCCATTGTATAAATACTACATTTTCTTTATCCATTCATCCAGAGATGGACACTTCTGTTGTTTCCAATTCTTCTACATTATAACACAAATTACCTTACTACATCTGCCTGTTCTGTGTGGCTTTGGCGAACTCAACTAGGACCAACAGATAAAAATTATAGGAAGATATATTTTGGCTCAATAGAATTAACAGCATTATAATAATCATGGTAATACAATAGCAGATGGACTGTTCTATAATATAGTGAGCTCTCTGCACTAGAAATTCCCAAGGGGTTTCATTATTAAATAAATGACTGAATCAAGGCATGGGAGGTACACGAACGAGTTGCCTTTCTCATGCATAAACAAATATATGTTCTCCTTCCTAGCTGTCTTCCATATTCTAAACACCTATTCAAGAATATTTCTCCTTCCTTTTTCATGCTCTTTCCCTTCCGTCTGTGAACCAATAAAGTTCCTAAGCATACTCAGGGTCTAAAGCAATGTTTCTTAATGTGTTCATAGATCTCTTGCATCAGAAACCCCTAGTGCTTACTGAAAATGCAGACTCTGGGCCCCACCATGGACAGATTGATTCAAAAACTCAGGAGACGATGAAAAGGGATTTGCATTTTTAACAAGCTCATATTTTTAGTAAGCTCCCCAGGTGATTCGTAGACACCTTGAAATTCAAGACCTCCCCTCTAAGGCAACAAAGTTTACAGCTTCTCTAAACCACTGTCCTATTCTTTCACCTAACGGAGAGACTGCCAAAAGAAACCTAACACTTTTCACAGCTTTCACTGACTTCATCAATCTCTGATTGAGTAGACGAGAACTGCAGCTACGCTTAGTACAGATTCCCTTGTTATTAAGGGTGGTGAAAATTATACATATTAATATCAGAATCAGGACAATTAGAAATAATTTTATCAGAATAGATAATTTTACAACAGGTTTTTAAAGATTAGAATAATCTTTAATCAGGAGGAAGTGCCTAAGAGGAGGAAACAAGGGATATACAAGGATGGGAGTGTCCAAGTACAGAAAGGCACATAAAGGAACAGAAGTGTGACAATACATATTCATTCATACATTCAACAAACATTTACTGATCAACTACATTGAGCCACAAATAGTTATAGACACTTGGGATACATTAACGAACAAAACAGGTAACCATTCCTACCCTCAAAGAAAGATAAACAATATATATAATAAACAAACAAATACATTAGAGTATCTTAGAAAGCAATAAATTTTATGGAACAACAAAAAGAATAGGGTAAAGGGGTCGTGAGTTAAGGCTGAGTGGGGATAATGTTACTAAGGTGGTTAGGAAAGCCAATATCTGAGCAAAGACTTTATGGAAGTGAAGAAGCCAGCCTTGCAGGTATTTAGGGGGAAGACCCCCTCAGGCAGACAAAGCAGCCAGCGCAAAGTCAAGACAATGCCCAGCATCCACAAGGAGGACCAGTATGCTGGAACAGGAACACATGAGAGAAAGAGTGTGAGCAGATAAAGAACAGAGAGGTATTAGGGACCAGATTATACGCTATTTAAGGACTCGTGGTTTTACTCTGAAAAAAATTAAAAGCTAGTGAAGAGTTCTAAGCAGGAGACTGAAACGATCAACATTTTTTTAAGGGATCACTCTGGCTACTGAGTTGAAAATAGACTGAAATGGGGCAAGGTAGAAGGAGGGAGAGTAGTCAGGAAACCACCACTGCAGTAATCAGGCAAGGGATGATCACAGCTCAAGACAAGTCATGGTTACGGAGATAAAGGGTCGGTTCTGGATATACTTTTAAGGGAGAGCCAACAGGATTTCCTGACAAAATAATGTGAGATGTAGGGAAATGGAAATACCGCCAAGGTTTGGCCTAAGCAACTAGTAGGATAAAGATGAGAAAGACTGAAAATGAGCAGGTTAAGGGCAGGAGACTCACTTCAGTTTTCAACATGCTGAATTTGCAATTTCTAAGACATCCAGGTAGACATGTCTAGTAGGCAGTTAAATACATGAGTCTGGTGTTCAGAACAGAGGTCTGTGCTAGAGATGTAAATCTGGGAGTCATCAGCATGCAGATGGTATTTAAAGCTGTAAGACTGGATGAAATCACCATTTGATGAGCACAGAGACAGAAAAGAAGCAAAGCTTTAACTCCTGGTACACTCCAATATTGGGGGTGAAAGGGCAGAGGTAGAAGAGAAACCAGCAAAGGAGACTGAGAAGGCAAAACTCAAGTGCTCTGAAAGTCAAATGAAGACAGTGTTCTAAGAATGAGATAGTGATCAACTGTCAGTGCTGATGATAGATTGAATAAGGGTAAGACTGAAAATTTACCATCTGATTTAGCAATGAGGAAGTCACTGGCTACTTTGACAGGAGTGTTTTGGTGGCGTGCTGGGAGCAAAACCCTTATGAAGTATCTGTTCGGAGAAAGGAATGAGGCAAAAAACAAGTAGACAACTCTTTAGAGGATTTCTGCAGCAAAGGGTACGAGTAGAGAATTTTTCAGGGAAGGGGATGCCAGAAATGGACTGAAAAGGGAAATGAGGTCAAGATAAAGTTGCGTTACAGAGTTACAGTAATCAAGCCAGGGTGGTAATGGCCTAAGGATAGACATATAGATCAACAGAATAGAATTGAGAGTCCAAAAATAAACCCTTACATTCATCATCAATTGATTTTCAACAAGAGTGCCAAGATAAACCAAGGGTAAGAACAGGCTTTTCAATAAATGGTGCTGGAACAAGTGGATATCCACATGCAAAAAAATGAAGTTTGACACCTATCTCATACCATACACAAAAATTAACTCAAAATAGATCATAAACCTAAATGTAAGCACTAAAACTATACAACTCTAAGAAGAAAACATAGGAGTAAATCTTTATGACCTTGAGTTAGGCAAAAGTTTCTTAGATATGACACCAAACACATAAGCAACCAAAGAAAAAACAGAGAAATTTGACATCAAAATTAAAACCTTCTGTGTATTGAAGAACACTATCAAGAAAGTGAAAAGACATCCCACAGATTGGGAGAAAATATTTGCAAATCACATGTTTGGTAAGGAACTTGTATCCAGAATATATAACAAACTTTTACAATTCAATATTAAAAAGACAACTCATTTTAAAAATGGACACCTTTGTGTCCATCTCTGGACATTTCTCCAAAGAAGACATACAAACGGCCAATAAGCACTTGAAAAGATGTTCAACATCATCAGCCATCAGGGAAATGCAAATCAAAATCACTAAGAGAGATCACTTCACATCCACTAGGATGACTATAAGCAAAAAGTCAGAAATAACAAATGTTGGCAAGGCTGTGGAGAAACTGGAACCCTTATACGCTGCTGATGGGAATGTAAAATGGTGCAGCCCCTTTGGAAAACAGTCTGGTAGCTCCTAAAAATGTAAAAATAGAGTTACCATATGACCCTGCGACTCCACTCCTAGGTATATATCCAAGAGAAATGAAAACATACGTCCACATAAAAACTAGTTGTAGTGTAAGCCCTGACAGTTGGGTTTCCTCTTTTTTGTAATGCAGTGCCTAACTTAAGTTTCGATTGGCAAGGCATCCATTTCAAAGAGGCATCCATTTGGAAGAGAGCATATGGCCAGCCACATGACTAGATAAAGAGCCAGGGGGTCTCCCCTCACTGAGGCTTCTTTGTTTTAGAGATCTTAGTTGATCTACTTGTTTTTTGGGCTACTTGTTGGGCTACTCGTTTTTTTCTCTTCCGAGGTGCTTTAAACTCCCATTATGTTTTAAATTCATCAATAAAGAGTGAGCCTGCAAAACCCAAGGCCTGCCCCCACCCTCGACCCCCATAAAAGCAGAACCCCTCTCCCTTTCTACCTGCAACCTCATTGTGTGGCCCCAGGTGTGCTGTGTACTTTCCAGGTCTTGTAAGTAATAAACCTTTATTTTTTCAAAGTTTCCTGACGGTTACTACAGCAGGGCATCTTGCAATCATAATAAGAACCACAAGGGCCAGTCCAACCACAACATTTATTACTGATAGGCTGAGACAGGCACAAGACACTAGTACACAAATGATCATAGCCGCCAAAAATTGGAAACAACCTAAATGCCCATTAACTGATAAATGCACAAATAAAATGTGGTATAAAAATCAGTAAAAAGGAATGATGTACTGATACATGCCACAACATAGTTGAACCCTGAAAACATTATGCTAAGTGAAAGAAATCAGTCACATATTATATGAAATGTCCAGAATAGGCAAATATAGAGAGACAGAAAGTAAATGAGTAGTTGCCCAGGGCTGGAGACAGAGAGGGAATGTAAAGTGACTGCTAAAGGGTGCACGTGGGTGGGAGGGACAAAAATATTCTAAAATTAAAATTTGGTACTGGTTGTGCAACTCTATGACTACAGTAAAAACACTGAATTGTACACTTTAAATGGTATATGGTACATTAATTATATCTCAATAAAACTGTTAAAATAAATGAATAAATTTTCATATTTCCTTTTTCTAAGATGGGAGAAAACACCAAGTGTTTTTATGATGACATGAATGATCCAGTACAAAGTGAAAAAAACTAATGATGTAGGAGGGGGTGATTTAGAAAAGTTCTTAAGGTGAGAGTGGATGGAATCTAGAGCACAAATAAAGGGAATGGCTTTCGACAGAAGCACAGACAGTTCACCTATAAGTAAGAGGCAGGAAAGCAGAGTATATGGGTGCAAACGCTGCTAGGTACGTGGACGCAGTGGTGGGAGCCTGTGGATGTTCTCTAGTGATTGCTTCCATTTTCTCAGTGAAACAAGCAAGGTCATCAGCTGAGAGTGAAGAGAGGGGAAGAGACTTGAAAGACAAGGAGAGGGCCGGCCCCATGGCTTAGCGGTTGAGTGCATGCGCTCCGCTGCTGGCGGCCCGGGTTCGGATCCCAGGCACGCACCGACGCACCGCTTCTCCGGCCATGCTGAGGCCGCGTCCCACATACAGCAACGAGAAGGATGTGCAGCTATGACATACAACTATCTACTGGGGCTTTGGGGAAAAAAAATAAATTAATTAAAAAAAAAAGACAAGGAGAGAAGAAGAGAGTGGACAATTAAATGACTAGAATATTCAGTACAATTTAGAGTTGATCACTACAATTGAAAGTGAGACCCTGCAGCACGGTTTCTCCAGGCATATTTAGCTGCTAGGGTAAGGGCAGAGAGTAGAGTTGTATTGTATTTAACCAGCACTTGGATTTTAGCCAAAGGATTAAGTCAAAGAAAGGGGGTGAGGGGAAGTCAAAAGAGTTGAGGTACATGCAAAGGAGTGATCATAACGACTGAATGTGGAACTGAAGCTGAGAGGAGAGAACAAGAGGTGGATAAAGGACAGTCATATAGTAGGATCAACAAACCAGGGGTCCTGGAGGAGTTGAAAGATGTGTTGAAATTGAGCAACTAGAGGAGGACTAAAAAGATACATGAAATTAAGATTACAGAGGAGTTCAATAAGTGATTATAACGCCTCTACAATACAGCCATGGGAGCGAGTGACTGGAGATAACATGGAAGGCAAAAATGAATAGAAGAGATGAGCTCAAGACACTGAGAGGACAAATGTTGGACAGACCACCACTAAGAATTCTAACTAGCGGGGCCGGGCCAGTGGCGCAAGCAGTTAAGTGCGTGTGCTCCGCTGCGGCAGCCCGGTGTTCGCCGGTGCGGATCCCGGGCGCCCAGAGATGCATTGCTTGTCGTGCCACGCTGTGGCAGCGTCCCATATAAACTAGAGGAAGATGGGCAGAGATGTTAGCTCAGGGCCAGTCTTCCTCAGCAAAAAGAGGAGGATTGGCATCAGATGTTAGCTCAGGGCTGATCTTCCTCACAAAAAAAAAAAAAGTGCTGCCATTTGAAAAGTGCATATTGGGGCCAGCCCCATGGCGTAGTGGTTAAGTGTGCGAGCTCCACTGCCGGTGGCCCGGGTGGGGATCCCCGGCGCACATGGATGCACCACTTGTCGGGCCATGCTGTGGCGGCGTCCCATGTGGAGTGGAGGAAGATGGGCACGGATGTTAGCCCAGGGCCAGTCTTCTTCAGCAAAAAAAAAAAAAGAGGAGGATTGGCATGGATGTTAGTTCAGGGCTGATCTTCCTCACAAAAAAAAAGAAAGAATTCTAACTAGGAATAGCGTTAGAAAGAATAATGGTGAACCAGAAACTAAAACTGTGAAATAAAAAAAAAGAAAAAGAAAGGATAGAAATTCAGGACTCAGTAGATGACAGCCACAATGAGTGGTGGTACCCAAATATCATCTGATGACATGAGATTCAAAGGTGGGGATTTTTTAGACAGGAAAGAGGAAGAGCTTCTGGAAGCCCAGTTGTCTGAGAACTGTACGAGAAACAGCAGCTGGTTTTTGAGAATGTTGCAGGGGAATCAGCATCCTCATAGAAAGGCCAGTTTCCACAGAGCAGAAGAAAAAACATTTCGAAATAAAAATAAGGGTATTGGGGATTTTGATGAAGAGGAACTGTGACTTCCAGAAAGCACAATGGAAAGTTTCAGGAATTAAGGAAATAGAAGGGTACAGAATAAGCAATGTGCAGAGCATCATGAGGACTAAAATCCAGGAGATGAGACGTATCCTGGGAGTCTGAGGTTTCTCGCAGAGATTGACACAAACAGGAATCAAGGGCATAAAGAGATTAGTCCTGATAAACTTAGGCCAGACAAGTGTTGAGGAGAGGAAGGGATAGGTGTTCTGGGGGCTCCACTTTGACCCTTTTAAACAGTGTGAAGGCATATGGAGACTCGAGATAGCAACTAGATGAAACAGCAAACTAGAGTGAGAGACTCTCTGCAGACTTGATGAAGTAAGTGGCCATGGTGGAGAAGCACACATGCCAAGGAACTATGCAGCCTCTAGCAACTGTGGATGGCATCTATGACCTGAGGGTGGTCTCCAACTGATACTCAGCAAAAACCCAGGGCCCTCAGTCATACAATCACAAGGATATTAATTCTGCCAAAAACCTGAATGATCTTGGAAGCCGATTCTTCCCCAATCAAGCCTCTAGATGAGAATGCAGCCCAGACAACACCTTGACCACAGCCTTGTGAAACCCTGAGCAAATGACCCAGTTAAGCTATGCCTGGACTCCTGACTCACAGAAACTGTGAAATAATAAACGTGTGTTTTTTCAAGCTGCTAAGTTTGTAGTAATTTGGTACACAGCAATAGAAAACGAATATATCTAGTATGAGAGGTTCATCTTAACCCACTAAAGGTGGGAATAAACCAGGGAAGCCAGGCATTAGGACCACACCCAGTCTCTCTCAACTCCATTCAATGACTGATAAAAGCCCTGGGGGGGTGGTCTCAATAGAGTTGGGGTTAGTGAATAGCTGACTTCAGCTACAGCAAATGGCACATTAGAGGATAAGACTAAAAAGATAGTCTGGGGGGGGGGAGTATATGGGGACTCTAAACTTTCTGCACAGTTTTTCTGTAAAACTAAAATTGCTCTAAAAAATAAAGTCTTTTTATAAAAAAATTAAAATTAAAAAAAAGGACAGTCTGAGGTCAAATTATGGAGGGCCCCACATGCCACACTACTAAGTAGGCAATGCATAATCAATGTACACATTTCTAAGGAGACTAGACCTAACCTGACCTTGGCTTTAAGAAATAATTCTAGTCACAGTGAAAATAAAATGGTTTAAAGAAGAGAAACTGGAGAGAGATAAGTAGATAGGCCATTGTACTATGTCACCAGTACCTGAATTAGGACAGTGTAGTAGGAATGAAAAGGACAGACACACAGGTAATACCTCCTAGAGGTAAAAGTGACAGACAGGATACGGCAACTGGAAAGATGTAGGAAAAGAAGCTGTTTGAGCCCAAGAGGACTCAGGTATTCCTAGCCAGAGACACTAGGAGGATAGAAGGCAATAGTCAGGGCCAGCCCCGTGGCTTAGCGGTTAAGTGCACGCACTCTGCTGCTGGCGGCCCAGGTTCGGATCCCGGGCGCGCACCAACGCACCGCTTCTCCAGCCATGCTGAGGCCGCAGTCCCACATACAGCAACTAGAAGGATGTGCAACTATGACATACAACTATCTACTGGGGCTTTGGGGGGAAAATAAATAAATAAAATTATTAAAAAAAAAAATTAGAAGGCAACAGTCATCATTAAGTAAGACCAGAAACAAAGAAGACTGGTGCTGGAAAGGACAGACAATGAGCTCCAAGAAAGACAAGACAGTAAGAAGCAAAGGAGAAAGGAAAAGACAAAAAAGACATGCATGGCAAGAGAAAATAAAGACAGGTCTGACGGTACAGAAAATGCGTTTGCTGTATTAAAGAAAGGTCAACTACTAAGTACAACGATACCCAGTTAGTCCCTGGAGATAAAAATTTTATCCATTTTCAAAACAGAAATTGATATTAGAAATTATTTAACTCAATATCTTCCTCTCTGCCTCCATTGTTACACATTAAAAAAAAAAAAAAAAAAAGACACCCAGAGAGGTTAGGTGGTTTGCCTGAAGTTACCAACTAATTAGTGGCAGGGCCTAGATTAGAATCCAGGGCTTATGATTTCAGTCTACTTCATGTTCTGAATCATCTTAATTTTCTATGTCCCTATGGTTGGAAATGACCACTTGAGCATGCCAGTACTTGGAATTTTCTTCTCTTGGTTCTTCTTTCTGTCAGAAGTACAGATCGTGCTGCTATATGTGACAAAAATCATATATGGCAAAAACTAGCAGAACAGAAGAGGAACCTGGCAGTCTATCCCTGAAGAAAAAAAAGATGACAGTAAAGTAGGCCCTGAGAAATGTCACTAAGGATTTATATCAGCAGTGCCATTCTTCCCACACACACATAGGTGTCCCCATCACTATACCTCAATACCCACCAGAAGAAATCCTGTCCAAAGCCTGAATGCCATCACCAGTGGCTGAAACCAGTGAGAATCGAGCTGCAATAGGCATTTTAAACTGTTACCTAATTTAAAAGGAAAACATTCCCCATAAATACATACCAATTCTCAAGGAAGAGACAATTCTTCTAGCAATTTATCCATTAAATTTTAGAGAGTAGGCCAGGGAACCTACTCACCATGCCAAAAATAACTTCAGTGGGCAAATGCGTTTTGACTTCAAACAAAAAAAATTATTTCCTAACTCAAAAACTCCATTTTTACAGCACACCTCAGTTCAGACTAGCCACATTTCAGGCGCTCAACGGCCTTCCATTTTACTGCCAACAGACTTAGTCCATATTGCAAGGTGTCTTGTGATAACTCCTTTCTCTGAATTTATAATATAGAGTGAATTAATATGTAAATTATTCAAATATTTAATTGTTGCCTTCCTTAAATACCTTAAAGTTTCCATTCAAACAGAAAACGAACTATTAAAGAAAACCTAATTTTAAAAAAAGAAACAAGACAGGAACTTGCTAAATCTTAGCAAGGTTATATACTCATTCTGCTCAAGGATCTTCCTACTTGACCTCAAGTAGTGCACCACACCCTTATGCAACAATCCAGAAGCTTCATTTTCACGAATATTTTTCTAAGACAAATATGAATACCACCAATCAACCAAAATAGTATTTGGACTGAGTTCTAACATATCACTTAAGTCGATTATCCAAGTACATCTAATCTGTGTTGGAAAAATAGTCACAGCCAAAAAAAAAAGCACAAATTTCTGAAACCATACTTACAGGAAACAAAGGAACTCTTAATTTATTATTTCAACTGTGTTTTCCATCATGTAAAAAGTTCAGTGGAAAATGCATAAGGGGGCCGGCTTGTGGCTTAGTGGTTAAGTGCGTGCGCTCCGCTGCTGGTGGCCCGGGTTCGGATCCCGGGCGCGCACCGACGCATCGCTTCTCCGGCCATGCTAAGACTGCGTCCCACATACAGCAACTAGAAGGATGTGCAACTACGACATACAACTATCTACTGGGGCTTTGGGGAAAAAAAAAGAGGAGGATTGGCAATAGATGTTAGCTCAGAGCTGGTCTTCCTGAGCAAAAAGAGTAGGATTAGCATGGAAGTTAGCTCAGGGCTGATCTTCCTCACAAAAAGAAAATGCATAAGGATTCTCACAATAATCTTCCTGATTCTGGCACTGCATCACTGCTCATCAAATCTGAGAGAAGTGTTTCACTGTAAATTGGCTTGTCATTATTGCCCAGCTACATACTTAAGACTAGTCTCTTTTGGAAAATCTTTCTTTGACTGTAAAGTCTCAACATTTAGGACCACAATTTATATTTTTCCATTTTATTTTTCCTGGATATATCTTCTTTGCGTAATTTTTTAAAATCCCAATTCGGTGAGAAATTTTTCATAGACCAGGACTATATCTTCTATTTCTCAGGCATCTAGCTCTAAAGACAACCCCAGCAAAATGGAAAAGCCAAAAGCTTTACAGAAAACAGATGAGTCAGTAAATTAGTTCTGCCCCTTACTAGCTGGATGCCCTGTGTCTCAGACTCTTTATCAGTAAAATAGAAATAAAAAATATCATTTTGAACGTTGTTTTAAGAATTCAATAAGATAATATAGGTAAAGTACATGGCACAAAGTGGACAACTTGAAAAAGATTACTACTACTCCCATTAAGAATAATCTAAAGTTGCTCCTGTAAAAAGGTTAAACATGTTTCTTGCTGGTAATATCTTTCAAAAAATTACATGAAAATCTCTTTTTATTTTTTATCAGCAAACTTTAAAAAGTCTTGTTCCCATCTCCATCCCCAAGAAGTCATGTTAGAACGACTACATATAGTGGAATAAAATATACCAGCTCTTCTTTTCCTCCCTTTCAACTACTACTAAATTACAGCGTCATATGTTCATAGCGCTAATTTACTATAATGTTGAACCATATGAAACTGCCATTTTACATGTCAAAACCGGTCAACGTATTGCCCACTGCACATGGTTCAATCTGAACTTTACTTACTCAATGAACACCTTAGTAATCCCAGCCTGGGTTGCAGTTGCTACACATATGCAAAAGCTTTAAATGAGGGCTTTGAAATAACAAAGTGAAATTTAAAAGTTCACTCTCATATTAATGCTTTTACTTTGTACAAAGCTCTTCCTAAAACTAAAAAGTTAATATAATACATCTTCAAGAAATTTCCAAGTGAAAACCTAGATAATCTTTTTGAATTATTTTCTACACTATGAAAAACATACATCTGGAAGAGGTGATCAAGTAAAGATCATTATACTGACATGTAAATCTAAGCATATAGCTGAAGAACTTCAGTATCTTTAAAAGAATGACCAACATTTCAAGAGCCAACAATATTTAAAATTAGGGACCTCATGAATGTGATATTTAAGCTAGAGACTCAAATACAGGAGGTAAAATTATTTGCCAGAGAAATTTTAGGGGAGAATTCTCGACAGAACCTACCTCAATAGTTACTCAAAACTGGTTCACAATAAAATCACCAAAAGGGCTAAAAAAAAAAAAAAAAAAAAAAAACACTGCCCCCCTAACTCTGAGAGATTAGAGCCCTAATGGATAGTGTCATAAGGCTCCCCCGGTGCTTCTAATATGCATCTAGGGTAAAGAACCCCTATTTTACAGGGATTTTTTTCATAGCTCTACATTTTATAAATCTAGGTTAAATTCTGAAGGGAAGAATATGTTCCTAGGCCAGGTAAAGTTCCAGAGGTTCTAGTCTACCAGAGCGGAAGGCTGGTGCTATTCAGAATAACCTAATTCAAATGACAATAATACAAATATTCACGGCAGAGTTCCATACATAGGTCCCTCATTGTAAGAAAACCTCACTCCACATTACCATGAAGACAATATGCACACCAAAAAACACTTCCCTCTCCTATTTCAAGTACTGTAGTAAGATTTACATATTAGAGGGATTATTAGCAATTTAATTTGTAGAACATAAAAGAAAATTTGCAGTATTCACTAGGACCATCATGGTAATTTTCAATTACTACTAATATTCCTTCTTGTTTAAAAAAAAAAATTAACTTGCTAAATTCTAAACAAAACACTACCAGCTTGTTTTACATAAGTTTAACCTATCAATTAAAAAAGAAACCATAATTAAAATAGAATTCCTATTTAATGTCAATTTTAACATTTAAAAGTAGTCCATTTAAGAATAGTCTTACTGTTCTAGAATCTGAGAATGGATTGTATTCGTCAAGTCCCGGTGGAACATTTCTGGTCACTTGTGTAACTGATGGGTCCTGGAATAAAATTCAAAGGAGAAAAAAAGATTACTTATCCTTTAAGATACAATTTTGATATTTACAAAGCATTTCTTTTATCTGTACTTTTGATCACCCAGCAAAGCTAAGAGAGGAAAATAAGATTATCAGATTTACTCAGTCCCATTCCAATGAAGTTGGAATTTAAACCCACAACCTTTGCACCCTCAAGGAAAAACAAGTGAAAACTGGGTTAGATGCAAATCAGCTGCTAGTTATTATATAAAGAATGAAAGTAGACTAGCTCTTAACAGCTGTGTGGAACTGAATGCACAAGAGCATCTTAGCAAATCTTGAGTAAACTCACCATCCTTTCCTTTGGGCTCCACAAAGAGTTCATGTTCCCCTTTTTTATATCTTCAATCAGTTTTCCCTACTACAGATTTAAATACCACACTACAAATCAATGTCATGTACAGGCAACATCTAGAGCATCCAAGATTAAGTATCTCTTCCTTGTTTTATTCTACTACAGTATTTCCACTTGACTGTAGTTTATTTTTCCACGTGATCCTGGACTGTCTCCCCTTTTCCAAGTATATCACCACACTATCCTAGCTCTTCAAATCTCTTAATATTAGGCTTTCATATAAATAACTAAACCACAAAATCCTAGGTATTTATTCTATTTCTCTTGATTGTGAATGTAAAACACAAACAATGAACAGCTCAACAAAATCAACGACATAATTAATGTGAAAAGCATTTGCAAACTGTAATGTAGCCTCATTGGCTTTCTTATCCCTAGTTTCAAACTTTGGTGTGCATCAGAATCAAATAAAACACAGACTGCTGCACCCCACCCCAGAGTTTCTGATTCAGCAGGTCCGGGAGGGCGGGGCGCTGAGAATCTCTCTAACAAGTTCTCAGGGGACGCTGTTGCTGCTTGTCTGGGGACCACTGCTCTCCGGTCTATACTGTATCTTCTCCAATCCACCTTCCTCAACATAGTCATCAAAGTTACCTTTCAAAAATGAAAAGTTAATCTTGTCAAACCCCCCTCCCCGTCCCTCATCCATTTCAGATTGTTTAAAGGCCCTCCACTAACTATAAAATCCAAATTCCTCAAAATGAACTACAAGGCTTCTCACCATCTAGCCTATCCCCTGCCTACCTTTGAAACAGCCTGATCAACTCTCTCATAACCACCCTCACATTGCCAGATCCTTCCCCCTTAACCAAATGAAACAAGCTCCTGCATAAGCAGCCTCAAACTTGGCAAAAAGCAAGTGGTAAGGATAAATTAAAAGAATGGCACAGACAAAAAATAAAGGCTGTAGACTTGCTCAACAACAAAAGGGGAAGGTGGAATGAAATCACTCTATTTCCCAGGGTTCCCCTCCCAAGTTTACTCAAAAATATGAGGAGCAGGAAGATTATCAAGAGGGGATGTGTGCCTCAGGGGGAAAATTTAAAAAACAGAAACATAAATATCTAATCAAATTTTTCAAGTTGGTGCACTGCTGTGGTTAACTTAATTTAGAAGTGGGTTTAGGGTCAACAAGTGGAGACTTAGCAAATCCAGAAGGTCCAGCCGCAGTCTCAATGCCCACCCCATCACCACCCACAAAATCAGGGGACCTGGGAGTCCTCGGACATCATATTCTTGGCATTGCTTCCTCTAGTAGGAATACTCTTCCAGGCAGAGTCAGCCTAGCAATCTCCTCCTCTTCCTTCAAGATTCAACCAAAGACGACCTCACATGCTAACCAGTCATCTTCCTGATACCTTCCTGCTACCCAAGTCACTCCATCCAGGCTCAGTACTTCCACAGAGTTTGGTATTTATCTCCATTAGCATTTATTTCACTGAACCATGATGATCTTCATGCAAGTCTTTATTCTCAAATTAGACTGTGACTTCTTTGAATACAAGAAATAGGTAAATAGGTCTTTTTTTATTAAATCATACATGCCTGGCAATACTCTGTTTCTTGACAGATTATTACCACCCCTGGGGGAAAAATATCCAAAGAGTAATTCTTCAAGACAGTAGCAGCAGTAATAACAAAGAAATACCTCCTGGAAAAAAAAGAGCATAAACATGAAGAAAGTTCAAAACGTGTAAGTGAAAAGATGTTTAATCTCACTCAGAAATACTAATTAAAACTACACCCACGCAGGTGCTGAGCCAGTGGCATAGCAGTTAAGTTCGCGAGCTCCGCTTCAGGCAGCCCAGGGTTTGCGGGTTCGGATCCCAGGTGCAGACCTTCACACGGCTTGTGAAGCCAGGCTGTGGCAGCGTCCCATATACAAAGTAGAGAAAGATGGGCACGGATGTTAGCCCAGGGCCAGTCTTCCTCAGCAAAAAGAGGAGGATTGGCATCAGATGTTAGCTCAGGGCTGATCTTCCTCACAAACAAACAAAAAAAACAAAACTACACTGAGGTAATCATTTCTTACCTTATCAGATTAGCAAAAATCCCAAAGTCTCACATACCCTACTGACAAAGCTGTAAGGAAACAAGGATTCTCATACATTATTAATGGGAACAGAAACTGTTACAACCTTAGGGAGGGAAAGTTGGCACTAGGGGGCAAAATGACATCTGCATTTATACTCTGCCCACAATCTCACTTCTAGGAACTTATTCCAAAGATACACTGGCAAAATACTATTTGTAACAGCAAAAGATTAGAAGCAAACTAAATGTCTATCAATTAAAGATGGCTGAATAAACGATGGTACACCTCCATGATAAAGTACTACACAGCTGAGTATTATGCAGTTGTAAAACGGTGTAAGGAGATTGATACGCTGCCACGGAGTGAGCGAAAAAATAAGGTGCAGAACAGTGTAAATGAGATGTTACCTTTTATCCACAAAGGAAGACAAAAATGAATGTGTATATGTTTACTTATATTTTAAAAAAGGAAAAATAAACCAAAAACGAATAAAAATGATTACCTATAGGGAGAGGAGGAGAACAGTGAGAAGAGAGCAAAGGCTTAGAAGCTAGACTTCTCTGAATGTACCTTGTTTTACAATTTTCACTTTAGAACCACAAAAATGTTTTTCATAGTTTTAGAAAAAAATTAATTCAAAAAGATAAAATGCAGGAAGCAAAATGTAGGGTCAGAAAGATGGATCCAGTTTAGCCAACATTCATGCCATCGATGTCACTCTCTCAATGCCACAGAAGTACAATGAGTACGAGCATAGAAGTACCAGTAAGTCCCAACTCTTACAAATATGCACATCCAATTATCAAGGGTCCTAAAATTCATATTCTTTTTTAAAAAAAAATCCTACATAAGGTATAACTTAGTTCCAAGAAGACCCAGAATGAAATCATTCTTCCAATTTTCTACTTTTGACTGCAATAACCAAAATACACTTGTTTCCTTCTAGATTCTAGAAAAGTTTAACCCAGGCTGAAAGTTAACTGGCAGTTTGACAAAATCATTGTCTCAATTGAAATGAGCTCATTTCTAGTTAGTCTGGAATTTCTCCTCCTGTAGTATTAAGTGACAAAGCAGTAGAGTATGTATAAGATATGCTGAGAGTGATTCAGGAAAATAAAGAACTGATAATTCTGAATTATCACATAATTAACGTTTCAAATTAGTTTTAACAAATGTAAATAGTGTTGAGGAAGCTATAGTCTCTGAACTGGGAGAAAACAAAACTGAAGATTTTAAGTAATAATGAATGATCTTTTAATGCCTAATGAGTATCCAGCACTTATATTATTTCCAATCCTTGCTATGATCCGCCCTGGTACACAGTATTATTCCATTTTTCAGAGAAAGAAGCTATGGCCTTGAAAAGGTCAAGAAACTTGAAGGTCAATTAGTATATGTCTGAGACAAAACATGAAGCCAGGGCTTTCCAATGCCTTTTTCCATCAGATATACTAAAAATAAAGTTTACCACAATCACAACTTTATCAAGAAAGACAGTGGTTGAGCTGACTGGTTATTAATGATTCCAAAACTTGGGCAGGAAAATATTGTTTCTTCTTCAACACCATCAAAATGAAACTGTTTCAACTGTTAAGTTGGTTGCTTCTATGGCAGTGGTTCTCAAACTTAGCACACATTGGAATTACCTGGAGAGCTTGTTAAAATCCAGACTGCTGAGCCCCACTCTGAATGCACCCTGATGTCTGGGATGGTGCCTGACAATTTGCATTTCTAACAAGAAAAACATTCTGAGATAGTCTTATTCTATTGACTTAGAGGAATATGCTAGGCTTCTTTATTTTATTAACTTTCAAGAAGCAAGTAAAGACATTCTTCAGAGTTTAAATATCCTATATTTAGGATAAGAAGCAAGTAAAGACATTCTTCAGAGTTTAAATACCTGGATCTGACTATATAGTTATATTTTTACGTCATTTAGTTAAGCTAAGGCTACTCTGCCAACCTTTAGTAAGCCACCTAACTTCACAGTCTTATTTCATTAAAAACCAAGATGCATTATAAAAACAAATGTTTTTCAAAGAAGAAAATAAAAATTTTACACCTACCATAATTAGCTTTTTTATATCTTTAATCCAAGTTTCTTTACCAAACCCTCCAGGGAGTGCGCCTTCATTGCATTTCAACTGATTTCCTCCACCGTGCACTAAACTGGACATTTCTCAGTCGCTGCCACATATAACCTCACAGGAAGATTCCAACCTGGCAGAAAGTACTTTCACCTGCAGCTAGACGTGAGGCGATTAATTTAGTAAACAATTCTTGTGTTTGTGGCTAATCAACCTCAGTCTCCTGCTTATTCTCTTCTCTGTATATACATCATCCTTGAGCTAAATAGTAGTCTAATAACATAAAAGCCTACATGGATGATTGTGTTCAATCACATATTATGTATTCACTTACTATATCTGCCAACACTTAATAGATTTCAGTTTCAAGATTAACACTCAAAACCTCGTGTGTCTTAGGTACTTGTTTTGCAGTAGAAAGAGTACTATTCTAGGAGTTAGGAACTCTGGGTTCCTGGCAATGACTAGCCTCTGTGACCTTAGGCAAGTCATCTAAACTCTCAATTTTCTCATCTGTGAAAAAAAAGGGGGGGGGGCGGAATTTGAGAGATGATCACCCTGTTCAGTTGCAGCTCTGAAATGCTATGCTATAGATTGAAGGTCTTTATTGGTTGAAAAGCTGCCTGTATTCAAATCACAGGTCTAGTAACGAAAAGCTGTAAACTTTGAACAAGGCACTTCATATTTCAATGTGACTCAGTTTCTTCACCAGTAAAATGTTATCATATAGCTCATGAGCTACTACATGTAAAATGCTTAATACAGTTCCTGTACATGGAAAATACTCAGTAAGTGATAGCTAAGGCTGTTATCATCATCACCAACAACAAGCTAAGGATGAAACAAAAAAGCTCTCCATTTATGATTAACTGAGATATTAAGAAAGTATAGCACATCTTATGTAATGAATAGGCCAAAAAAATACCCACAGCCACCTTTGGAGGAAGGCAACTAGAAGCAGTTCTTCGCCCAACCTTTGTGTCATGTGACCCTATTACCTTAGCTACATGTGAGAGGATGAGGAATTGGCACCTGTGCCAAAGGCAGCCTTTCTTAGAACTAGACATGAGGAAGCCTGGCAGACCCCAACAGAACTGACTCTATATCGGATAACAACTAATCAATTCAATTAGATCCTGTTTCTTAAGGCACCTGAATGTGAGACATAAAGACTGGTAATTAGTAGCAGCAGCAGAAGCTGACACTAGTCATGGTAGAAAGACGAAGAGAAGCTAAGTCATGATAAGGTGACCAGAAAAGAGAGCAGTAGGTACAGCATCTGAGGGGAATGGCAATTACCAGAGTTGCCAATGAGTCACCAAAGCAAAAACAGGGCCCACAGAGTTACTGCTATTCCGGTTGGTGAGGAAAGACTTGATGTTACAGGAGTTTTCACGCTGTCCTGCAGATCCTCAGAAGGGCGTCCGGGTCAAGGAATAAGGAGGAGAAAGTGTGAGAGGAGCAGAAGAGGGAAAAGAAGGTGGCAGAGACCAACCCCTAACCTTCACTTGAATCAGTGCAGCTCAATTTTTATCTGTTTTATAAATACTGATTTAACATGAAAATGGCTTCCACTGCTTGGCAAGAGGGAGGTGGAGGACAGGGGAGTGTGGATTGAGGATGCGCCTTGTTAGCTCCCAGAGACTGTTTCATTACAATCGTAGAGACTGACTGTGTTGGGCTTCCTTCTCTCCCCCAAGAATCCCGACAATAAACCTCCATCACCTGAGGTAACCTGAGCACGTCTCCACGCCTTAAAACCAGAACAGGTGGGACAAGCAGTCTTTGCCATTTTGTATTCCACTAAAACTCTGTAAAAACAGTTTACTGCCATTAATTATATTTATTTTTTTCCCCTTTTTCTCCCCAAAGCCCCAGTACATAGTTGTATGTCATAGTTGTACATCCTTCTAGTTGCTGTATGTGGGAAGCCACCTCAGCATGGCCGGAGAAGCAGTGCGTCATCCGAACCCGGGCCACCAGCAGCGGGGCGTTCGCACCTAACCGCTAAGCCACGGGGCCGGCCCCTGCCCTTAATTATATTTAAATAAAATCTACTGTAAGAGAAATATTTTAGTAAGTATGAACATTTACTGATCCCTAGTATACATACTGACACCCAACACACTTACTGATCCAAAACTGCTGTTAAACCACTGTTTAATTTAACTCGTTTCACCTTTCTCTTCCCCTTCCAATTAAAAAAATGAGAGGATAATACAAATATAACCTTAGTTTTTAATTTACCGTTTTTCTTGGTGTTAGATATTCCCCACAGTTCAAAAGTTTAAGCCAACTTGACGAAAACTATCGAAAAAAAAGAAAAAACTCTCTTGATAACTAGTTTCCTCTCTTCCCATCTTTTCTCAGGATTACCCTATCAGTTATCCTCTTCTCTCCTATGTTCAACTGCTTCCTCTCAAAAGGATGCCTCACACCTACATTTCAAGTCTCAGTCATCTTTAAGATGCACACAAGCAGAGAAACAGAAACATCCCTTCAATTACATATCACCCTGAAGCTACCATCAGGCCCCACTCTCACCCTTCCTTCTGTCCACTTCTCCATTCTGCCCCCAACCTCCCCCCCCATAAAGCTGCCAATATTTCTCACAAGTAAACTGCAACAGCTGAAACTGGCAAACAGTTAGCCATTGATGATTAAACAGCTAGGAACTAAAGTTTTTTTCCTTCTTGCAATTACCGGTCATAGCTTTTAGCTGTTTACCCACCCATTGTTAACTGTGCTGTTTAGGCATATGCTATCTGACTCCCACTAGGTTCCTATAGATGACATCTCCCTGGAGCCTGGGTCACCATGGTAACAGGTGTTTGAGCTGTTTTTCAGGAATTAGAACCCCTTGTCCACTTCAGGCCAGCTGAGACCACCAACCCATCAACTGGGCCCGCGCCGATGTCTGATAAGCAACCTTTTGACGTCAAGAGCTTAAAAACTCCACCCTCAGGTCATGCTGACGCCACCATTTTGCAAACACGCATCCTATGAAGAGGCATGAAGTGTGACTATGCTTGCACAGATCATCAATTACCTCACCTCCAATCATCTATCTCTACATTTCAGACCACCTTGCTCCCTACCTCATAAATATCCCTGACTCCCCATTATTGAGGAGGCAGATTTGAGACTTGTTCTCCTGTTTTCCTTACTTGGCTGCCTTGTGATTAAACCCTTTCTCTCCTGCAATTCGTCGTCTCAGTGTGTGGCTTTCTGGGCCATGGACAAAAAATGAACATGGTTCGGTAACACAGCCTTCTTACGGGTCCCTCTCCCATGCTCAGACCCCTTCCCCAACCTATTCTTCACAATGCACAAAAATGAGCCTCTCAAAATACGCACTTGCTCATGTCACACCTACAGATTTGATTAACTTGAAGAGAACAAATGTATATTGAATTTGGTTTCTGCTCTCAATAATTAAAAAGAGTGTTTTAGGCCTTTGGAAATTTACAAAAATTTGGGAATGGATAATGAATAACTAGTGAAATCATTTATGGAATAAGGACTGCAAAGATGGGTAAATTCTCACGATCTACATAAGCAAATGCTAAGGAATGAAGACAAACTGTAAACCGGTGATAACTACTGACAATCTTTTATCACACACAGCTTATGGTGCAAAAGCCATCTACTGTTTTAATAAAACATTTTATTCATCTAGACTTGTGCTACATAATATGGTGACCACTAGCCACACGTAGCTCTTGAAATGTAACTAGTCCAAATTGAAAAGTTCTGAAAGTGTAAAACATACCATGTTTCTGATTTCAAAGATTTAGCATAAAACAATGTAAAAATATCATTAATAATTTTTATGTTGATTATGTATTGAAAAGATATTTTATATATATGGTTAAGTAAAAGACATTCTTAAAATTAATTTCACCTGTTTTTTTCCCATGTGGCTACCAGAAACTTCTAAAGTACATATGTGGCATGAATTATATTTCCATTGGACTGTGCGGATCTAGGCATTACAACTTTTTCAAGATTGGCTTATAATATAATTTCACTTTCATCCATTTGGGCAAATTCAATTGTGTTAGCAAAAATAAAAACAACAAATTCAAGACTTAAAGCTAAATTTCCTCTAAGTTTTTCAAAATTACAAAAGATGACAGGAGACTTGATCAGAAACTTCCCAATCCAATGTTTTTAATATAACATAGTAGCAGACCTGCACCACACTTTTTCACTTTCCTCACACTTTTTCATATGAGATAGCAAAAGATAATTTGAATATTAAAACAAACATTTAGAAGAAAACTTCTATCAAGAAAGCCCAGGGGAAACTGAAGGCTAAAGCAAAGATAGATACAAGGAGAGAAAGAGAATTCATCTAGTTTAGCACATCACTGGCCTCTAATTCTCTCACGTAATCCTCAGCACAGCCCTGAGTTCGACTCCATACCCTTTCTTTCACTGGTGAGAATCCTAGCTGAGATTTTTCAGTAATCTGCCCCAAGCCATATGACCTAATAAGTGAAGTGGTCAGGATTCAAATTCAAATCTGACTCTAGAGAGCAAGTTGTTAGAAGAAAATGTAATAAAGAACACAAATTTACATTTAAAACAATATTTCCTCAAAAAGACTGAATTAAAGACTGCTTTGCTCCACAAAACTTAATTAAAATACTCTTCAACAGCTCTGCTTAATCCAATCAACATTACACACTATACTAGGCAACTTGATTAAACAAGAAAAGTCCCAAACTGGGGGCTATGAGAGGCCCAACCTTTGGAGCATTAATTTTTTTTCCTACTCTATATATCTCAGAGCTACTATAATCATACGAACTTAATAAATAGTGAGAATTTCATTTACCTAGAGAAGTACTACAGTTTCTAAATGCCCCAATCGTTTTTCTAAAAAAAGGGAACAAGAACCCATTAAAAATCTCAGCAAGACTCTAAAACAACAGATAGTTAGCAAAACTTTTATAACTCATTATAAGAAGTGCTTAATAATCACTAGGAATTATTCAGTAAATCATGGCTTTTAAAAATTGATATTCATTTTCATGCAAGAGTCATGACACTCTTACTCAAACCTGAAAGAAACTCACAAACTAATTTTTATGGACCCAAATCAGTCCTTAGTAAATTGGAAACAAATGAAGCAATCCCACCCAAGCAGATTTATCTTATAAGTGCAACTTAAAAGTTAACAAACCACAACTTAAGTTGCACTATCTGTCCATGTTAACACTAGTATTAAATGCCAAGAAATAATCATCATTTCATTATCTAGCACATTCTACATTCTAAAAGAATCCTTTGAAAACAAAACAATTTCTAAATATAATATAATCTGGTTAAAATTTCCTTCAGATAACTAATGACGTATGTAAGGAACTTGAATATAGAAAGCAACAAATTCTCGGACTTAGCCTACAGTCAAAATGAAATTAAGAGGGCTGGTCCTTTCTTTGTTCCATTTTATATTACCAGCAGCACTTTTAGCAGTTGCTGTGAGAAATCATCCCACATTACCCTTATTAAAGCCATTCCAAAGGATAGTTTTAGTCCAAGTTCTGTAAGTCCTGAGTAAACTTGGAAATATGAACGTCTGTGTCTGAACTTCCCCTTCTACAAAATGAGGCAGCTGAGCTATAACACATTAGCCTTCTGCCTCTGACTCTGCATTTAGGGGAACTGAGGCCACATACTGACCAATTCCTCTTTTTCCTTCAAGACAGCTCAAGTATCACTTTCTCAGGAAATTTTTCTCCCGCAATCTGAAAGACATGCTATTCTCGTTTTTTTAGCATCAAAGCATTTATCACGCATTATGTCTCCCAACCAAAGTGTGGATTCTTTGACATCAAGGACTTCTCTTCCTCACCTTTGTATCCCTAGAGACTATCACAATGTCTGACTCACTTCTGGGGCTTCATATATGTTTGACCAAATAAATAACCTACTCTTGTGCCATCTTCAATGGTAACAATTTATTGAAGACAACTGAGTTGGAAGCTCTTTAATCTCGAATGCAGTCACAGCAATTGCACAAAAATTTTAGGTAACCATAAAGACCTCATTAAACTGGCAAACTCTCCAGTTCAAACATAATGGTTGATAAAGACTGAGAATATGCTTTGCTTGTTTTTCAAAATATCCCATTGGATCCAGTCAAAGTCACATTAATCATCTAACCAAAGCAATAGAAATCCATCCACTGGCAAAAGACGTAGATGGTCCACTGGCAAATGCCATGAGACACCACTAAAGTAAAGGGATCCCGTTTTTCCAAATGGCACATTCTAGTACGTAGCACCATATCTGAGCTACATGAACTACACGAAAGCCAATCAAAATAAGATAATATGTCTCAAGATAGAGCAGTGGTAAGAAATCAAACCAATAACTTCTTAAAGCAATCTATAGGACAAAAAATTGAACATTTAGATAATATCAAAATGTCTTACATCTTTAATAAAAAGAAAGTTTAAAAAATAAAGTACCTTTAAACAGACAACCGGTAGCATTGACCACACACAAAAATTAACTCAAAATGAATCAAAGCCCTAAATGTATGCACTAAAACTATAAAACTCTTAGAAGAAAACACACGAGTAAATCTTCATGATCTTGGGTTAGGCAGTGGCTTCTTCGATATGACACCAAAAGCACAAGAAACAAAAGGAAAAATAGGTAACTGGACTTCATCAAAATTAAAAATTTCCTGGGCCAGCCCTGACAGCCTAGTGGTTAAGTTCAGCGGCCTGGGTTCGGTTCCCCGGCGTGGAACCTTGTCAGTGCCCATGCTGGTGGTGGCTCACATACAAAAAGAGGAAGACTGGCAACAGACTCAGGGCAAATCTTCCTCAGCAAAAATTTGAAAACCTAAAAAATTTTAGAAATTAAAAATTTCCAGGGGCTGCCTGGTGGCACAGCCCAAGGTTTACAGGTTTGGATCCTGGATTTAGACCTATGCACCACTTATCAAGCCATGCTGCGGCAGGTGGAACCTCGTCAGTGGCCGTGCTTGTGGTGGCTCACATACAAAAAGAGGAAGATGGGCACGGATGTTAACCCAGTGCCCATTTTCCTCAGTAAAAAGAGGAGGGTTGGGGAGAGCAAACAGGCTACAACAGAAGGACACACGTAGCCCACATAGGGGTCACCCCTGGAACATTGAGAACTGAGGGAAGCACACTGGAAGCCTCCTAAGGCATCACTTACATAAGGTCACCTATCCAAGAGCAGGAGACGTAGCTGACCTACCTAATATGTAGACACAAGCACAGGGAAAGAGGCCAAATGAGGAGGCAAAAGAATACATTCCAAGTAAGGGAACAGGACAAAACCTCAGAAAAGGAACTAAGTGAAACAGAAATGAGCAACCTACCCGACAGAGAGTTCAAACTAAGAGTGTTAAGGATGCTCACTGATCTGGGGAGAATGAACTCAGTGAGAATGTCAACAAAGAAATATAAGATATAAAAAAGAACCAATCAGAAATGAAGAATACAATACTGGAAATGAAAAATTCATTAGAGGGACTCAAAAGCAGAGTAGAGGATACAGAAGAACGGATCTGTGAGCTGGAAGAAAGACTAGAAGAAATTACCCAAGGTGAACAGGTAAAAGAGAAAAGAATTAAAAAGAGTGAGGACAGTCTAAGGGACCTCTGGGACAACATCAAGCGCACTAACATCCGTGTTATAGGTGTCCCGGAAGGAGAAGAGCGAGACAATGGGGCAGAGAATCTATTCCAAGAAATAATAGATGAAAACTTCCCTAACCTAAGGAAGGAAACAGACATCCAGGTACAGGAATCACAGAGAGCCCCAAACAAGATAAACCCAAAGAGGCCCACACCAAGACACATCATAATCAAAATGTCCAGAATTAAAGATAAAGAGAGAATCCTAAAAGCCGCAAAAGAATGTCAAGTTACATACAAAGGAAACCCCATAAGGCTATCAGCTGACTTCTCAGCAGAAACCTTACAGGCTAGAAGAGAATGCCACGATATATTTAAAGTGCTAAAAGGAAAAAAATTACAGCCAAGAATACTCTACCCAGCAAGATTATCATTCAAAATGGAAGGAGAGATCAAAATTTTCCCAGATAAGCAAAAATTAAAGGAGTTTGTCACCAAGAAACCAGTGCTACAAGAAATGTTAAAGGGACTGATTTAAGGGGAAAAGAGAAGACCACAAATAGGAAAAATTATCTATTTCCATGATTAGAACATAATGGATACAAATGCACAAAAAAGAGGTTGGATATGATATCAAAAACATAAAAGGAGGGAGGAGGGGAGTTAAAGAGTACAGCTTTCAGACAGAGGTCAAACTAAAGTGACCATCAATTCTGTAGAGAAGAAGAAAGGAACAGAGAAGGACCACTAAAACACTGAGAAAAAAAAAAAAGTTAAAAAATGGCAGTAAGCACATACTTATCAATAGCTACTTTAAACATCAATGGACTAAATGCTCCAATTAAAAGGCAGAGGGTGGCTGATTGGACAAAAAAACAAGACCCATATATATGCTGCATACAAGAGACACACTTCAGACCTAAAGACTCTCACAAACTGAAAGTGAAGGGATGGAAAAAGATACTCCAAGCAAATGGCAATGAAAAGAAAGCTGGGGTAGCAATACTGATATCAGACAAAATAGACTTTAAAAGAAAAACTGTAAAAAGAGACAAAGAAGGGCATTACATAATGATCAAGGGAACAATCCAACAAGAGGATATAACACTTGTAAATATCTACGCACCCAATGTAGGTACACCTAAATATATAAAGCAATTATTAACAGACATAAAAACAGAAATAGACAGTAACACAATAATAGTAGGGGACTTTAACACTCCACTTACACCAATGGATAGATCATCCAAACAGAAGATCAATAAGGAAACATTGGCCTTAAACGACACACTAGAACAGATAGACCTAGTAGATATATACAGAGCATTCCATCCAAAAACCGAAGAATACACGTTCTTTTCACACGCACATTCTCCAGGATTGATCACATATTAGGCCACAAAACGAGTCTCCATAAATTTAAGAAGATTGAAATAATACCAAGCATCTTTTCTGACCACAACGGTATGAAACTAGAAATCAACTATAGGAAGAAAATCAGAAAAGCCACAAATACGTGGAGATTAAACAAAATGCTACTGAACAACGACTGGGTTAACGAAGAAATCAAAACGTACCCGGAGACAAATGAAAATGAAAATACGACATGCCAGAATTTATGGGATACAGCAAAAGCAGTTCTAAGAGGGAAGTTTATAGCAATACAGGCCTATCTCAACAAACAAGAAAAATCTCAAATAAACAATCTAACAATGCACCTAAAGGAACTGGAAAAAGAAGAACAAACCAAGCCCAAAATCAGTAGAAGAAGGGAAATAATAAAAATCAGAGCAGAAATAAATGAAATAGAGACCAAAAAAACAATAGAAAAAATTAATAAAACCAAGAGCTGGTTCTTTGAAAAGATCAACAAAATTGACAAATCTTTAGCTAGACTCACCAAGAAAAAAAGAGAGAAGGCACAAATGAGTAAAATCAGAAATGAAAGAGGAGAGGTTACAACAGACACCTCAGAAATACAAAAGATTATAAGAGAATACTATGAAAAGCTATATGCCAACCAATTCGACAATCTGGAAGAAATGGGTAAATTCTTAGAATCATACAACCTTCCAAAACTGGATCAAGAAGAAGTAGAGAATTCGAATAGACCAATCACCAGTAAGGAGATTGAAACAGTAATCACAAACCTCCCCAAAAATAAAAGTCCAGGACCAGACGGCTTCCCTGGTGAATTCTACCAAACATTCAAAGAAGACTTAATACCTATCCTTCTCAAACTCTTCCAAAAAATTGAGGGCGGGGGGGAAGCTCCCTAACTCATTCTACGAAGCTGACATTACCCTGATACCAAAACCAGACAAGGACAACACACACACAAAAAATTACAGGCCAATATCACTGATGAACATTGATGCAAAAATCCTCAACAAAATACTAGCAAATCGCACACAACAATACGTTAAAAAGATTATACACCAGGATCAAGTGGGATTTATTCCAGGGATGCAGGGATGGTTTAACATTCGCAAATCAATCAACGTAATACACCACATTAATAAAATGAAGAATAAAAATCACATGATCATCTCAATAGATGCAGAGAAAGCATTTGACAAGATACAGCATCCATTTATGATAAAAACTCTGAATAAAATGGGTATAGAAGGAAAGTATCTTAACATAATAAAGACCATATATGAGAAACCCACAGCTAATATCATCCTCAATGGTGAAAAACTGAAAGCCATCCCTCTAAGAACAGGAACCAGACAAGGATGCCCACTGTCACCACTCCTATTTAACATAGTACTGGAAGGCCTAGCCAGAGCAATCAGGCAAGAGAAAGAAATAAAAGGGATCCAAATTGGAAAGGAAGAAGTGTAACTGTCACTATTTGCAGATGACATGATTTTATATATAGAAAACCCTAAAGAATCCACCAGAAATCTTTTAGAAGTAATAAACGAATATGGTAAAGTTGCAGGATACAAAATCAACATACAAAAATCAGTTGCATTTCTGTACACTAACAACGAAGTAGCAGAAAGAGAAATTAAGAATACCATCCCGTTTACAATTGCAACAAAAAGAATAAAATACCTAGGAATAAACTTAACCAAAGAGGTGAAAGAGCTGTACACCGAAAACTATAAAACATTTCTGAAAGAAATTGAAGAAGACACAAAGAAATGGAAAGATATTCCGTGCTCTTGGATTGGAAGAAGTAACATAGTTAAGATGTCCATACTTCCTAAAGCAATCTATAGATTCAATGCAATCCCTATCAAAGTTCCAACAACATTTTTCACAGAAATACAACAAAGAATCCTAAAATTTATATGGAACAACAAAAGACCCCGAATAGCTAAAGGAATCCTGAGAAAAAAGAACAAAGCTGGAGGTATCACACTCCCTGATTTCAAAATATACTACAAAGCTATAGTAACCAAAACAGCATGGTACTGGCACAAAAACAGACACACAGATCAATGGAATGGAATCGAATGCCCAGAAATAAACCCACACATCTATGGACAGCTAATCTTTGACAAAGGAGCCAAGAACATACAATGGGGAAAAGAAAGTCTCTTCAACAAATGGTGTTGGGAAAACTGGATAGCCATATGCAAAAAAATGAAAGTAGATCCTTACCTTACACCATACACAAAAGTTAACTCCAAATGGATTAAAGACTTGAATGTAAGACCTGAAACCATGAAACTTCTGGAAGAAAACATAGGCAGTACGCTCTTCGACATCGGTCTTAGCAACATCTTTTCAAACACCACGTATGACCGGGCAAGAGAAACAATAGAAAAAATAAACAAATGGGACTACATCAAACTAAAAAGCTTCTGCACAGCAAAGGAAACCATCAACAAAACGAAAAGACAACCTAACAATTGGGAGAAGATATTTGCAAACCATACTTCTGATAAGGGCTTAATCTCCAAAATATATAAAGAACTCATGCATCTCAACAACACAAAAACTACCAACCCAATTAAAAAACGGGCAAAAGACCTGAACAGACATTTCTCCAAAGAAGATATACAGATGGCCAACAGACACATGAAAAGATGTTCAAAATCATTAACTATCAGGGAAATGCAAATCAAAACTACAATGAGATATCACCTCACGCCCGTCAGAATGGCTATAATTAACAAGACAGGAAACAACATGTGTTGGAGAGGATGTGGAGAGAAGGGAACTCTCATACACTGCTGGTGGGAGTGCAAACTGGTGCAGCCACTATGGAAAACAGTATGGAGATTCCTCAAAAAATCAAGGATAGAACTACCATATGATCCAGCTATTCCACTGTTGGGTATTTATCCAAAGAACTTGAAAACACCAATTTGTAAAGGTACATGCACTCCTGTGTTCATTGCAGCGTTATTCACAATAGCCAAGACTTGGAAGCAACCTAAGTGCCCATCAAGGGACGAATGGATAAAGAAGCTGTGGTATATATACACAATGGAATACTACTCAGCCATAAGAAACGACGAAATCCAGCCATTTGTGACAACATGGATGGACATTGAGGGTATAATGCAAAGTGAAATAAGTCAGAGGGAGAAGGTCAAATACCGTATGATTTCCTTCATTTAGTAGTAGATAATAACAACAATAAACAAACACACAGGGACAGAGATTGGATTGGTGGTTACCAGAGGGGAAGGGGGGAGGGAGGAGGGTGAAAGGGATAATTCGGTACATGTGTGTGGTGATGGGTTGTAATTAGTATTTTGGTGGTGAACATGATGTAATCTATGCAGAAATAGAAGTACAATGATGTACACCTGAAATTTTTACAATGTTATAAACCAATGTTACTGCAATAAACAAAAAATTAAAAAAAAAAAAAGATGAGGGTTGGTAACAGATGTTAGCTCAGGGCTAATCTTCCTCACCAAAAAAAAAAAAAAATTCCTCCTGTAAAGTACACCATCAAGAAAGTGAAAAGACGATGTGCAGAAGTGGAGAAAATTTTTGCAAATCACATACCTGATGAGTGACTTGTATCTACAATATATAAAGAACTCTAACTCAATAATAAAAAGACAAATAACACAATTGAAAAACAGGCAAAAGATCTGAATAGACATTTCTTTCAAGAAGGTATACAAACAGTGAATAAGCACATAAAAAGATGCTCAACATCATTAGCCATCAGGGAAATGCAAATCAAAATCATAACGAGATTCCACTTCACACCTATTAGAATGGCTATAATCAAAAAGACAAGTGTTGGCAGGATGTAAGAAAACTAGAATCTGCTGGTGGGAATGTAAAATGGTACGGCCATTTTGGAAAACAGTTTGGCAGTTACCATACAACCCAACAATTCCACTCCTACGTAAATATCCATGAGACTCAAGGTGTACAGCCTCACAAAAACTTGTATACAAATATTCATAGCAGCATTATTCCTAACAGGCAAAAAGTGGAAACAACCCAAACTTATATCAACTGATGAACGGACAAATAAAATGTAGCATATCCATGCAATGGAATATTATTTGGCAATAAAAAGAAGTGAAGTCCTGATACACGTTACAATACGGATGAACCTTTAATACATTATGCTGTGTGAAAGATGCCAGTCATAAAAGACTACATATCATATGATTCCATTTATATAAAATGTCCAGAAAGCATATTAGTGGCTGCCTAGGGCTGGAGAAGTTGGGGAGAAATGGGGAATGACTGCTAAAGGATATGGAGTTTCTTCTTGAGGTGTTGAAAATGTTCTCAAATTGGCAGTAGTGATGATTGCACAGCTATGGATATACTAAAAACCACTAACTCATACCCCTTATTTTTTTTTTATTAATTTGTTTCCCCCCAAAGCCCCAGTAGATAGTTGTACATCATAGCTGCACATCCTTCTAGGTGCTGTACGTGGGATGCGGCCTCAGCATGGCCAGAGAAGCGGTGCGTCGGTGCGCCTGGGATCTGAACCCGGGTTGCCAACAGCGGAGCGCGCACACTTAACCACTAAAGCCACGGGGCCAGCCCTAACTCATACCATTTAAATGGGTGAACTGTATGGTATATGAATTATATCTCAAAGTTGTTTAAAGAAAATAAAATTAGATGTAGTATTTCTTGGAGGAAATATTGCCAACTGGCTGTAATCCATAAGTCTTCAAAATCTAAATACAGAATCATTCACTGCCCTCATTAAATAAAGAGAAAGGCTCATTAGGAAATAAGTAAGGAAGGATGGGGTAGGGAGATGAGCACTTAGGGACTACGCTGACACCAGAGTTTGAATATTTAAAATTGGATACTTTAACATCCTATCATACTAAATCACCAAAATTTCTTCTGAAATTTGAGAAATTGGGTAGCTAATAGAAATCGGGTAGCTGTAGGTGCCCCAACATTAATGCACTGAAGTCTACAGACATAAAAAGAAAAAGGTTGATCACACAGAACAGGAAAATATTTGGTCATATGTCTGTTCAACTGCCCGGCGAGTTCAATCACCTTTGACCACTAACAAATGCGCCACTGAACTGATATCCTAAGGATGGGAGAACAGCAGTGTCCTCCCACCTAAATATCCCTTATTTTCAGTAAACTGTCAAGAGATTTTTGTACAAAAAACTTTGTTTTATTATACATAGTGGTTCTCCACTAAGATTAATGGGTTTTCTGTCATTCTCATTTAATACATTAAATATTGAAATACTGAACAATTACCACTAAATGTGGCAAAGACCTGTGAACAAATTTTAAAAGGTCTTATTATTTCGGTCATATTACAGGCAGTCAACTTTTAATGTAGTTTTCCACCTGAGAGTAAAGGTTTAGTTCACAGAACATTTTCTTATGAAACGAATTCTGGCTAAATAAATAACCTACTCCTGTTAACTCAGTGGTTAAGCTCCCCAGGCCAGTACTTAAAATCACAGCCTCACCAAATCCAAGCACTCTCTACAACACGAGGTCCGGGGGGAAATGTGCAGAGTTCCAACTGTGAGAGCAGGCAGCCACCTCCCCCTATAATAAAAAGAACACTAGATGTCCTTTCCAAAAATCACCAACATTAAACAACCAAGTGCACAACTGTCCAACATTTAAACAAAACTTACATCACGAGGTGATTTGTCATAAAAATAAAAAGAGCTCTCCTTATTATTACCCTCGGTTCAAGTTGTGATATATAATAGCTTCTAAAATCCCTAAGCTTTGTAAGACAACCAGTAGTTTGTATGTTTTGTTTTTGTTACTATTTTTGTTAATACCAAAAAGTTTAAAAGTTAATAAAAATTAGAGTCTGCCTTAGAAAATATAGGCAATTTAGGGATGAAACAAAGGAGGAGAATAAATAATCACACGTTGCAACCAAAGATAATCTTGCACCATTATTTATTTCCGAGAATCTGTTATTTTAAGAGCTTCCCATTTTTGTCTTGATTCAAAACAAAAACTCCTGGAACTATAAGAAATGTAAAAAAACAACAATAAATAAATATTGGAGACAGAAAAATTAAGTAATTTGCCCTAGGTCACCGAGGCTAGGCGGTGGAGAAGCAAACCTCAGCAGTCTGGTTCCAGAGCCACCCTTCTCCCCACTCCTCTGCTAGGAGAAGAAATCCTCTGCCAACGTCCTCCACTCCCCCTAACACCAGGCTACGAACACAGAAATGTTTGTCTGCAATACATAGAGTCCACACAACATTTTCTTATGAACTCAACTCTAAATGGTGGTTAAGTTTCCCTGAGATTCAAATATAAACATTACCATTAAAAAATTTTTAATCAAATAGCAAAAGCATGTAATACACTTCTTTTAAGCTTAGGGAACACATTAATTTGCAGTTCTACAATATGCCACTTACTAGTAAGCAATTCACTAAAATTTATGACTATTTGAGATGCCAAAAATTAGGCATGCTAGGCCATAAATAAAACCATAAGACTGACTAAATCAATCTAAAACAAGCATCAACAGATCCAGGAAAACTGCTAAGCGGCGGCATAATTACACTAGGATACCAGCCCCTGGCCATGACCTGCTGATATTCCTGAGGCTCTTTTCCTATCACCTACCACTGTCATTCTCACCACTTTCCACATATATTCCAAATCACCATATGCGGATTCTAACCACCTTTAGAGGATTCCTACAGGGAAAATGGCCGCCAACGGCATGTATACAACTCTGCTACCGCTTATGTCTCTTCGAGAAAGCGGAAACTTCCAGTATTTGTTGTGTGTATAACGTTTCTACAACATGCATTGGTTTGACTGTGTTTGACAAGCAAAAACTGTTAATAGTTGGTTTATTTTTTCTTCTATTATCAATTAAAATTATCAGTAACTATCACAAATCCCTTCCTCCTAGTTTGATCTCACCAATACTCAAAATGCACAACGCTGTAACATACACTTATTCCGTTTAAGAGGTTTAAGAGGTTGCTTTAAGAGGTTTCAGAGGTTCCAGTATTCTTGCTCACATGCAAGAACATATTCAGTGATTCTTTGTATTCTGTAAAATAAATGGAAGTGTTTCTTTTAAGGAAAAGGAAAAGTAACCAGTTGGTAATATTGATAATGTGTTCATAATTACACTCTAAAAACATGTATAAAACCTATTATTACAGTATTTTTAAAAAAACATACTGAAGCAAGCAGCGATTTAGAAACAGTTGCAACACAAGCTCTGGAAATTCTGAAAGCTAGACAAGCTAATGTACATACTCTAGGGACAATCATCAGATATTTGGGAGCCATTTGCATAAAATATAAAGGGCTTTTTTAGATAAAATATTTCATTTATTTTGCAAGAACATATATTAATAAAGAATACAGAGATTTTTGACGAGGGTGCCAAGATCATTCAATAGAGAAAGAACAGTCTGTTCAACAAATGGTGTTGGAACAACTGGACATCCACACACATAAGAATAAAGTTCGACCTCACTTCACATCATATAGAAAAATTAACACAAAACGAATCACAAACCTAAAGGTAAGAGCTAAAACTCCTAGAAGAAAACACAGGAGTAAATCTTCATTACCTCACATTTGGCAAAGGATTCTTAGATACAATATCAAAACACAAGCCATAAAATATAAATAATTTGGACTTAATCTAAATTGTGCTTCAAAGGACATTAACAGAAAGTAAAAAGACAATTGACAAAATGAGAGAAAATAATTGTAAATCATATACCTGGATAAAGAACTTGTATCCAGAAAATATAAAAATCTCTTACAACTCAATAATAAAAAAGACAACCTAATTTAAAAACAGACAAAAGATCTCAACAGACATTTCCCCAAGATGATATATACAAATGGCCAATAAGCATGTAAAAATATGCTCAACATCATATAGCCATCAGGGGAGTGCAAATCAAAACCACAATGAAATACTTCACATACAGTAGGATGGCTGGAATCAAAAACAGATAATAACAAGTGTTGAGGAGGACGTAGAGAAAGTGGAACCCTGCTGGCAGGAATATAAAATGGTGCAGCCACTTTGGAAAACAGTCTAGCAGTTCCTCAAATGATTCAACAGTTACCACACGACCCAGCAATTTCACTCCTAGCTATATACCCAAGACAATTTAAAATAGGAGTTCAAACAAAAACTTGTACATGAATGTCTATAGCAGCATTATTCATAATAGTCAAAAGGCGGAAACAACCTAAATGTCCATCGACTGATGAATTAGCATTACTAATTCTTAAAAGCACCCAAAGCCAAATGCCAGGGAGAAGGAAATTATTGGATTGCTCTCTGTGTACAGGTCTACAATTCTTGTGGCAGTTCTTGCACAGGGAAGAGAAACAGGGGCTCCAACACTGGTCCACCGTGAGAAGTCAGAAGCTTTAGGACAGTACAGGCTGCCTCAGTAGGAACAAATGAAACAGAATGAAAGTGGTGCGGGGACTTGATACAAAGTCAAATTCAACCAAACTCCACATTAGCCTTTATTTCCCACACCTGCTGAAAGTCAGGAAATCTCCCTCTTGTGATTTACAAACATCTCATAGTGTTTGGATCTGCATTACTCTATTCTACGATCAAAAACTAAACAGAGGTTTAACTCTATCATATAGACTTATATTCTGTCATTTGGATCTGTATTAAGTCTAAATACAGGTTTAATTCTATCATGCTTTTGGCAAGAAAATGTTACTTCACATTTACCTTTTGGCAATTCTGGTGGAAAGAAACAGACTCAGGTCACCTCAGATGCTGGGAGAAAGGAGGGTAATTTACAGACATATGCAGAAAGAAGGATGCTGGGTTTCACAGAGACTGGAATTCTTCAAGACATGGCAACATCTCTTGTAGTTCAAGGGCAGCTCTAATAACGGACAGTAATTCTAGAAAATGACCCTCAGAAGCTCTGGTCAGACGATTTCTACTCCAGTGTTTCGTGATGAAGATAATTTGGCTCTTTCCTCACGTCTTTCCATGGTTATTCCCACTACAACTACCTGACTTTTTCTCTGTGCTTTCAGTTCAAGGTCTTGAGAAAGACAGTGCAGTTAACTATCCTTGTTCCTGTGGGAGCACAATTTTTGAACCAAGCGATCTTATCTGCTCCTGACCAGCCCAAGGGGCTGGCTTCCCTTGGGCCAAGCACCTTTGGTAAGATCAGTCCGCTGAGGCCAGGGTGGCCAGGGTCACACAACAGAGGACATGATCACCTACGTGTAAGGAACCACTTAGGCTGCTCCCTCAGCGGAAGATGAGGCTCAGAGCATAGCACGCCCCTAGAACATAAAGCCTTCTCTCCAGCTGAGATGATCAGACTCAATCCTAATATTCCAGATTAAAACAAGAGCATTTATGTATTCACAAAATGATCCATACAGGTACAAAAATGTAACAATGACAGAGTTGCACAGTCAAAAAAAATTTGAGACACAAAAATCTCTACCTTAGCACTCTGACAGGTCATCCAAATTCTGCTTGCATTTCTTCAAGTGTTGGGGAACTCCATACCAAAAAAGCATTGTCTCGCTATTCTTTTTTTTTTTTTTTTTTTTTTTATTTATCTTATTTTTTCCCCCCAAAGCCCCAGTAGATAGTTGTATGTCATAGCTGCACATCCTTCTAGTTGCTGTATGTGGGACTCGGCCTCAGGATGGACGGAGAAGTGGTGCCTCGATGCGCACCCGGGATCCGAACCCGGGCCACCAGCATTGCAGCGCGCGCACTTAACCACCAAGCCACAGGGCCGACCCAAGTCTCGCTATTCTAATAGATTTTTTTAAATCTTTATGTTAGGACAAAAACCTACCTTCATGTAAACTCTGCCAATTAGCCTCAGTTTTTTTTTCCCTGAAGAACAGGTTTATTCACTCAACCAACTAAGAATCCTTCAAGTATCTGAATATCTGATATTTCCCTTTAGCCTTCTGTAGACTACTAGACCACTGAGTAATTTAAACTTAAATTATTCTTCTCAGGACTTGATTCCAGACCCAGGACCATTCTGACTTCTTTGGGCACGTTCTACTTTGTTCAAACCACTTTTTAAATATGCACTTGGAATTGAAGACAATACCTGTGGAATAGACAAGAACAGAATATGGTAGATTCATTTTTAGTAACTGCTCACTAACTTCATTACTCCAATATATATTTTTCAGGAACTATATCGCATTGGTGATTCATATTAAGAAAATATCCAATAAATTTCCTGGATCAGTACTCAGCACTACTAAATATTAACTGTACTCCAAAAAAAATTGTTTTTTGATAATATCAGCAAACGAACAGTTTACTTTCAAAATTTTTCACAATCACCATCATCTCAATTATGATTATTGTTAAAGCCATGGAACCAAAATAAAACTGTGTTCAAATACAACTTTTGTCATGTAGCATTTGTGAGAGGTAGCCCACCCACACTAGCAGGCTCCCCTTGTACGTGCCTAAGAGCTTTCACTGGCCACAGGAGATGCTCAACTTAGCCAAAAGGTTTTCTAAGTATCTTAAGAGTGTTGATCCATAGCACCCTCACACTCCACCCTAAGTAAAGAAGACTGTCTCAAAAAGAATTACGGATGTGTTTTAAGGGATAATATGAACCCTGATAAGACTAACAAGAAATTGTTAAGGGAGTTGTACCAGCCTGGACTAAAAGGAACAGAGAAATTTCAAAATGAAAAGAGACTTCCTACCCAACTTTCAATGGGTAGGAAGCAGACTGAAAATGCTCCTCAGCTGCCAACAGGGGTCATTTCTTACATGAAAAAAAAAGACTTCTCAGAGGGTGGAGCCAAAAGCAGAAGAAAATAATAGATTAGGGAAAGACTTCCAGGTAGCAGAACTGGCTTCTAATCAAGGAACACTCATTGCCCCCCAAAGTAGGGGACGCTGACAACATGAGCCTGGCTGGATTCCAGACTACAGACCAGCAGTGGCTACATGCCTCCCACTCCTTCCCTATCCGAATGGAAGTGTCTCCTGAGGTTATCTGTACCTGTCTCACCACCTGAGGCTGGGTGTATCTTTTCAGGTATATCTGCATCAAGAGGGACACAGCTCCTCCCATCAAGAAGTGGAGCCTAATCC
Organism: Ceratotherium simum simum; assembly: GCF_057802395.1. Lineage (NCBI taxonomy): Eukaryota > Metazoa > Chordata > Mammalia > Perissodactyla > Rhinocerotidae > Ceratotherium > Ceratotherium simum. The sequence continues at coordinate 87,572,673 of NC_141903.1, forward strand.
TCCCCACTCCTGTTTTGAATCTAGGCTGGCTTTGTGGCTTGCTCTGACTAACAGAATGTAAAAGAAGTGAAGCCTTGACTCAAGAAGCCTTGCAGCTTCAACTCTTGCCCTCTTGGAACACAGCTGCCACTATGTAAAACGCCCAGGCTATTCGTAGTAGAAAGGCCACACGAAAGATAACCAATTGCTGCCCCCACTGACAGCCCCAGGTAACTGCCAGATACTTGAGTGAGGACATCTTAAACCATCCTGCCCTAGAGAAACTGGCAGATGACTGAAGCCACAGGAGTGACTCCAGGCATCAACATTCAAACTGCCCGCCAAGTCTAGCTCAAATAACAAAACTGTTTTAAGCCACTACATTTTGGGATTATTTGTTACACAGCAATAGATAACCGAGAGTGGTAAATGAAATAATGAAGCATCTTAATTTGATGAAATATAATCAGCAACTCAATACACGCTTTTTAAAAATATCAACCTAGGGCCAGCCGGGTGGCATAGCGGTTAAGTGCGCGCGCTCTGCTTCGGCAGCCCAGGGCTTGCAGGTTCGGATCCCAGGCACGGACCGATGCACTGCTTGTCAAGCCATGCTATGGCGGCGTCCCATATAAAGTAGAGAAAGATGGGCACAGACGTTAGCCCAGGGCCAATCTTCCTTGGCAGAAAGAGGAGGATTGGCATCAGATGTTAGCTCAGGGCTAATCTTCCTCACCCAAAAACAAAAACAAAAAATATCAACCTAAGGAAAAGAGAGTGGGAACTCATGCAGTTGACATGAATGTAAAATGCCATAGACCATAACTATTATCACTACATTCCAGACTAATGTTGAAAGACAACGTTTGCATAGTTAGACTATCACAGAAGAAATCCTCAAAATCCTTTCCTGGTGCTATCCCATCTCCAGCCTTAAATTTTAAACGAATAAGGGAGGATTGACATCAGCTTGTTGTAAATAAAATCAAAATGGATAACACCCTTGAAATATGGGTCACTTTTTAATGACAACGTTTTCAATTTTCAACTTTAAGGAAACTTATAGGATACCACCGAAATTATTGTAAGTTAAAAGATAACATAAGAATGCTGAATCATAGGCCATTTTTAAGAGATTATTTAAATAGAGTAGAATTCATTTTTGAGGCCAAAACAAAATGGAGGTTGTGCTCAACCTTAATACAGAGTTCTTTCACTAGGGAGGAGAAAAAGCACTAGGATTCAGACAACCGGGGTCTAGTCTAGCAGGGTGTCCTAGGGCAAACCACTTTATTCTTGGCCTTGATTCCTCAACTATGACCTGCCAAACAGCTACTACTAACACTCTAGAAGATTCAAAAGGAACATGAACTTCACCAAATTAATAAACTAGGAATAATGTGGTTAACTATAATTAAATGTACTTCCTTGATTTACTATTAATACTACCTACTATTATCTAATTAAAGCCACCACGCATTGAGCACTTATTGCATACTAAATGTAGGCTCAACTAATCCTATTAACAATCCTACAGAGGGGCCAGCCCTCTGGCATAGTGGTTAAGTGCATGCCCTCCCCTGCTGGGTGCCAGGGTTCGATGCCGGGTGCACACCAAGGCACCGCTTGTGCCTTAGGCAGCCTCCCATAGAAAGTGGAGGAAGACAGGCACAGATGTTAGCCCAGGGCCAGGCTTCCTCAGCAAAAAGAGGACTGGCATGGATGTTAGCTCAGGGCTAATCTTCCTCACCAAAAAAAAAAAAAAAAAAAAAAAATCCTATGGTTTTTAGATAATAGGTTTTTAGATAATAGATAATAGGATAATAGAAGGTACTATTATCCTGTTTTACAGACTAGTAAACTGAGATGGAGAGAGGCTAAGTAACTTTCCAGGTCTCACAGCTGCTTAGTGACAAAGCCAGGATCAAATGCAGGGTTTTTTTGTTTTGTTTTGTTTTGTTTTTAATACTACCCTCTGCTGTCTCCTCAAGTACAAGCTCCAAATACAAGACAAGAATTTCGGAGTCAGAAAAGCAACCAAGGCACATATATCGTGCCATCAGTAATGGACTAGGAATCCGGAGATCTAAATTCTAACGCCAATCCTGCACTACCTACACCTGGATGTAAGACAATGAGTAAGTTAGCAAAAGAAATCAAATAGTTTTTAATCAAGAAGAAATTAGGATGGTTGCCAAATGTGAAATATCATATCTCTGGGCTTTTTTTCATTCATAGAAGGAGACTGACTAAATACATTCAAAACTTTTCCTTTCACAGCTTTGAAATTTTGATTCTATTTTAAAAATTACATTAAATGTTATTTCCAAGATGAATTCTCCAATTCAATTAGCATATCAATATGCTAGAGCATATCAAAAGGCATGAAGATTTTCTTACCACTTACTGACTTTTCCCTCCTTTGAACAAACCGCACTCATTCTGGCACTCACTCTGACACTGACTTACACAGCCTTTATTACTGATCTCTGCTGGTTACTGAGCTCTCCTTTTATTTCACTTTCCAAGTATGTTTATGTTAGACTAAATCCTTAAGGATAGAGATATTTCTTCAATACCTGTTGAATGATGAATAACTGACCAAAAGAACAAAGGACATACAGCAATTACTCAATAAATACATGTTGACTATGAGAAAAATATTTTTCCTCTCCAGCTTTAAAACCGCACCATAACAACTCAAGAGTGGATTCTCAAAAACTCCATATAATTAATCAAGTATTTTCTTTCAGATTACTACACACTTCCAGTTATGCCAAGTTTCTTGATGCACAATGAAAACTACTCAAATTCCATAAACTCATTCACTGAGCATATCACAACCACCACAATAAAGCAGGCACTTGAAAAATGAATGCATTGAATCCAGCAAATAATTTTACAACAGCTAATAAAATCAAGCAAACCATTGTAGCTACATTATCTAAGGAGATTATCCTCAGAAATTATTTTCATAACATAGCTCAAATGAAGATGCCGGCAAAAGCATTCCTAACATTAAAGTGAAGGGAAAAAAATGTTAAAAAAAACTGAAAAAGCAATGGAAAGCAAACAGTTTTTAATCAAGAAGAAATCAGGATGGTTGCCAAATGTGAAATATCATATTTTGAAAATATGAACTTTATTTTCTAATATTGAAATGCTTCAAATATTGAAAATAAAAGACGTGAAAAGAAAAATGATCATAAGGTAAGACAAAGATGAATATAAGAACTTTTTATATTTAAGTAGAGAGGACCAGAAATACTATTTCAATAATCACATTTCCATAGCAGGAAGCCCAAATTAGAAAGAAGAAAGAACATGCTATAGATGTAAAGCTTTACTTTGAGAAGAGGAAGGGCAGCTGGATACAAACAGAAAGAAAAAAGGTCAGACACACAGTGCTGTGACAGTCACCAAAAACAGGGCAAGACCATAAACAGGAACATGTACAACCACGTCTTTAGGTGTAAATTATCCGTCTCTTGAAGCACTTTATGAACTTGAATAATCATTATCCTGGTGCATCCACTTATAAAGAATAAAAAGGTTTATAATTTTATGCCACAATGAATGCGTATTTACAACTACTTTGGGGTTTAAAATTACTACAGCAACCTTACGTATGGCAGAAGAGCAGAGTGTCAAGGCAACATTAGATGTCACAAAAGAGCAGTCTGGGCTACGAAGACAATGTCTTGCCTAACAAGAGAACCAGAGATACAAAATGAGCCATGAAATGGAATCACCAAATAGAAAATGGACAAACTGTCAGACGTTGAACAAACAGCATCAATGAATTATCTGAATCAGGTAAAGCTAACAGTTCTCAATGTTATACCTTCAAAATATTTTAAAATAACACCCATTTGGCAAGTTATGAAATGTCTCTTTCGAATATCTATGATTTAAGAATAATCTGATTTTCCACAACATGGAATGACAGAATACTAAATGTTAAACTAGGAGGAAAAAAACTCTCCTTAAAGTGCAACCATATCATTGGTAAAAACCTGAAAGTTTCAAGCCAGTTGTATAGAATTTTCTTAAGTGACATTAGAGGCAAAGGAATAGTGACTGAGTCTATTCTGCACTTCCACAGAGTGAGTCAAGTTGTCAATAATAACCAGGATCATTTCATTAAGATAATCCTCCATGAAGTCACCAGGTTAACAATCAGAACACAGATTTGTCTACTTCCAGGATTCTTAATAAAGGATAAAACCAGGAGTAAAAAGAAGAAAGGTAAACTCGCTAAGCCAGAAGTGGCATTTACAGAAGTGGCTACAAATTAAAGTTACTATTTTATTTTGTGTGACTACAAATTATAGTTACTACTGCACATTTCCAGGGGAAATTAAAAACAACTAACTTCAACAGTTGAAAACAAATCACACGTGCTAAGCAGTTGCTGCTCATTAAGAAACCTGGACTACTACTAAGAGATATTTATTTAGATGTTGCATTAATTTAAGCTCAGATAATGAACATCTTAGCCGTCTGCCTTTGCCATTGCTGTGCCAAGCCCTCCCGAAGCTGGGGCTGATAAGGTCGGCTCCAAGAAGGAAAGCAGCTCCTGTGGGAAATGGTATCCTCGTACAGCCCAGAGAACCGGTGACGCACTAGGAGCTTGGAAAACATCCCGTCCTTTGCCTCCCGAAGAGCAGCCAGGTAGGAAGATGGTCGTGCACGTGCACTATTGTTTTCCAGGTGCGTCTGTTTATTTTTAACTTAGGCTTTGAAAGCAGTACCCTCACCCCCAGCCTAATGGTGGGGAGGGGAATGGCAGCGCCGCGGGGGGTATCTGGGCGCAACACAAGTTTAAAACATAAAAACCTTTTTTTCCCTCTAATTGCAATTTACTCTGTCCCCTCACTCCTCCATCACCCCCCGCAGCTCTCCGCCGCCGCGGGTCCCCATGACAACCCCACCGAGGACGAGCCCCCCCTGCCCCCGGCTCTCGGCCCCGCCCGCCCGCCCGGCCACACTCGCCGGGCAGGTGACAACTCCACCTGCCCCTGCCTCTCCCCCTCCACGCTCCCGGGAGCCGGGAGCCAGGCAGGAACCGCCGGCGCGGGCCCACCCCCGGCGAGCGCACGACCCTCCCCTGCCGGGGACGTGGGGGGCGGCGGCCGGACAGGGAGCCGAGCAGGGGCCACTCCGACCCCAAACCAGGGACGCGGGGGCCGGGGCGCGACCCCCAAGCGGGCTGCGACGGCCCCGCGCCCCTGGCCAGGCGGCTGAGGGCAGCCGAGGGCCGGGCGCGAAGGAACTTGTCTGTTTTCACAAACGACGACGCGGCGCGGCGGCGGGAGATGCCGGGACCACGCTCACCTTGAAGGGGTTGTTGAGATCCGGGTCCGCAAACGGGTTACTGTCGAAGTCCGACATCTCCCCGGCGCTCCGCGTCACCCACCCGACCCAGGCGCAGGGAGAGAGACGAGGCGAGGCCCCCGCCCCCCTGCGCGCTCACGTCGCCGCCGCCGCCGCCGAGCAGATCCGGGTGCAGCGCGCGGGGCCACCCAGCCGGCCGCGCCACTGAGCATGCCCGGTGCGCCGGGCTCCCGGCCGCCGGCACCGCTCCCGTTCGCCATCCCGTTCCTCCGGGCCGGGATCCGGAGCTCCGGGCTTTGGCGACGACCGCGGAGGGCCGGGGGCGGAGGGCGCCAGTCCTTCCGCCCAGGCCCGGCTGAGACTCCGCATCCTGATGGGACGTGCGTCAGGCTGGGCGTGACTGTACTGTCACCAATTTAAAGTCGGCCCCTGCGACCGAGCGGGATTGCGGCAGAGGTGGTACTCTGTGGGCAAGAAGGGCGCAACTGACCCTCCTCCCCAGGCCGGGAGAGCCGCCTGGAAGGCAGGCTGCACACCTGGCGAGGGAGAGGCCGCCCCACCACGTTCCGGCCTCGGGCGAGAGGCGCGCGGGATGGAGAAGCTTCGCACCGGTCTCCAAAGACGACCTCCCCGGGCCCCTGCCCTCGCTCATGAATTTTGTCCAACCCCTGACCCCACCGGGGAAGCCCTGCCTCCCGTCTTCTGGTCCCTCCGACTCTGGGTTGCTGTCAAATCACGGAGACCAGCCTCGGCGCTACCGATCCGGACTGGCTCCGCGGAGATTTGGAAACAGATAGGATTCGGTACCGGGGGCCGGCCCCAGCTCCCATCTTCTTGAATCTGCAAAATGGCTACTTCTCCGGAAATGATCAGGGGGTGGCACAAGTCCAGAGATCAAGGCCCTCGAGTTAATCTTGGTGGATGACGAAAAGACGCTGTTATTGTTTATTTTCAGGCATTTAGACACAAAACACACACCTCCGATTTTTCCTATTCACTCCCCAACACCAGAGATGAGACTGAAAAATGGGTATGTGTAAAGAATTTATCTGTACCGTTCGTCGCCCCACCTCTGAAGCTGAGAGGGCATCTCTTTCCCCACTTGGATGTTCCTTCTGCTGTAACAGAAAAGCACTGAGAAGATGAAGCTGCAAAGAGGCAGAATTATTTTCACTTGGTGGATGCCTGAGAATTGGAAGGAACTAGAGTTAGTCTTCTCGACTTTTTGGGGGCTTTCACTATGCAAGGTCACCTGGAAAATGAGACTTTCTCCCCATTGTGAAAACACTAGCTAGAGAAGAAAAAACACTTGTTATAATCTCTCTATGGCAGGATTCAGGTGACAAAGGAGCTGCTTCTAGGCAGCCGACTAGGAGTATCAACTAATAAGTGACAACAGATAGGGATGATCATGGCAGAGCTGCAAAGTTCTAGATATGAAAAAGAGCCAACAATCCTGTGCTCACCATCCTGCCGTCAGCAGCTGCCTGGAGTCTGATTTGCAGCTTAGTGCTCAAAACGTCTGGGGTTCAAATCCCAATTCTGATACACTTCACCTCTCTCACTCTGTAAAGGGTTATTTAAGAATTAGGTGAATACGATATAGAGAAGTGTCCTGCATGTATTTAGTGCATAACAAATATTGTGGAGTGTTTGAAATGCCAAGGGGGCCCAGCCCTTTCTTCATATGTGCTTTTCTTCCTCTCTCCTGAGCTCGACCTTGCCCAGCTGACCTGCGTCCCTCACCACTTTGGCCCTCACTCCCTCCACCTGTCCTCCAAATGACTCAAATAATCGGCAACTATTTCTTATGCATCTACTATGTTCCAAGACAGTGAGGATCAGCTGAGCCTGCATTGCAGGGCGGAAATTTCCAACTATTTCCAGTTTACAGCTAATCATATGAGCAGCTAATCATATGAGCACCTAATGCAAAGATTCGCAGACTTCATTGTTACAGAATCACTTGGAATACTTGTTGATGATGCAGACCCCCACCTCTCCACACCTCCTATCCCTGAGATTTGGCCTTAAGGGATCTAAGGTAGAGGCCCTGGATCTGCATTTTTTATTTTATTTTTTAAATGTCTTCATATACAAATACATTCTTTTACATAAATGCACGAATAGATTCATAGCATACATACGGATGTTTCCACCTTTTTAAAAAATTTTTCTTTTTATTTTTCCTCCTCTCTTCCCCTACATTAACAACCTACTATGTTCCTTTCAATATTCTTATGGTATTGTGTAACTGCACGTAATATAACGTTCATATAATCATATATGATCAAACATAATATATATTCATGCAGACATACGTATACTCATACAGAATTTTGGCATTGTCTTGAAAAAAAGGGATCATATACATGTTTTTCTGCAACCTTTCTTTCTCACCCAGTGAGACTTGTGGCAGAGTTTCTCAGTGAGATGTACATTGGCCAAAAGCCAGTCTAAGGTCTCTTCCCCCAGTACACCACATAAATATTACCACTTTTTATGTGTACCATGACTATAGAGGTGAAAACAGTTGGGAAGCATGGTCTAATGGAAATTCCTGCAAATCAACTATGCATCTAATTCATTCTTTTTAACAATTGCAAAATCAGCATATTTAAAAGGACCCTAGGTGATTCTGATAGAGGCGATATGCTGACCACACTTCAAGAACACTGATAGAAGGAGATTCAGACATATGGTCCATGGATGAGCTTGTTAATCAGCTTTCATGAAATTTAGAATCACAGTTCGTCAGGACTGGAAGGAACTTTAGCCTCTCTCACTGCAGAAGAAGAAACTGAGTTTGGACAAGTTACATAATTTGCCTCAGTTACAAAGAAAATGCATAGAGGCAGTAGGAACAGAATTCTGGTCCCTTGCCTCACATTTCAGACATTAAATTGATAGGTTTGCTTAGTAATATTTCACATAAGAAGAAGAAGAAATGCTGTGTGCGAGGAAGAGAGAAAGTCAGCACACGGGACGCTTCACTTGTTGGAGTACTTCATTTTTGAGGAACTAAATTTTATAGAAGAATGCAGAATCAAAACTAGTTTCTAGATCCAGCTCTGCCATAAACCAGCTGTGTGACCTTGATCCTATCGATTCATCTCTCTGACCTGAGTTTCCACACTAGTCAGTCAAAAAGTATTTATGGAGCACCTACTAAGTGGTGAACAAGGTTTTAGATGTTGGAGATAAAGCGGTGAACAAGATATAAGGGCAGGGTCTGTTCCCAAGAAACTTCCTGAAAGGCCTAGAACGTGACTAAATGATATCCCTGGTCCTTTGGACAGCCTTAACATTCTGTTAATCTGTGGCAGTGGCATACTCCTCCTAAACTCTGTTTTTGTCCTTAATGGCTTCACACCATTATCATGCTGCTTCTCCCTCAGTCTGACAAATTCAATTTGTGAATCCATTGGGCAGGGGCTGTAGTCTGAATTCCTTGTTTTCTATACTGGCTAGCATACAGCTGGTAAATGTAGAGAAAATGTCAAGTTAGAGGCTTACACGTATTACCTCAAAAGTTTCGCTGGGCTCTAAGTTCACTGATGGGTTAGAACTGAAATCCATCATCTCTCGCAGTGGACCCATTCTCCAGATTTGCTGCTGTGACTGCTGCTACTGACACCCATGACACCCCAACAGGAGCATATGTAGGTAGCCCTCTATTCTGCCACTGGCTACACTTCCAGGAGGTATCACAGGAGATGAAGGCACTGTGTGGTAGGCCAAATAATCATCCCCGAAAGGTGTCCATGCTCTAATCCCTGGAGCCTGTGAATATGTCACTTTACATGGCAAAAGGGACTTTGCAGATGTGATTAAAGTTAAGGACCTTGAGAAGTAGAAGAGAAAGGCAGAAGAGATGCTGGTTTTGAAGATGGAGGAAGGGGTTCATGAACCAAGGCATGTATGGCCTCTAGAAGCTGGGAATAGCTCTCAGCTGATAGCCAGAAAGGAAGTGGAGACATCAGTCCTACAACCATGAGGAACTGAATTCTGCCAACAACCTAAATGAGCAAGGAAACAATTCTCTTCTGGAATCTCCAAAAAGGAACCCAGCCCTGCTGACTCCTTGATTTTAGCCTAATCAGACCCATCCTGGACTTTTGACCTATAGAACTGTGAGATAGATTGACACCACCATCCATTATTCAGCTCACTGCCTTCCAAGCTTACCACCTAAGCCATCCCTCACCCAACCATCTCTAAAGTAATCACCCTTTCTCATGTGATCTTATTCTGTTCAAGAGGCTGAATGGTCTGAGTATCCTTCAATTAATTACATCGTAGTGGCATTCTTTTATGATTTATTGGATGAAAGTATCGTATAGTACAGGAACACAATAACCATAACAAAAATAAATGTATATATTGAGTGTCAGTTTACCTATGACTATACATGCACATACAGTCCCTTCTACCAATTCTCCCACTCAATTTCCACTTGTGAAAGTCCAATCAATCCTTCATAGCCAATTTCAAATAGCATGTCCTGAATAAATCCTTACGGGCTTTCCCTAATCCAAATTTGTCCTTCCTTTCCCATAGTGTCTAAAACAATTCTGTATCTTTGGTATAGAACTCATAATATACCATCTCCTGTGGGTATAAAGTTATTAGTACATGCCAAGCAAATATGGTAGCTCTCAATATTTGGAGTGAATGAATGTATCTGTCTCTCTATCCATGATGTGAGCTTCTGAAGGCAGGGAGAAATTTCGTCTTTATATTATTATTCACAGAGCCTGGCACAGCATTCTGCTCAAAGAGGATATTCAAGAAATAATAGTGTTTACTGTTAAGATATCTTAGCTTATAAAAGGGATTGCCACGTAACATCTTTGGTCAGAGTAAGCCCAAATATGAGATTAAGAGCAACCATTTTAGTAGTCAATATAAACAGAATTGTACAGCCACTATGATAAAATCTTCTGGACTGAAATTCTAAATTCTAAATGATGACCTCATAGACCATGGAAGCATTTCAAATGGTATGGGCCAATGAGATGCAACAACTAAGTGTAGAGCTCATTTTATTTCCTACAAGGGTCTGCGTAAGAACATTATGGTGGAATTATCCTCATTTTGCAAAACAGAAAGATATTATTGCCCATATATGTACATTATGTACACATACATGTACATGTACACCTAAATATTAAGGAGGCGTTTATCAATGACCGTATTTAAAATACTATAAAAAATAAGTAAAATCAAGTAAAATAGTACTATATTAAAATATAATTTGTATAGTAAATATATATAATATATTTAAAAATATATGTAGGGCCGGCTCCGTGGCTTAGCGGTTGAGTGTGCGCGCTCTGATGCTGGCGGCCCGGGTTCGGATCCCGGGAGCGCCCCGAGGCACCACTTCTCCGTCCAACGTGAGGCCGAGTCCCACGTACAGCAGCTGGAAGGATGTGAACCTATGACATACAACTGTCTACTGGGGCTTTGGGGGGAAAAAACTGAATAAATAAAATCTTTAAAAATATATGTAAAAATATACATATATATACTATACTATATAAGTTATATAGTAACAGTAAAATATATAAATATAGTAATATATAATATATAGTTATATAGTAATTATATAAATATAGTAAAATAAGTATTACAGTCCTATGACTATTTGGATACTATGTGTGAAGAGACAGAGAACTACTGTTATTTTTATCTAGGTACATTTTCAGCACACTGATTTTGTTTTTTTCATGAACCATAAATTATATAATCATACCTGATATTACCCAATGTCTATGCAATTTCATAAAAGTCTTAAAAGTAAGGACAGTTTACAATTCTTAAATTGCAAATTAGGCAAAAGTCTTCAGGGGAGTCTTGTAAGAGAGGAAATAATCATAGAAATCTAACCCATTTTCTGATCTCCCAAAAGAAATACTCCAGATCCGATTATTAGGTCTTTAAGGAAAGAAAGGTTACTTTCAGGTTCTCCCTCTTAACTTTAATGCTGAGAGTTTTAAAAAGTAAATCAGGAAATCAGATTTATTTGGAATGGCTACTCTTTTCCTTACCTTATGGGAGGAGAGAGAGACAGCTACAGTTTCCTGAGTGCTTGGCATATGTCAGGCACTGAGATGCTGGAGGCTCAGCAGACATTTTCTCATATACAGCACACCTTTGGGAACTAAGTATTATCTCCATTTTACGAATGAGAAAATGGGAAGGCGGAGAGGTGAAGTGAATCTGAAAGTTATTTTAAGAATGAGTATGAGAAACAGAGGCCTCGTATCTGGGGTTTGTACTGTTTGTCCTCGCATTGTACATTAGGCTTTGTTATATTGCCCAAGGAGAGAGTTCTATGTTGGTTTTTTTAGAGAAGTGGCATAATCTTGTTGGTTCATTAAGTATTCCATTGTAAGCCAATGTCCAACTCCCAGATGACTAGGGAGAAACAGTGACAGGGTGTGGATAACTATATCCATAGTCTCTGGGTTGAGGACCAGAGCTCTCACCCATCCCCACTGCATAACTTCCTTCATCTGACCTGTCTGTGGGGTAGCTGCCCCAGTTGGTTTCCCTCCATTTGTGATCTCAGGAACTTTAATGGTTCTGCCTGCCTCTTGACATGGTTTAGGCTCTGGAGCTGAGGGAGGACATTGTTCCTCCCATTAACACCAGTATGGACTGCTTAAACCTCATACTCTCCAGAGGTCTTAGCCAAGGCATTGGGTTCTGCTGGGAGATGGGCCTTCCACCGGAAGCTTCTCATGATTTTAGTTTTTTACAATGCTTTGATGAATTACAACTTTTCCTTTTGACCTTCTCTTTAAATTTTCACAGGCCCTCTTTCATGGAACCTGGCACACATTCCCCTGGGAGTTTGGTTAGAAGACAGTAGAAAGCCACCATGCAGCGTTGCAAGCAAACTGTCCTTTCATCCTTGACCACAACCATTATCACTGGACCAAGCCTGGAAGTCTTAATGTTCTCCTACCTCAAAGCATCCTTCCTGGTCAAGGGATGGTTTCAAAGGTCAAAGCATCGACCTGTTCCTATTTTTGGTTCTAAAAACTGCTTAGTCCTAGGACTGGGCATTAGCTCCAACTTGTCTCATCATTGACTCCTCCCAAAAGCTCAGAAGACTCAGGCAAACATAAGTCACTCAAATAACAGGAGATATGCAAATTAGCCTCCACTATATAATCCTGGGACTATACATCTCATATTGAGCTATAGTTAAAGAAATTGGAGAGACTTATTTTTCAACTATCAATTTCAAATTTCTCCTTTTCTTTGGCTCCTGCAATTGACCTATAGTCTTTCCTGGCAACTCCTACCCAAGGAATTAGTTGCTCCATCCTCTGCAGAACAGAAGAACTCTGTTTATATCTTTATCATCTATAAAAATTATTACTTTGTAGTGGTAATACAAGAATTGGGTTCTGCCAAAAACAGGACGTTGGGTGCAAGTGACCAGGAACTTGGGTACAAGTAGCGTATTTGGCTGTTGTTCCCAGGAAGCCAGAGTGAGGGAGAGGGAAGGATGAGACAGATAAAGAGAGAAAGCCAATAATGGAGGAATTATTAAGCAGTTTACAACTGTGGGTAATTGGGCCTCAATCCCAGTAAGGATCCTCTGAGGAACTGTGTAGAATGTTCCTTATAATTGTCCTTTAAAGAATGGGGAGCCAGGGGCCGGCTCGGTGGCGCAAGCCGTTAAGTGCGCGCACTCTGTGGCGGCCCAGGGTTCGCTAGTTCTGATCCCGGGCGTGCACCGACGCACTGCTTGGCAAGCCATGCTGTGGTGGCATCCCATATAAAGTGGAGGAAGCTGGGCACGGATGTTAGCCCAGGGCCAGTCTTCCTCAGAAAAAAAAAAAAAGAATGGGGAGCCAGAGACGTTTATCCACCAACTTCTGTCCCCCATTGGTTGGGATTTTCTCAGGGGTGTTAACTACACACACACACATGCGCGCGCACACACACAGTCACACTGGCAGTAGAGAAGCCTCAGGAAAACCCCTGAGGCAGTAAAGCTGAGGAACTCACTGGACACTAGTAGTAGAAGCTGTCAGTGTACATGGTTACTGTCTACCACAGCTCAAGTCAGAGGCAGCCAAAGGAATGTGACCTGGGACACTGACAGTGTCTACTGCACCTCTTGACATACCTCTGTCCCCTCTAGATGATGTATCCTTCTGGGACACACACCACACCTTGCTCATTTTCACATCCTTGATACCCTGCACAGCATCTGGCGTAAGGTAGAAGCTAAATGATTGCATGGATGAATGGATGAATGGAGTTAAAGCCAAAGAAATTTCTTTCACATCAGATTTGCACTCACCTAACAGCTTTTTAACTTCTTTTTATTGCTTGCTTTGTTAATAGTAGTTTTTACCATACATTCTGAATTTTTGCCTTATAATGCTATATTTTATCATAGTACATAAAAGCTTTAATAAAAGTTTCTGAAAATATTTTTTAAGAACAATGAAATTTCTGTAAAAACAATTAAAAAATCATTTGCTTTCCCTTTGCCTGCTTTGTCACTCACTTTTCACCATAAAGGGCACAGGAAGATCAGTGATCATAAAATAAAAACAGAAAACATCTAGTTTGTCAGGCACGGTTCCAAAGAAATTAATCACATTTTCCACAAGGGTATTAGACCAGTTTCCTGATTAAATTGTAGTTTGGTACACAAATGAATTTGAAAAATAAACTCAATGGAGATTTAGTGATGTGAGATTTTAAAAATTAATGTTAACACAAAAATGACCAAGTCTAATAATTTCTAAATCAATGGAATGAGGGTCCCAGAGCATTAGCTCACACTGAAAAGTTGAGAACTCAGACAGGTCTAAACATGTCAGGGTAGCCTGTAGACAGGCTCACCAGAGCACAACGGTAAGAGGACCGAGGAGTATCACGGGAGGGACAGTGGGAGATACTGACAGACAGCTTCTGTACCTGAGGCCCTGAAGCCACTTGGGAACAGAAGCTCTTCCTTTGTCCTCTCACAGGCAATGTGCTTGGTGAGGAAAGAATTCAGCCCCAGAGGAAGGAATGTGAGAGCCCTGGCTTGTTCTGTGGACAGGAGCTGAGGTCTGAGAGGGAAGACAATTCGGGATGCATTGTGAGATGCATCACTCGATTGCCTTCCGGTCCAGCCCTCAGAAACTCGTGCCAAGTTCCTAGGAAGACAAAAGCTGTAATGAGAGGAAGCTAAATAAGGAGCTATTATCACTTGAAGCACAGCAAGGAACTGAGAACAGATAGCTCTGCCTCGTGTGAGAAAAGAAGTACCCCACTTCAGAACCAAGAATTCTGCCAATATGGGAGAGTGGAGAGAAGGGGTTAGGTGGAGCAACATCAGGCACTTCCAGGCGGAAGAAGAAGGAGGTCATGATGGAATGACTTACAGAGAAAAGTAGTAACATCAGGAGGAGAGGTTGGAGGCATCCAGGCCACCAGCTAGGAGGCAGAGCTGAGGTTAAAACCACACTGCATGATGCTGGACAGCAGAATCAAAAAGGGCATCCTTAATCCTCTAACCCTGTGACTGCCCATCTCAGGCCAAACCACACTGACCAAGACAAGTGTCACGGATCGTTACTAGACAACACTGATTTTTGTTCCTTCTTTATGTGCAAAGTTTCTGAAAACTCAATTTGATTAAACATACAAACGAGACATAGTATCAAATATTTCTTAGCACTTGTCAAGGTAAAGAAAATTAAGTATAAATAAGAAAACTTATTTGACTTGATTATTAAATTTAATTTATATGTAAATACATGTGTTTTATTATACAAGCAATTGACATCTATTAGAAGAAAGGTTCTGGATTACCCTATCAGCTTGCATAAATTTGAAAAAAGATTGTGAAATGAGGTTCTGCTGCATTACCCCACCAAACAAACAAGAACATTATTGGAGAAAAATATAGAAAACTAAAGTCAAATGATTAAATCATCAAGGCTCAAGCCACGCAAGGATTATTATATAACCACTAAAATGCTGTTTTTAAAAAATGTGTAATAACATGAAAGAACAAGTATAATAATGAATGGGAAAAGGTAAGCTATATGAAGTGTGAAGAGTAGCGGCACAATTTCATCTTTAAACCCTAAAATTAGAAAAGAAGATAGATGGGACAATGGACTATTTGTTTTCTTTTCCTACTTTCCATTTATTTAATGGCCATCCATTACTTTAACAACTTGAAAATAAGTTCAAAAGAAAGAATAGGGCTTAGTTTTACTTAAATGATGTGTGTAAAAAAATCCAAATCTTCACAGGGCTTAGAACTGAAAAAATTGACTTTACAGATCTAGAATAAGCTATTTTGAATCAAATAAGTCACTGCCTTAGCTTGTAAATCAACTTTTTTCTCCCACATAGTATGGAAGAGATATGTGAAACATTGGAGAACTGTGTGTCTGGCAGTTACCTTGCTGAAAGGAAGCCCTCAGTAAAAGTTTACCGACGCTACAATAAGCCCCTTA
Source organism: Ceratotherium simum simum (assembly GCF_057802395.1). Classification (NCBI taxonomy): domain Eukaryota; kingdom Metazoa; phylum Chordata; class Mammalia; order Perissodactyla; family Rhinocerotidae; genus Ceratotherium; species Ceratotherium simum. Next base: position 87,588,482 of record NC_141903.1, read on the forward strand.
CTACCACCTTTCTTTAGCCAGCCCTGGTGGTCTAGCAGTTAAGATTCAGAACTCTCCCCTATATGGCCCAGGTTCATTTCCCGATCAGGGAACCACGCCACTCAGTTGTCACATTGTGGTGGCTGCATGTTGCTGTGATGCTGAAAGCTAGGCCAAAGTATGAAGAAAGACCTGGCCACTCATCGTCTGATATAGCTCCAGAAGGGGAGAGGATGGTGCAAAAATTCGACTCAATGGCACTAACAACAATAAACTGGCACTTTCCCAAAATTTAATCACCCCACTCAGTGCAAAACAACATAAAAAAGTTTAAATCCAACCCTAGTAAAGACACTCCCAACATACCATCCTTTTTCTTACCAGTATCATTTACCCATTTGCCCATGAATGTCTTAGGACTAAATATTGATACTGGCATTAATTATATTTTAAATTTGTAATTAATTTCTTTTTGATCAACAGGTACAAAAATGCTTCTGGAAGGTGATCTATGTCATAACTAATAGGAGTGTCTGTTTAGAGTACAAGCTGGCTGCACTAGAGAGACCAGCCATGTGATTTAGGGTGGGGGCTTATGAGTCATATGGTATCAGTTGACCTAGATACTGAGTTCAACCATGTGAGTAAGCAATCAATCATTTATGCCTATGGAATGAAGCTGCAATAAAAACTCTGGACCTCAAAGCTCAGGTGATCTTCCCTGATTGGTAATACTCCATGCATATAGTCAAACATCGATGTTGGGAGGTTAATGGGTCATTACCCCATGGGAGAAGACTATGAAAGCTTTGTGTTTGGTACTCTCCCAAACTGTGTCTCTCTTCCTTTGGCTGATTTTAATCTGTATCATTTTCCTGTAATAAATCATAATTGTAAGTATAATAACTTCAATGAGTTCTATGAATCCTTCTAGTGAATTCTCAAACCTGAGGGTGGTTTTGGGAATCTCCCAATCTTGCATTTGGTGTCAGAAGTAAGAGCAGTCTTGGGGACTTTGCCCCCAGACTTTGCAGTTTGACCAACTCTAAGCATGTAGATAATATGTAAACGAATGGGTGCAGCCTAATTTGGTTCTCAGGCCACAGTTTGCCAACTCCTGTTCTAGCTCATTAAAATATCTGTAGAGTGTAAGGATATATGTAATTTGTAGCAATGCATGTAAAATTTATAGTTGTGTCCAAATAAGCTGCAATATTCTACCAATCAAAATAGAAACTGACGATGGGTCTACCGTTTTCTTCAGGAGAGATATGCCCACCTTCACTCTCAGGGATCCTTGGGACCCCATAGCCTACGCAAAGTAAATGAGTAGTTGACAGTAGAGTCCTCAAACTCCGCCTCATTCAGTTATAAATGGCATCACATGTGAGGCATTCCCTACCCAGTACAGGGTAGGCTGCAACCATCCCATGCAGTTTCATTTCACAGTCTTTCTTTCAGGATGCAGAAAGGAGGAAATTAGACCTATATGTCTCTTCTGCCATGGTGCTAGTCTCATGACTTCCTGTGAGGAAATAACTGAATAAAAAGGCACTCATCTCTCAAAAACAATTCTTTTTGAATTGTAGAAAGATTTTTTTCCCCCAACTCTGTAGTGGCCTCATTCTAGAAAGATATAATGCAATTTAGATTGCTAAAGAAAATTTAATATCCCAATCAGAAACATCTGCATTTGGTTCAGGGTGTCCATAAGAATAATAGTCAGGTGCTTGTTTACAATGAAATGATTTAAGAGTTCACTGAAGTAGCCACACCCAGAGCAAAGAGAAGGGAGGTTCCAGGTTCAAGGACAAATTCCAGTGTCCAAGAATGCAGAAACTTCTCACCGCTATGCCAAATGGGTTTCCAGTTTGAATGGTTTCCCCAGGTACCAATTACACTAGTGTGTGATTATAATCCAGCTAAGTCTTGGCTGGTTGAATTCTCTGGTGGTTTAGTTGTCCAGAGGTCAGTTAGCGATACAGAGTCCAAAGTCCAGAAACCCCCGGTATAGTGAGGAACATGTTTATGTTTTTCTGTTTCAAATAGTACTTCTTACCTGACAATATTATATTTAATTTATTCTGCTGTAGAAATGCTCATGAACATACCTCCACCCTACAGATGACTGAAAATACAGGCACATTGATATTGTATGGATTATTCAAACAACATATGTTTGAATGAAACAGAAATGTTATCAAGTAGAAACTACTGAATATTAAGCACTATTATATTAGAAGAGCAATTACAGTAGTGTAGCCTACGTAAGGCCCTAGATATGGCCTAGTTTGTCTATGAAAGAGCTACTTTGACCAGAATATGCCTATTTTATTTGTTTTTATAAAGAACCATCTTGAAAACCAAAAACACAAAATATAATTTTTTAAAGTACATTTTGGTATTTATAGATTGTTTTTCTTTTTTCTAATTCATTAATGTCTACAATTTTTATTAATTCTATTTTTTAAAATTAATTTTGCAATTATTTTCCTGGACTCGAGATAGATGCTTAGTTATTTATTTTAAAAAAAGCAATTTAATGATAAAAGCATTTATAACTATGAATTTGCCTCTAAATACCAGAACCATTCCCACGTGTTTTAAGTGTGGTGTTCTCATTATCATTAATGTCTAAATGATCTGTAAATTCCATTTAAACTTCATTTTTCTGACCCAATATTTATTTAGAAGAGTGTTTTTTAATTTCAAAGTGGTTAGAATTTACTGCATTTTGTGATCTGAGCCAATACAAATTATATCCTTTGCAATATTTTCTTTTTGGCCTGAAATATGATCAATTTTTTTGTAAATATTTCATGGCAATGTGAAAAAAGTATTCACCGCTTATATGGTACATATATTCATATTTGTTAATAAAATAAAGTTTATTAATCATGCTCAGTGGGCTCACAGCTGATTCAAGCTGGCGGAAGAATGAATCAGTGAATTGAGAAGAATGAATCAGTTAATTGAGATTATCTAGTGTGAGGAATAGAAAGAAAAAAGAATGAAGAAAAATGAACAGATTATAAGAGAACTTTGGGGGCATGATAAAGCATACCAACATATGCATAAAGTCTCAGAAGGAGAGGAAAGAAAGAAAGGCAGAGAGAAAGAAATAATGGCCCCAAACTAACCAAATTTGATGAAAGACATTAATCTACACATCCAAGATGTGTAATGAACTCTAAGAGGATAAACTCAAAGAGATTCAAACCTAGACACACCCTAGGCAAACTGTCAAAAGTCAAAAACAAAGAGAATCCTGAAAGCAGCAAGAGAAAAATGACTCCCAAGTACAAGGGATACTCAACAAAATCCACAACTGACTTCTCATCAGAAACTATGGAGGCCAGAAGGCAGTGGGATAACATATTGAAAGTGCTGAAAGAAAAAGACTGTCAACCAAGAATTCTAAATACTAAAGGAAGTCTGTGCTGAAATGAAATGACGTTAGACAATAACAAATTTGCCTGAGAATTAAAGAGCACAAGTAAAGGTAACTACTTAGGTAAATAAAAAAGACCAGATAAACGTATTTTTGGTTGTAACTCTTTTCTTCTCCTATCTTATTTAAAAGACAGTTGCGTAAAGCCATAATTATAAAATTGCATTCCTAGGCTTATAATATATAAACATGAAATCTATATGACAATAGTAGCACAAAGGAGGGGGATGGCAATAGAACTATACTGAGGCAAAGTTTTTGTACACTACTGAAATTAAGTTCCTTTTGATCCAGACTTGATTGTTGTAAGTTAAGATACTAACTGTAATTTACTAATTGTAATTTACTACAATCAGTATCTTAGTGTGCAATGACTAACTCAAAAAAGACACAGGAAAAGAAACAAGGCATGAAATGATGCTCATCATTAGCCATTGGAGAAATGCAAATCAAAACCACAAGGAGATATCACTTTAGATCCACCAGGATGGCAATAATAAAAAAGATAGACAATAACAAGTGTTTACAGGATATGGAGAAATTGGAACCCTCATACATTTCTGGTGGGAATGTAAGATGGTGCAGCCACTTTAGAAAATATCTTGGTAGTTCCTCCACAGACTAAACATGGAAGTACTATAAAGTTCTGCAATTCCACTCACAGGTACATAACCACGATTACTGAAAATTTATATTCACACAAAACTTGTACATGAATGTTCATAGAAACATTATACATAGTGGTCAAAAACAAGGAAACATTGAATGTAGTTTGTGAAATTTTCCTCCATTACAGCCCTGGGTATTGCTTTATATATGAAGCTATTCAACACCTTTGTGTAGAATTTGTTAGTGAATGAGGGATAGAGAAACCAGAAGGTAAGAGGTAGAATGGAAGAAGGCAGAACAGAAGATGAATGATAACTAGGTAGGGAAGGTAAATGAAGAAACAGAGGGGGAAAAAAAGATGACCAGGTATTTCTTCAGCATGATGTCTGTATCCCACAGTCTTTTCTTCTCTCCATGAAAAGGGATATTTTTACATATGAAAAGTGAAAACAGAATAAAAAGGATGAAATTAACATGCTCAATGGCTCCATGGCTGTTCTTACTCTGTTACTGGTGTTAACTTATATGAGACACACTCTCAGACCTTTTGTTTAAATAAAATTCTAGCTGTCCGGGGTAGATATGAAGATTCTCTTCCAGATCCCCCTTCAAGAAAGGGAGAGCCAGCAGGCAGCCTCTAGCTGTGAGCTTTTTCCAGAGAGCTGCTTTGCCCGAAGCCTCCCTCTTCCTGGGGCAGCCTGCATCTGGTGACTGAGTCAGCTTGGCCATTGAAGGGACTATTCTCCCAGAGTTCCATGCCAGATGAGATGAAGATTTTGGACCTGCATAGTGGTTCTACTTCTCTCTCTGCACGATCCTGCTTCCTTCCCTATTTTCACAAGTTTTGATCCTAATAAAACATCTTGCTTCCAAAGTCCTGCCTCACTGTTTGCTTCTGGAGAACTTAACCGGTGACACAATCATTTTCTTTTACTTCACGCATGAGGAAGAAGAGAGAATGCCAATAATCTGCCTCTCTCAACAAAGAAAATTCACAAGTATTTATGTCTTCCGGAAAAACAGCGATGCCAGTTTATGTATTTGTTACTAGGGCAACTCATTATTAAGTAAGACAACCAGTTTATAACCTTTCAAGGATTAAGGATTGCTTTCACAGGCCATAGCAACAATCTCTGGAGTCCAGACGTCTAACAGGAGGTGGCAGGTAGAAGAGTCAGCAGACTACTGCCCAGTCCAGCCTTCTGTTTTTTGTAAATAAAGTTTTACTGGCACTCAGCTACACCCATTCATTTGGTGGCTTTCATGCTAAATGGCAGAGTTGACTAGCTGCAACGAAGACCAGAAGTCCTGTAAATCTCAAATATTTACCATCTTTCCCTTTAAGGAAGAGAAGGTTCTTTTGATGGAAATAACTTCTGCAAGCACAGTTTTATAATACAAATACTATCTGCTTTTCTCTTCAGCTGCAGAGAAAGGGAGCAGTTACAGGTGCCCCCAGTTTTTAAAGGCCAAGCCCTGGGATTCCATTAATTGGCACTGAGGAGAAAAAGGCAATCTCGAGAAGCCCAAAACAACGTGGAAAGAACAGGGCAAAACAGGATTATTAACAAATGAAATAAGGGGTGTATATTATTTTGAATCTACATCGGTCACAAGCTAAAAATATGAAAGAGGTTTTAGGTGTCTCAGGGCCAAGTCTGAGAAGATCAGGTTTGGAAACAGAATGATAAAAAGGACATTGACAGAGTGTGATTTGTTCTATCATAAATTTTATCAAACATCAAAATGAAATGTGAACAGCCTAAACAAAAGATACATCCGAGTGAGCAAGACCTTCTGGTGACTTCTTTCTGATCTTCTTTGGGATGAGCCAAGGCGGAGACACAAGGTGAGGAATTCTCTGGGTCCAGTGAGGACTTGATAAAGGAACTCTAGTGAGAGGTATGCTCTCCCTGGCAGCAGAGCCACATCAGTGCCTGGAAACAGTTTACGCTACAACCAGGCTCCATGTCTGGGCCCTCCAGGTTCTGAAATTCTTGCGACAGTCCCTCCTGTTCTGCTCCTTTAGCACAGGATCTAAGAATTTTCAATGTATTGCCCATTTAGGGTCTTTACCATGGCCAAGTATCATAGGAAGAGATCAGGCCATGCTGCGTGTTCCGATATCTCTTTCCCAGGCTCTGTTTCTTTCACTCAATTACTGTTCTTTTTGGGTCTCCCAGGCTCCCTTCTTACCCTAGGACCCAAGTCTTCTGCACTCTCTCACTTGCTTCTTGCAGATACAGGCAAAAAAATAGATGCATCACTTACTTATTAATTTCTTTTTTCAACTAATAGTTATCGCAGGCAAATTACAGCTTGACACTCGGCACAAGGCCTTTGAAATACTTTAAAATCACACACATAGCTGCTCCTACCAGCTTTCCTGTGCCTTCCAGTAACAACCGACCTTTCATTCTGGGCAAAGCAGATTACCAAACACCAGTCGTAAGTGTGTGTGTTTTCCATGAAATAGAGTTGGAAAATGTGTGTAGTCATTGATTTGACATGTGACCCGTGCCTCTTCAGTCACATGTCGCATTTCCCAGGCATGGTTCCCTTTTGCTCTTTAGGAAAGTGCTTATCCACCATTTGTAGCGATCTCGCTTTTTAATGTTCTACCTTCCTTTCCCCAAACCTATTTATACACCGCTAAATCAGGCTGTGATTAGACACCACTTTTTCATTCGATTCCGATCCTACATAATAATTTCCCATTTGAAACAACAATTATTTTATCAAGAAGAAACAGCTGCAAACACAGCGATTCCGCTGAACAACCATTAGCAGAATGTTCCCTGCTGTCACGCCAGATGTTCAGCTCTCAATACTAAGCTTTCTGTTTAAACGAGTGGGAAGCCAGGAGATGAGTGGAGACCGGCTGCGCTCCTCGGAGATGGGGATGCGCCCCTCTGCCAGGCTCTCTAACTCTGCGAATAGAATACCCCGCCCATCACCCCCTGCCTTTGACCCTCTTCTCCCTGGACCTCCTGCTCCCACTTCCTCATTCAGTTCTCAGAAGTCAGTTGCATCATCTGAGTTCTACTGCTCACATCTGTCGTTCCAGACAATTCTAGCGCTATAAAAAGTCATAGAGAGTCAAAATTATTAATGCATCAGTGTTCACAGCTTCTTTCCCTCTCCCCACAAGTTAAGTAAAATTATGGAATTGTTCATTCTCTAGGCATTTTCCCACTTACCTTTCTCTTCGCCCTTATTAGAGAGACGGGGAGGGGAAAGGAGGTCTAGAGCTGCTGACACGGGGTAGTGGTGGGAGGATTTGGTTCCGAGTTGACAGTGGGCGGAGAGAGTTTTCAGGGGCAGCTGAAAATATTGAGAACAGCAGAGGTGAGGACAGAAGATTTTTCAATACATTAGCTGTACCTGCTAAAAATTATGAGAATTATGATTATAAAATAGAAGGTAAATGTTTTGAACTGGGGGAGGATGAAGAGATGGGTAGAGAGTGAGGATGCTAACGCTCTCATCTTTTAAAGCAGGGAGTCACTGATGATATATCCAATCAAAACATGGTTGTTTAAAAAGTACACTGAATCCAGCCTTTTAGCATTTTGGAGTATTTAGAATCCTTAAGGAAATAATATATCTTGTGGTAAAGAACATACTTATTTGAAATTCAACAATTTCTTCAGCTTCTCTTCAATTACTCTTTCTTTTATTAAATCCATGTAAGATTAAGTTTAATACATTTAATATAAACAGCGTGACCCCGTGTTTATAAAAGTATTACTTCTATTTGTATATATGCTTAGAAGGATGCATATAATAATAATATTCTAAAACTAATAATGGTTATTTCTGGGTGGTAGATTGGAATGATTTTTGAACTTTTATTTTTGTGCAATTCTATTATTCGAATTCCTATAATAAGTATGAGAATAGACTAATTTTTCTTTTAAAAATGTGGAAAAAAAATTCAATATGATAATAGTGATTAGTTCTGGGTGGTGGGAATATGGTTGATTATTATTTTTTCTTTGTGCTTGTCTTAATCTGTTCGGGCTGCTATAACAAAATACCACACAGTGGGTGGGTTATAAACAACAGGAATGTCTTTCTCACAGTTCTGGAGGCTGGAAGTCCAAGATCAAGGCACCAGCATGGCTCCCTTCTGGTGAGGGCCGTCTTCCTGGTTCACAGCCAGCCCCTTCTGGCTATGTCCTCACGTGCCAGAAGGGGAAGGGATATCTCTGTTTCCTCTTTTATAAGAACACTAATCCTGTTCATGAAGCCTCCACCTTCATGACCTAAGCACCTCCCAAAGGCCCCACCTCCTAATACCCTCACCTTAGGCATTAGGATTTCAACATATGAATTTTGGGGGGGGACAAACGTTCATAGCAGTGCTTCTCTATATTTTCTAAATTTCCAAAAATCAAATTATAAAATAGAAATTCCCAACATTGCTTTCATACTTTCCTTTCATGTTAATATTTGTTTATTTATTCTACAGCAGTTTTATGATGTTAGTAAGAACAAAGCATTGTGCTTTTACACAGAATCTTTCAACCAAAGATGGTTTTTACAGACGTGCATAAAAAAGTACCACTGCGACCAAGACAAATCATTATTCATCGAAAGATTGCCATGTACAGATTTAAAGAAATAGCAGCAATAATTGCTGTGTCTAAGAAAGAGACTCTGAAGAAGTCAAACTTAGTCCATGGGAGAGAGAACTGGAATGTTAGGAGATTTCAGAACTCACAAGAAAATTACTCCAGCAATCAAATAAATGACTAATAATAAGTAACTAACAGAATCAAATATCTAACCAGTAGTATGTACAGGAAACTTTTTCATGCCTCAGGGCTCCAGTCTATAAAATAGGGATAATGATTTCTTTCAGATTAAATAACATCACGAGGTTAAGAGAGTGCTGCCTGGTGAAATTCAATTCTCAAGAGAACCCAACAACGGTGTTAGTAGTGGTAGTCACTTTGAGATTTCTATCAAACACGTTCAGAATCTACTGTCTTCCATGAATTAATGTTCTATATATTCAATGCATTATTTTCAAAGCATAATGTTAATGTATGTGGAAGGAAATGTAAAAAAATGAATAAATACAAATTTAAAACCCTCAGTGTTTCTTTCACATCCTCATCCACCCTCCTTTTACTTTTTCTTTCCTTCATCTATTTTTTCAAATATTTTTCTCTTTTTATTTGTCCCTTCAGATTCACTTATTACAGGTTCTTTTCAACCAATATCTTCTCTCTCTCTTAAGTAAATGTGCACTTAAAATTTTTTTCTTTTAATAATTTTAGAAACTTTACTGAAATTACACTTAACTAGTTTAAACAGAACTGCTCTGTAACTTTTTTTTTTGCTAGAGCAGAAGGTTCCTGAAAATCCATTGACAACAATACTCTTGATGGAAAACTGTTTCTCTAACTGGCTTCGCGTTCCCCAGCCTCACCAACTGCGCAGGGCGGCGCCCTGGCTTCTGAGGGAGACTCCTAAGCCCTCTCCTGTCTGCCCCTCCCTCCCCTCTCGCTCCTGCCCCACCCCAGACCAGTACCACTGCCCTCCCGCAGGCAACCTCTGCAATTCTCTCAAATTTGCCCTCATCTTTCAGTCTCTGTGCTTTCACCTCATCCTACTCTTCTCACAGCTGAAAGATTATTTTTTCCAAAGCTAATCTGGCCTTTTGCAGCCCCATTTTAAAGCCCTTCCATAGCTCCTCACTATTGGATGTGATAAAGTCCGAACAACTGGCACTGTAGGCCCTCTGTCATTTGACACCTATCTACCTCTCTAGGCCTCGTTCTTCTTGAAATCACCCTCTCATCCCCTATACTAAGCAATTTCAATCCCCCTAAAACACCCTGGCACTGTGCAATTATAGATCTGTGCTTTTTTTGCTCACACTTGTCCCTCTGCTGAACATTGATTCATCTTTTTTTTTTTTTTCTTCCCCAAAGCCCCAGTAGATAGTTGTATGTCATAGTTGCACATCTTTCTAGTTGCTGTATGTGGGATGCGGCCTCAGCATGGCCGGAGAAGCGGTGCGTCGGTGCGCGCCTGGGATCCGAACCTGGGCCGCCAGTAGCAGAGCATGCGCACTTAACCGCTAAGCCACCAGGCTGACCCTGATTCATCTTTTAAGATTAGGTTCAAAGGAATATATGAAAGATGCTTAATCTCACTGGAAGTCAGGGAAGTGGAAATTAAAATTTTAAGTTTTCCCTTATCTGACAATCAAAATATTAAAAGATTTAGAATATTCTACTTCTGGTTTCTGGTTCTGCATATAAGGATCTTTGAAGTCACCACTCTACCTCACAACAAGTAAAAAGCTGAACAGACTGAAACATCAACAATTCTCCTTGGATCCATAAGAAAAGAGGACATAGGGAAAACCACTGCCCCCAAGGTTGGAGAGACAGACAGGAGAATACAGGGAGTTGTGGCTGACCAGAGCAGAGACACACAGAAATCGCCCCAGGAACCAGTGTTAGGGTAGGAAAACCTGAACTGTGACTGATGAATTGCTGAGGACTCAATGTGGACAAGTCTGAGAGGTAAAAACTCCAGGGGGACCTGGTCATAGGGGGGCCCACACTTTTGTGACTTACCTCCAAGAGCTTGACCAGGTTCCCACAGTGAATATCAGAGAAAAATCTCCTCATGCTTCTGGCAGAAGGAGGGGAAAAGGTACCACTTTGAAATGCCAGAGCACTCGGTTCTTCTTAACAAGGTCTGCCCTCACGAGGATCTAGTTAACCACAGCCTAACCTGCTGGGGTTTTATCAGAGCCTAACTGACCTGGGAGAAGGGAAATAGCTAACTTCAGCCCACTCTAGCCATCCTGTCCCACCTAAGAGGGGAGAAAAAAACTGAGAAACACTTGTGCAGTTCACAGTTCAGAGACATATGCTCACTAAAAGACTAACCCTAGGACTGCAGAATGCTTCCCTCCCCCACACCTCCCCACCACATCACTAAAGTCTATTTACAGCAATTCCTTTTACCAGGTACATCGTGTCCAGCTATCAAGAAAAAAATTTCAAGGCATGCCAAAAGGCAAAAACACAGTTTGAAGAGATAGAGCAAGCATCAGAACCAGACATGGCAGGGATATTCAAATGATTAGACCTGGAATTTAGAACAACTATGATTAATATGCCAAGGGCTCCAATGGATAAAGCAGACAGCATGCAAGAATAGATTGGCAATGTAAGCAGAGAGATGGAAATCCTAAGAAAGAACCAAACAAAAATGCTAGAGATCAAAAACACTGTAATAGAAATGAAGAATGCTTTTGATGGTTTATTAGTAGACTGGATATGGCTGAGGAAAGAATCTCTGAGCTCGAGGATATATCAATAGAAACCTCCAAAACTGAAAAGCAAACTGAAGAAACAGAACAGAATATCCAAGAATTCTGTTCTATCCCAAAAGATAGAACATACGCATAATGGAAATAACAGAAGGAGAAGAAAGAAAAGGACAAAAGAAATATTAGAAACAATAATGACTGAGAATTTCTGCAAATTAATGTCAGACACTAAACCATAGATCTGAGAACCTCAGAGAATACTGAGTAGGATAAATGCCTAAAAAATTACACATAGGCATATCATATTCAAACCACAGAAAATCAAAGAAAAAATCCTGAAAGTATCCAGAGGAAAAAAAAGTCTTACCTCTAGAGGAACAAAGATAAGAATTACATCCAACATCTCCTTGGAAACCATGCAAGTAAGAAGAGAGTGGAGTGAAATATTTAAAGGGTTGAGGGAAAAAAAAATACCAACCTAGAATTCTGTACTCTGCAAAATTATCATTCAAAAGTGGAGAAATAGTGGCCAGCCTGGTGGCATAGTGGTTAAGTTCACACGCTCAGCTTTGGTGGCCCGGGGTTCACAGGTTCGGATCCCAGGCACATAACTACACACCGCTTATCAAGCCATGCTGTGGCAGGTGTCCCACATGTAAAATAGAGGAAGATGGGCATGGATGTTAGCCTAGGGCCAATCTTCCTCAGCAAAAAGAGGAGGATTGGCAACAGACGTTACCTCAGGGCTGATCTTCATCACCAAAAAAAAAAAAAAAAAAAGTGGTGAAATAAAGACTTTCTTAGACAAAGAAAATATTGAGAGAATTTGTTGCCAGTAGACCTGCCTTGCAAGAAATGTTAAAAGAAGTTCTTTGGAGAGAAGGAAAATCATAAGGTCAGAAACTTGGATGTATGTAAAGAGAGGAAAAGCATCAAAGAAGGAATAAGTGAAGTTAAAATAAAGGCTTTCATTTTTCTTATTCTTAATTGATCTAGCAGATAATAGTTTTTTCAAAATAATAGCAATGTGTTCAACAATGTATGTTTATGTATATGTCATATATATACGCTTATCTATAAATGAAATAAATGACGGTAATGATACAAGGGACAAGAGAGAAGAATTAGGATTATTTTGTATTTTAAGGTACTCACACTACTTGTGAAGGGATGTAGTGTTATTTGAAAGCAGACTTGGATTAGTTGTAAATGTATATTGCAAACTCTAGGGCAACTACCAAAAAAGTCAAAAAAACAAAGACATATAACTGATATGCTAAGAAAGGAGAGAAAATGGAATCATATAAAATGATCAATTAAAACCACAAAAAGCAGAAAAAGAATGGAAGACAAAAGTAGGAACAAAAAACAAGGGCAACAAATATAAATAGTAACAAATAGAGTAGATATTAATCCAACTATATCAATAATCACTTTGAACACCAAAATCTAAATGAAACAATTAAAAGATAAAGATTGTCAGAGTGGATGAAAAAACAAGACCTAGTTATTTGTTGTCTATAAGAAACCCACTTTAAATATAAATATTAAAGGTAAATGTATGTAGAAAAATATACCATGCTAATACTACTCAAAAGAAAATAAAAGTAGCTATATTAATTTTAGACAGAGTAGACGTCAAAGCAAGGAAAGTTATCAGGGATAAAGAAGGGCATTACATAATTACAAAGGGGTCAGTTCTCCAAGAAGACATACAATCCTTAACATGTATGCACCCAACAACAGAGCATCAAGCTATATCAGGTAAAAACTGAGAACTGCAAAGAGAAATAGATGAATCCACTATCAAACTTGGAGACTTCAACACCCCTCTATCAGAAATGGACAAATCCCACAGGCAGAAAATCAGTAAGGATATAGTAAAACTCAACATCATCATCAATTGGGAATTCACAATGTATACATATATCAAAACATCATGTTGTACACTTTAAATATATTATAATTTTATTTGTCAATTATACCTCAATATAGCCGAAAAACAAACACCACCATCAATCAACTGGATATAACTAATATCTATAGACTACTTCATTCATCAACAGCAAAATACACATTCTTCTCAAGATCACATGGAACATTCACCAAGAGAGATCACATTCTGGACCATAAAATACAGCTTAACAAATTTAAAAGAACGTAAATCATATAATGTCTACTCTCAGACCACAACGGAATTAAACTGGAAATCAATAATAGCAAGATAATGAAAAATCCCAAAATACATGGAGATGAAGTTAAGAACAATACTTTTTATAGCATTGAATGCATATATTAGAAAAAAAGAAAGATCTAAAATTAATAATCTAATTTTCCACCTTAGGAAACTAGAAAAAGAGCAAATTAAATCCAAAACAAGCAAAAGAAAAGAAATAATAAAACTATAGCAGAAATCAATGAATTTGAAAACAAGAAATCAGAAGAGAAAAATAATGAGACCAAAAACTGGTTCTTTGAAAAGATTAATAAAATTGATAAGCCTCTAGTCAAGCTAAATAATAAAATAAAAGTGAGGACACAAATTACTAATATCATAAATGAAAGAGAAGACATCACTGCAGATTCCATGGACATTGAGATGATAATAAAGGAATACTATGAACAGCTCTATGCCCACAAATTTGATAACCTAGATGAAATGAACCAATTCCTTGAAATACACAATCTGCCAAAACTCAGACAAGAAGAAATAGATCTATGTCTATTAAATAAAATTGAATCAATAATTAATAACTTTCCAAAACAGAAAGCACCAGGCCCAGATGGGTTCACTGATGAGTTCTACCAAAAATTTAAGGAAGAAATTGTATCAATTCTCTACAATCTCTTTCAGAGGAAAGAAGCAGAGAGACTACCTCTTAACTCATTCTATGAGACCAGCATTTCCCTAATACCCAAACCAGACAAAGACATTATAAGAAAAGAAAACTTCAGACTAATATCTCTCATGAACATAGATTCAAAAATCCTCAACAAAATATCAAATCAAATCCAACTATATATAAAAAGAATTATACACCATGACCAAGTGGAATTTATCCCAGGTATGCAAGGCTGGCTCAACATTCGAAAGTCAACTAGTGTAATCCGTCACATCAATAGGCTATAAAAGAAAAATCACATGATCATATCAATAGATACAGAAAAATCATTTGACAAAATCCAACAATAAAAATTCTCAGTAAACTAGGAATAGAGAAGGAATTCCCTCAAGTTGATAAAGAAGATTTACAAAAAATCTACAACTAACATCACACTTAATGGTGAGAAACTACACGATTTCACATTAAATTAGGAACAAGGCAAGGATGTTCCCTCTTACCACTCGTTTTCAACATCAACCTGGAAGTCCTTCTTATTGCTAATGCAATAAGATAGGAAAAGGAAATAAAAGGTATATAGATTGGGAAAGAAGAAATAAAACTTTGTTCACAGATGACATGATCATCTCCATAGGTAATCCAAAAGAATCAACAAAAAAATCTGGAACTTACAAGCAATTATAGTGGGGCTGCAAGATATAAGGTTAATATACAATAATCATTTCTTTTCTATGTACCAGCAATGAACAAGTGTAATTTGAAATTAAAAATATAATACCATTTACATTAGCACCCCCAAAAACAAAATACTTAGGTACCAATCTAACAAAATATGTACAAGAGATATATGAGGAAAACTACAAAACTCTGATAAACAAAATCAAAGAAGAACTATATAAATGGAAAGATATTCCATGTTCATAGATAGGAAGACTCAATATTGTCGAGATGTTGCTTCTTCCTAACTTGACCTGTAGATTCAATGCAATCTCAATAAAAATTCCAGAAAGTTATTGGATATCAACTAACTGATTCTAAAGTTTATATGGAGAGGTAAAAGACTCAGAGTAGCCAACACCATATTAAAGAAGAAAGTTGGAAAACCAACACTACTAGACTTCAAGACTTAATATAAAACTATAGTAATCAAGACAGCATGGTATTGGCAAATGAATAGATAAATTTATCAATGGAACAGAATAGAGAGCCCAGAAATAAGCCCACATGAATATAGTCAATTGCTCTTTGACAAAGGAGCAAAGGCAATACAGTGGCGCAAAGACAGTCTTTTCAACAAATGGAAAGTTGCTGAAGCAATTGGACATATAAACACACACACAAAAAAATGAACCTAGACATAGACCCTACACCCTTCACAAAAATTAATTCAAAATAGATCATAGACCTAAATGTAAAATACAAAACTATAAAAATCCTAAAAGATAGCTTAGGAGAAAACCTAGATGACCTTGAGTATGGTGATGACTTTTTAGATACAATACCAAAGGCATGATCCATGAAAGAAATAATTGATAATCTAAATTTCATTAAAATTTTAGACTTCTGCTTTGCAAAAGACAATGTCAAGAAAATGGGAAGACAAGCCACAGACTGGGAGAAAATATTTGCAAAAGACACATCTGATAAAGGAATGTTATCCAAAATATAAAAAGAACACTTAAAACTCAACAATAAGAAAACAAACAACTCTATTAAAAAATGAGCCAAAGATCTTAACAGACTCTTCATCAAAGAAGATATACAGATGACAAATAAGCATATGAAAAGATGATCCACATCATATGTCAACAGGGAATGCAAATTAAAACAACAAAGAGATACCACTACACACCTATTAGAATGGTCAAAATCCAGAACACTGACAACACCAAATGCTGGTGAGGTAGCAGAGCAACAGGAATTTTCATTCATTGCTGGTGGGAATGCAAAATAGTATGGACACTTTGAAAGATTGTTTGGCAATCTCTTACAAGTTAAACATTTTCTTACCATATGACCCAGCAACCATTCTTGGTATTTACCCAAAGGAGCTGAAAACTTATGTCAACACAAACACCTGCATGCAGATGTTGATAGCAGCTTTATCAATAATTGCCAAAACTTGGAAGTAAGTAATCAAGATGTCCTCCAGTAGGTGAATGGATAAATAAATTGTGGTACATC
Organism: Ceratotherium simum simum; assembly: GCF_057802395.1. Lineage (NCBI taxonomy): Eukaryota > Metazoa > Chordata > Mammalia > Perissodactyla > Rhinocerotidae > Ceratotherium > Ceratotherium simum. The sequence continues at coordinate 87,604,851 of NC_141903.1, forward strand.
TAGACTATGGAATATTATTCAATGCCAATAATGAGCAATGAAGCCCTGAAAAGATATGGAGGAAACTTAATATTCTTTTTTTTTTTAAAAAAAGTGTAATTTGAAATTAAAAATATAACACCATTTACATTAGCACCCCCAAAAACAAAATACTTAGGTACCAATCTAACAAAATATGTACAAGAGATATATGAGGAAAACTACAAAACTCTGATAAACAAAATCAAAGAAGAACTATATATGTGGAAAGATATTCCATGTTCATAGATAGGAAGACTCAATATTGTCGAGATGTTGCTTCTTCCTAACTTGACCTGTAGATTCAATGCAATCTCAATAAAAATTGAAGTACAGGCGTACTTCATTATATTTCAATTTCTGTGTAGATTACATCATGTTCACCACCCAAAGACTAATTACCATCCGTCACCATACAAATGTACCTAATCACCCCTTTCCCCCTCTTCCCTCCCCCCTTCCCCTCTGGTAACCACCAATCCAATCTCTGTCTCTATATATTTGTTTGTTGTTGTTTTTATCTTCTATTTACGAGTGAGATCATATGGTATTTGACTTTCTCCCTCTGACTTATTTTGCTTAGCATAATACCCTCAAGGTCCGTCCATGTTGTACAAATGGCCAGATTTCACCCTTTTTTATGGCTGAGTAGTACTGCATTGTGTATATACACCACATGTTCTTTATCCATTGGTCCCTTGATGGGTACAAAGGTTGCTATTGTGAATAATGCTGCAATGAACATAGAATCTTTACACATTCATGTTTTCATGTTCTTTGCATAAATATCCAGCAGTGGAATAGCTGGATCATATGGTATTTCTATTCTTAATTTTTTGAGGAATCTCCACACTGTTTTCTATAATGGCTGCATTAGTTTGCACTCCCACCAGGAGTGTATGAGAGTTCCCTTTTCTCCACATCCCCTCCAATGCTTGTTATTTCCTGTCTTGTTAATTATAGCCATTCTGATGGTATGAGGTGATATCTCATTGTAGTTTTGATTTGCATTTCCTTGATAATTAGTGATGTTGAACATCTTTTCATGTGCCTGTTGGCCATCTGTATATCTTCTTTGGAAAAATGTCTGTTCAGATCTTTTGCCCATTGTTTAATTGGGTTGTTAGCTTTTTTGTTGTTGAGATGTATGAGTTCTTTATATATTTTGGATATTAACTCCCTATCAGATATATGGTTTGCAAATATCTTCTCTCAATTGTTAGGATATCTTTTAATTTTGCTGATGGATTCCTTTGCTGTGCAGAAGCTTTTTAGCTTGATGTAGTCCCATTTGTTTATTTTTTCTATTGTTTCCCTTGCCTGGTCAGACATGGTACTTGAAAATATGTTGCCAAGGCTGATGGGCATACTGCCTATGTTTTCTTCCAGAAGTTTTATGGTTTCAAGTCTTAAATTCAAGTCTTTAATCTATTTTGAGTTAATTTTTGTGTATAGTGTAAGATAATGGTCTATTTTCATTCTTTCACACATGGCTGTCCAGTTTTCGTACCACCATTTATTGAAGAGACTTTCTTTTCTCCATTGTCTGTTCCTGGCTCCCTTGTCAAAAATTAGCTGTCCACAGATGTGTGGGTTTATTTCTGGGCTCTCAATTCTGTTCCATTGATCTGTGTGTCTGTTTTTGTGCCAGTACCATACTGTTTTGATTACTACAGCTTTGTAGTATATTTTGAAATCAGGGAATGTTGTGCCTCCAGCTTTGTTCTTTTTTCTCAGGATTGCTTTGGCTACTCGGGGTCTTTTGTTGTTCCATACAAATTTTAGGATTCTTTGTTCTATTTCTGTGAAAAATTGTTGTTGGAACTTTGATAGGGATTGCGTTGAATCTGTAGATTGCTTTAGGAAGTATGGACATTTTAACTATGTTAACTCTTCCAATCCAAGAATGTGGAATATCTTTCCATTTTTTTGTGTCTTCTTCAATTTCCTTCAACAATGTTTTATACTTTTCAGTGTACAAGTCTTTCAGCTCCTTAGTTAAGTTTATTCCTAGGTATTTTATTCTTTTTGTTGCAATTGTAAATGAGGTTGTATTCTTAATTTCTCTTTCTGCTACTTCATTGTTAGTGTGCAGAAATGCAACTGATTTTTGTATGTTGATTTTGTATCCTGCAACTTTACCATATTCATTTATTATTTCTAAAAGATTTCTGGTGGATTCTTTAGGGTTTTCTATACACAAAATCATGTCATCTGCGAATAGTGGCAGTTTTACGTCTTCCTTTCCAATTTGGATCCCTTTTATTTCTTTTTCTTGCCTGATTGCTCTGGCTAGGACTTCCAATACTATGTTAAATAGGAGTGGTGACAGTGGGCATCCTTGTCTGGTTCCTGTTCTTAGAGGGATGGCTTTCAGCTTTTCTCCATTGAGAATGATATTAGCTGTGGGTTTGTCATATATGGCCTTTATTATGTTGAGGTACTTTCCTTCTATACCCATTTTATTCAGAGTTTTTGTCATAAATGGATGCTGTATCTTCTCAAATGTTTTCTCTGCATCTATTGAGATGATCATATGATTTTGTTCTTCATTTTGTTAATGTGATTTGTCACGTTGATTGATTTGCAGATGTTGAACCTCCCCTGCATCCCTGGAATAAATCTCACTTGATCATGGTGTATGATCTTTTTAACGGATTGTTATATTCGATTTGCTAGTATTCTGTTGAGGATTTTTGCATCAATGTACCTCAGTGATATTGTCCTGTAATTTTCTGTTTTTGCATTGTCCTTGTCTAGTTTTGGTATCAGGGTAATGTTGGTTTCATAGAATGAGTTAGGAAGCTTACCCTCCTCTTCAATTTTTGGAGGAGTTTGAGAAGGATAGGTATTAAGTCTTCTTTGAATGTTTTGTAGAATTTCCCAGGGAAGCTGTCTGGTCCTGGACTTTTTTAGGGAGGTTTTTTTATTTATTTATTTTTTTTAAAGATTTTATTTATTTGTTTTTCCCCCAAAGCCCCAGTAGATAGTTGTATGTCATAGCTGCACATCCTTCTAGTTGCTGTATGTGGGACGCGGCCTCAGCATGGCTGGAGAAGCGGTGCATCGGTGCGCGCCCGGGACCCGAACCCGGGCCGCCAGCAGCGGAGCGCGCGCACTTAACCGCTAAGCCACCGGGCTGGCCCTGGGGAGGTTTTTGATTACTGTTTCAATCTCCTTACTGGTGATTGGTCTATTCAAATTCTCTATTTCTTCTTCTTCTTCTTTTTTTTTTTTAAGGAAGATTGGCCCTGCGCTAACATCTATTGCCAATCTTCCTCTTTTTTCTTTTTTCTCTTCCAAACCCCAGTACATAGTTGTGTATCATAGTTGTAGAGTTGTAGCTCTTCTATGTGGGATGCCACCTCAGCATGGTTTGATGAGCAGTGAGTAGGTCCACGCCCAGGATCCGAACAGGCAAACGCTGGGCCCCCAAAGCAGAAGGTGCGAACTTAACCGCTACACCACCAGGCCGGCCCCTCTATTTCTTCTTGATTCAGTTTTGGAAGGTTGTATGATTCTAAGAATTTATCTATTTCTTCTAGATTATCCAATTTGTTGGCGTATAGCTTTTCACAGTATTCTTTTATAATCTTTTGTATTTCTGAGGTGTCTGTTGTAATTTCTCCTCTTCCACTTCTGATTTTATTTATTTGAGCCTTCTCTCTGTTTCTCTTGGTGAGTCTAGCTAAAGGGTTGTCAATTTTGTTTATCTTTTTAAAGAACCAGCTCTTAGTTTCATTGATTTTTTTACATTGTTTTTTTAGTCTGAATTTCATTTATTTCTGCTCTGATTTTTATTATTTCCTTCCTTCTGTTGATTTGGGGCTTTGCTTATTCTTCTTTTTTCAGTTCCTTTAGGTGCATTGCTGGATTGTTTATTTGAGATTTTTCTTGTTTGTTGAGGTAGGCCTGTATTGCTATAAACGTCCCTCTTAGAACCACTTTTGCTGTATCCCATTAATTTTGGCTTGTCATATTTTCATTTTCATTTGTCTCCAGGTATTATTTTATTTCTCCTTTGATTTCTTCATTGACCCAATCATTGTACAGTAGCATTTTGTTTAATCTCCACATATTTGTGGCTTTTCCAATTTTCTTCCTGTAGTTGATTTCTAGTTTCATACCATTGTGGTCAGAAAAGATGCTTGGTATTATTTCAATCTTCTTAAATTTATTGAGACTTGTTTTGTGGCCTAATATGTGATCTATCCTAGGGAATGTTCTATGTGCATTCAAAAAGAATGTGTATTCTGCAGTTTTTGGATAGAATGTTCGGTATATATTTACTAAGTCCATCTTGTTTAATGTATCATTTAAGGCCAATATTTCCTTATTGATCTTCTATTTGGATGATCTATCTAATGGTGTAAGTGGAGTGTTAAAGACCCCTACTATTATTGTGTTGCTGTCTATTTCTCCTTTTATGTCTGTTAATAATTGCTTTATATATTTAGGTGCTCCTACATTGGGTGCATAGATATTTATGAGTGTTATATCCTCTTGTTGGATTGTTCCCTCGATCATTATGTAGTGCCCTTCTTTGTCTCTTGTTACAGTTTTTGTTTTAAAGTCCATTTTGTCAGATATAAGTACTGCTACCCCAGATTTCTTTTCATCACCATTTGCATGGAGTATCTTTTTCTATCCCTTCACTTTCAGTTTGTGACTGTCTTTAGGTCTGAAGTGTGTCTCTTGTATGCAGCATATATATTGGTCCCGTTTTTTATCCAGTCAGCCACCCTACGTCTTTTGATTGGAGCATTTAGTCCATTGACCTTTAAAATAGCTATTGATAAGAATGTACTTATTGCCATTTTGTTACTTTTTATCTGAGTGTTTTAGTAGTTCTTCTCGTTCCTTTCTTCTTCTCTTGCTCTCTTCCCTTGTGGTTTGATGGCTTTCTTTAGTATTATGTTTGGGTTCCTTTCTCTTAATTTTTTGTGTATTTATTATAGGCTTCTGGTTTGTGATTAGCATGAAGTTCATATATAATAACCTATGTGTATAGCAATCTATATTAAGTTGATGGTCTCTTTAGTTTGACCTCTTGCTAAAAGCTCTACTCTTTTACTCCCCTCCTCCCACATTTCATGTTTTTAATATCATATCTAACCTCTTTTTTGTGCATGTGTATCCATTACCTTCTTATCATGGAAATAGATAATTTTAATACTTTGTCTTTTGACCTTCATGTTAGCTTCATAGGTGGTTGATCTGCTACCTTTACTGTACATTTGCCTTTACCAATGATTTTATTGTTTTTTGTTTTTCATTTTTTGGGGGGGTTTGGTAATTTTCTTATTCCTGTTTGTGGTCTTTTCTTTTCCACTGAAATAAGTCCCTTTAGCATTTCTTGTAAGACTGGTTTCTTGGTGATAAACTCCTTTAGTTTTTGTTTGTCTGGGAAACTCTTTATTTCTCCTTGCATTATGAATGATAACCTTCCGGGTAGAGTATTCTTGGTTGTAGGTTTTTTCCTTTGAGTACTTTAAACATATCATGCTACTCCCTTCTAGCCTGTAAGGTTTTTGCTGAGAAGTCACCTGATAGCCTTATGGGGTTTCCTTTGTATGTAACTTGTTGCCTTTCTCCTGCAGCTTTTAGGATTCTCTCTTTATCTTTAATTTTTGACATTTTGTTTATAATGTGCCTTGGTGTGCATGGAAGAACCATAAATGCATATTACTAAGTGAAAGAAGCCAATCTGAAAAGGCTACATACTGTATGATTTCAACTATGTCAACTGTATGACATTCTGGAAAAGCCAAAACTATGGAGACAGTAGAAAGATCAGTGGTTGCAAGGGGTTAGGAGTTGGGGGATGGATTGGCAGAGAACAGAGGATTTTTAGGGCAGTGAAAATACTTTGTATGATACTATAATGATGGATACATGTCAATATGCATTTGTCCAAACCCATAGAATGTACAACACCAAGAGTGAACCCAAATGTAAACTACAGACTTTGGGGGATTATGATGTGCCAACACAGGTTCATTAATTGTAACAAATGTACCTCTCTGGTGGGGGATGTTGATAATGGGGTAGGCTATGCGTGTGTGAGTGTATGGCATATTTGGAAAATCTTTACCTTTCTCAATTTTGCTGTAAACCTAAAACTGCTCTAAAAAAATAAAGTCTTTAAAAATTTTTACAATATTCTTAACTAGTAAAGGTGTGGGGAAACAGGCAGTCTTCTACTAAGTTGATTGGCATACATATTGCTACATGTGTTTTGGAAGACAATGTGACAATATTTATCATGATTTTAAATTAATTATTCTGCTATTAGGTATATGGTCTACTGAAATACTCACACATGTTCATAAAGATGTTTGTGGGTGCTCATTTCATTATTTATTTATTTATTTATTTTTTGTGAGGAAGATCAGCTCTGAGCTAACATCCATGCCAATCCTCCTCTTTTTGCTGAGGAAGACTGGCCCTGAGCTAACATTTGTGCCCATCTTCCTCTACTTTATATGGGATGCCACCACACCATGGCCTGACAAGCGGTGCCTCGGTGCGCACCCGGATCCGAACCCGGGCTGCCAGCAGCGGAGCATACACACTTAACCACTATGCCACAGGGCCGGCCCCTCAGTATTTATAATAGTGCAAATTTTGGAGAAAATTCTAAATTTCTAGCCATAGGGGATTGGCTAAATAAATATGGTAATCTCAAATTTGGATTTTGATATAAAAGTACTATAAAGAAACAATACCCACAATAAATTAAGTGAAAAAATAAATAGAAAACAATATTTATTTTATCATTTGTATATAATTATATATGCATATTTGTATATACATGTATATATGCAAATACAAATATATATGAATACATGTAAATGTACAGAAAAAGTTCTGGAAACATACATACAATGTGTTAAAAGTGCTACCTCTAAGAAGAAAAGTAATGAGGAACAGGGTGAAGAAAGACTTCCAATATTTACGTACTTTTGTATTTCAATATTTAAAAAAATTGAAATGCATTCACGTATGACTGGTTAAGAAAATGTATATCCCACTTTTTAAAGTTTTGAGCAAGGTTTAGAAGTGAGGGAAGGGTATCCTAGGAAGAGGGAACAGAATGGGAAAAGGGGACAAAAGACCAAAGCTCCAGCAGTTCCTCTTCTATAGACTTCCACCCCAGGCTCATCCATTCCCCCATTCTCCACTCCTCCCTCCTGCCCTACCAAAGCCCATAGGTGCTTCTAACCCAGAAGCTATGACAACTAATGGCACTCATTTGTTTACAAATGTGTCTCCTCCAACCAGACTGTCAACTAGTTGAAGGCAGGGACCTTATCCTATTTGCTTTTGTAACCCTAGCTCCTTGGTCAGTGCCTGGCAAAGAATAGGTGGGCATCCATGTGTTTAATGAATGAACAAATGAGCAAATGAATGAATGGATAGATGGGTGGATATAAGGTCTCCAGCCAGGAAAGCTTGGTTGTGAAACTACAAAATAATTCCAATATAAGGCACTTCTTTTTTTCTTTGAGTTGGGGAATGATAAGTAGCACAGGTTTCATCAATTTGGGTGGGAAAAATGTTCTGGGCTAACTTCAGCCAAAAACTCTATAATATTCAGTCACGGAAACTCAAAAGGAGCAACAGTCTGATGAAGACTCAAATACGACATTAAACACGAGCACCCGCTGGCATTCTTAACACAAAATATGGAATTGTGAATTACACATAGCTATTAATGTGCCTTTTACATCATTTATGGCTACTTCCACTGCTCCATTATACGGAGAACTATCCTCTAAATTGCACTTACATGTTCTCAAAGCTATTCTGAAATTGTAGTACAAATGCTTTAACATTAAACAACTGAAGTTTTATTTTCTAAAAGTATTTTTTGCTCACTTAATTAGTTAAACCGATGGAGCTAATTACCACTTGCTTTTTATTATAACCTTGGTAATTATTGTCCTGAAGTTTCCTCCCCTGCACATTGTTTGTGCTGGTTTCATTATTCATTTCCCAACGCTCCTTGAGATAAATTCCCCAGTGATTTACATCTGGAAATCCTTACACACTCTTTGACAGATGATAGTTCTCCAACCCCTAAGCCTCAAGGAAACAACTTCAGAAAGATCTTCACTGGCTGCTATGCTGTCTCTGTTACTCCATGCTTCTCTGAAAGCTGTTGTCACCATAATGGGGTAAGTTTATTTAGTAGGCTATTAAGTCAAAAAACAGGCATAGGATTTGCATGTTAAGACAGGGGAAAATATAGAACATTTCCACCTTTCTTATAGTAATTGTGAAACTTTGTGGCATGGGAAGATGAAATTTTAAGGTCTAGTGTTGTAGTCCAAGATGAGTCAGTATTTTTTGGTTGTTGCGTTCATGGGGCAAATATGAATCTAGGTATGGGCTTGCCTCTCACCTCAGCACTTTATCTGGAAATATTTGGGCAATGGGAAGACTGTATTCAAATGGTATTTATGTCCACATGAGAATTATTTCTTCTTGAAAATGTGCTCACTGATTTTGAATATTAGATTTTATTTTAGGAGTGACTTTTGGGAAATTTTGCTCTGTCTAGGACAGACATGAGGGTGGAGTGGGGTGGGAGCAGCTGGTCTGCTCAAGAGGCAGTCCCAGGATGGCTCAGGACTCAACTGTACCGCATATGAATACAAACCCTGTGTGAAAATTTTTATCTGGTTGGCCCTTTTGGGGGAGGGGAGGCTGGAAAAAGTGTTTTTACTCCAGGCTGGGGAAACTAACTCTTGGCAACACTGAGCAGTTCAAATCCTCCTTCTTCAGTATGGTCTATTCCAATCATAGTCTGTTTCCTTTACTTCTTTGGTGCATAACTGTGCTGTGCAATACAACTTTCTGCCGTCAGGACTCACTACATAATGTGCCAGTCCCAGTGCAAAATGAAAATGCAGAGCCCCTTGTTTAAAACTGTTAAAAATTCCAAGACAGCAACAGCAAAGCATTAAACCAAGCACAGACCCTTCTAAGCCTGGGGCCCTGAGCAACTGCACAGGTTGCATGCCTATGAAACTGGTCCCATCTGCAATGATGGAACCTTTATATGCACTGTCAAATATGGTGGCCACAAGCCACATGTGGGTTTTGTAACGACTAATGTAATACGGCTAATGAAATTGTGGAACTGAATTTTATTTAACTGTTTTTAATTTTAATTTAAATAGCCACATATGGCTTGTGGCTACCATATTTGACAGTGTTAGCACCTAACAGATTATAAATTATTTTTGCCAAATTACTTAATCTTACTGTTACTCGGGTTTTGTCATCTATAAAATAGAAGTAATAATAATACCTACTTTCCAGGGTTATTTTGAGAATTAAATGAATTAACTTAGCTAAAGGTCTTACAATGGTGCCTGGTATATAATACTTGTTAACTTTAATAATATTGATTTTTATTAACATAACCCAATTTTTTTCAAGTAGTCACTCATCTGGAGTAAATCCAACAAATCATGGTAATCCTATTACCCTTGTCAAATACTGGTTCAGCTGTGGGCATGAATTGGGGAAGTTTTGAGAATCTCAGCAATTGTAAATAATTCAAACGATATAGAATTGGATAAAGTAAGAAGTAAAAGTGCCTGGAAGGTAACACCACCTCACCCCCTCAAGACACTCAATTAACATTTTACCTTGTAATGTATGTAAGGTTGCCAGACAAAATACAGGATGCCTGATTAAATGTGAATTTCAGAGAAATAATGAATAACCTTTTAGTACAAGTGTGTCCTCAATATTGCATGGAACATACTTATACTAAAAAGTTATTCCTCAATGATCTGAAATTCTAATTTAGTCTTGTGTCTGTATTTTTATTTACTAAATTTGGCAAACCTAGATACATGGCTTCCCAAACTAATTATATTGTCCTCTCTCTGAACTCAGCTGGACTAGGCCAATTCGTCACCCATATAAGATTTGACAGGGAAATTATGGTCCCATTCTTCCTTTTGTAGTATTGTACCAAGAACAGGGAGGTGGAGTTCCAGTGCTAGGCACGTCACTTCTCTGGGCCTCAGGCGGTTTCCTTCTAAAATGGATGTTGGATCAAATTGCCCTGGACGTTTAATTTAGGGTAGAGATTAGGAGCACAGGCAATAGCATCAGACTTTCTGGGTTGGAATCCTAACTGTCACCAGCTGGGTGACCTTGAGCAAGGTGCTTATCCTCCAGGTGCTTTGGTTTCTTCATCTACAAGAAGGGCAATCATTATAATCCATACCTCATAGGCTGCTGTGAAAGTCAAATGAGACAACATACTTAAAATCCTTTGAACAGAGCCTGGCACGTGGTAAGTGCTCCAGAAATGTTAGCTCTTGTTATTATTCCAGTTCTAGCATCCATTGTTTCTACCATCTTAACCTCCCAAGACTCAGAGACGTAAGACCTCAGATCTAGGTAGGGAAAATGCTAAGAGGAACATTGAGTGTGAAGCACAATTAAACTCTTAAATCACGAATCTGCTTAGAAATGAATTTCATTGAGAGTATTTTAGAAATTACATTAAAAACATTTGGTTTGGGGGCCAGCCCCGTGGCTTACTGGTTAAGTGCGCGCACTCTGCTACTGGCGGCCTGGGTGCGGATCCCGGGCGGGCACCAATGCACCGCTTGTCTGGCCATGCTGAGGCCGCGTCCCACATACAGCAACTAGAAAGATGTGAAACTATGACATACAACTATCTACTGGGGCTTTGGGGAGAAAAAGGGGAAAACAAAAACAAAAACATTTGGTTTGAAATTGTAGAGTCTAAAGTATTGCTACTGAAAATTGAAATAGCCAGATGTTATTGGCAGGCAGCCTTGACATTGATCTCAACATGAGAATCCTCATCAGAACCTGTTTTTCCACCCGGAAAATGGGCACATTTTGTGATCCAAGTTATTACACAGAAGGAGGGTTAATCTTCAGTGATGGAAGGAACTATGCAAATAAATGTATTTAAGGAATGAGCAATGTTTATATGGGGCTTTTCTAGCTAGAAGAAAAGAGCTACAAGTCATTGATTTGACCCTGGAAAAAATCAGATATCAGGATTCGGAGATTATTGTGTAATCAGTAATTTGGAGAGGCTGCAGCCTTTTGTTTGGTTTTCAAAAGCTCAGAATCCAAGGTTAAAAATTCAGCTTTGATTTTCCTTCTCTGGCAGTTGGTTCATTTTCTGTAGAGGTTCAATTTGTTGCAAGAGAGAATCATCACTAATTTGAATAATTATATGCTGAACTGTGGGGTAGAACTGAAATTGGGGTTGATTGAGAGGGTTGGAAACAGAGCAAACGCTCTCCTGCCATAAGAATTACAGATTCCTTCGTAGCAAAACACAGCAGTACAAGCAAGCATTTCCAATGAATTTAATTTGTTTTGTAGGAAATGGCCAAAAAAAAAACCCAACAACAACTCAACTTTACTCATAATTGGAGAGTAGCAAATTAAAACTACACCAAGATACCATTTTTAAAATCTATCAGATTGATAAAACTCTAAAAGTTTGACAACACATTTTGGCAAGGCTATGGGGAAACAAGCCCTCTCATACGTATTGGTGGGAGAATAAACTGGCACACACACCTGGAGAAAAATCCAGCAAAATCTATGAAAATTACAAATTAAAAGTGCACATGACCTTTGACCCACCAATTACACTTCTGAGATTTTATCCTATAAAATACCTACATATTCATATGAAGTATGTACAAAGTTATTTTCAATTGAAATACAATTTATATGCCCTATAATTCACCATTTAAAAATGTACCATTCAGTGATTTCTAGTATAGTCACAATTTTATACAACCATCACCACTATCTAATTCCAGAACATTGTCATCACCCCTAAAATAACCCTGCACCTATTAGCAGTCACTCCCCTTTCCTCCCACCCCCCAACCCCTACAACCACTAGCCTACTTTCTGTCTCTATGTTCTTGCCTGTTCTGGACATTTCATATAAATGGAATCCTACAATACGTGGTCCTAGATGACTGGCTTCTTTCATTTAGCATAATGTCTTCAAGATTCATCCATGTTGTAGTATGTATCTGTACTTCATTATTTTTATGGCTGAATAATATTCCATTGTATGGATATATCAAATTTAGTTTATCTCTTCTTCAGCTGATAGACATTTGGGTTGTTTCCACTCTTTGACTATTATGAATAATGCTGCTGTGAACATTTTTGTTCAAGTTTTCGTGTGAAGGTATGTTTTCAATTCTCTTGGGTATCTGCCTAGGAGCAGAATTGCTAGGTCATATCGCAACTCTATGTTTAACTAAAAGGTTACTTCTTGCAGCATTATTTGTAACAGCAAAAACATGTTGGAACAACCAATGTGTTCATCAACAGAGGACTAGTTAAATGAACTATGCCATACCCACGCAATGGAATGCTATGTGACTTTAAAAACAAGAGAACAGTCTTTATGCACTGACAGGAGATATTTTTAAGACATATTAACTTGAAAAAAAAGATACAGAAGAGTTTGTGCTGTGTCTTAGCTTTTATATAAAACAAACGTAAAGGAACCTTAAAAGGATGCACAAAAAACAGAATTAGGTGACAAAAGGGCAAGAAGTGAGTACGTTACTTGTAACATACATCTTTTAATATTGTTTTGATTTTTAAACCAGGTGAATGTGTTATCTATTCAAAATAAAAGTTAAAAAATTTTTGTGGAACATGCAGTGATGAGAGTTATGATTTGGGGTGGCTCCAAGTTATAGCCGATCTGGGAGTACCCCACACTAAGAGGGCACTGTTTTAAGGAAGCAACTAAATAATATTTTATAGCTATAAGTATAGTTTATGCATATCAAATTCAAAGTTATTTAAGCAAAGGCTAAGTCCATAAGAAAAATATGTGACACAAAATATTCAACGGCAGTTTCTAACAAAGTTTTGGAATGTGGAGCATCAACATTAGAAGGTCTGGGAGTGCACGCTGAAAACAAAGACCCCCGCACCTGCTGAGTCAGACTCTCTAGATCTTGGGCCCACGATTTTGCATTTTAAGGGAGTCTCTAGGTTATTCTTCTGCACACAAAAATTTGACAACCTTTGGCCTAATAAAGTACACAGAAAGATTTTTTAAAATAATAGTTAATACCTGTTATACTTTATATTAGTTACATTGCATTCTAAGTTTTTTCCATGAAAGAATTCCACAGGCCAGCTATTCTTTTAAAAACATATGAGTTTAACCTGACACTGAGAGGAAACATGTGGGGACCACTTCAGGATTCCTAGCTCCATGAAGCCAAGGGCTGGGTCAAGCAGGCTTATCATTGTTTCCCCAACATCAGACTCAGTGTCTGCTTTAAGTGGCATCTAAGAAATATTCTGCTGATTCTCCCCATGTCACCTCAGTCCTGATGGCTAATTTAGTTTTAGACTGATGCAAGGATGGTGGTGATGTCTGAAAAGCCTCTGAGAGCAGGAGGGGAAAGGAAACACCTCAGGAACACCTCACGAACATGATCTACAACAGTATTAAGTGTCTCACCTATTAGATCCTGATGCCGTCCTTCTGCAAGGCTGATTACCTTCTCTCAACTTTAATCATAAAATAATGGAACCAAGGAATGTAAAACCCAAAGACAACATTAGAAATTAGCTAGGTTGAAGCTTCCATTTTGCAAATGAGATCAAGTGACTTGCACTGGTTATAAATGTTGAGTGAGTGGAGTTGGAATCACTGAAGTTTTTCTCTGCTTGGCAATGCCCATTGCAGAAGTTCAAACAAGAATCATGGAATAAAGCATGACTAAGGCCAACTCTCTCGTCTCGTTGGTGAGATGAAGGCCCAGGAAAGTGAAGTGGCCACGTGAGGACTTGAAAGCAGTTCTTTGATTCTAATCCCTGTGGTCTCTTGACAATATCATGCCACCTCTATTTATTCACCAACACGAGCATTTTCCAAAATATCCCTCTTATACTTCAGACTTGATTGGTCCACACCAAGGTGGGCTTACTAGGGCCAACTTTCACGATGTCTTACCTAATCTAACATTTTTTTGTACCATTAAAATAGATGGTAGAAACTAGCTGGTATTTATTTATATATATTTTTAGCATAAAACAATAGCGTATTTCCAAAATATTTTAAAACTGGCTATTTGTAAATATCTAGAAGAGGCCTCCTCTTAATCTGAGCCCCGAAGAAAGCTGCAGAAAGATGCACACGGAAGAGTGAGGGTGGGAGCCCAGCCTGTGAAGCCAAATCAACCCTTATGACTAATAGGGAAACACTCTTTGTAAAAAAAAAGTCTTCATTGTACTATTCTATGTTTGTATGTGCTTGAAATTTTCCATAATAAAAAGCTTTTAAAAAGGAGAAAATTATTTGAAATTAACCATAGAGAAAATGGGGGTTAGGGAAGGCTTTATAGACAAGTTGAAATTTAAGCTCAATTTTAAAGGAAGGATGCTAGAGAAGAGGCCCAAGAGAGTGTCAGGCAGGAAGAATCAATTTAATTCCATAAAAAGATACTGAGCCTGATATACTGTGTCTAACAGTCAGGAGTAAATTCATTTGGCTTCAAGGAGATGGAAGTTTATTTCTCACTCACGTAAAAGCAGTCCAGGAGTGGGCAGACCAGAATTGGCATGGCGTCTCCATGATGTCCTTGGGGAACGTGAGGATACGCTCTTCCAGCTCCAGTCTCGGCATCCATCCTCAAGGTCATCTGATGGGTCAAGATAGCTGCTAAAGCTCCAGGCATCACATCTACATTTCACAAAGCAAAAGTGGGGTTGGGAGGGAGAAATTCTTAAAACACTCCATTTACGTTACGTATTACATATTTTGTATACTTTCTAGTCACATACTCATCCTTAGCTGCAAGGGAGGCTGAAAAACAGCCTCAGCTGAGCAATGTGCTCAGCTAAAATTCAGAGTTCCGTTACAATAGGAGGGAGAGAATGGATAGCTGGTGGGCAAAACAGCCCCTGCCACATCATGCTTTGCGGGAGCGCAGCATAGTAGGAAAGAGCGCTGGGAGAGGTAACAGAAGCCAGACTCTGAATCCAGGCCCTGCAACTTATTAGTTATGTGACCTTGGAAAAATAGTAACTAAAACTCTCTCAGCATCAGATTTCTCATCTGTAAATAAAAAGTGGTTTGTTAATAATAGAAAATAATGTTTATAAATCACCTGGCACAAAAGAGGCACTCAATGAATCACTGTTATTTTACCTGTGATTCATTAGAGATTAAGTGATTTTAAAAAAGATTTTCTCTGCCCTTAAGGGGTTAGCAAGACTGTTGTATTGGAGAAAGAAAAATACACCACTGACAAAAGATGATAAAATTATAAAATCATTCATTTCCAGGTTCCTTAATATACAAGTAATACAATGGTTACAATATTATCTTCAAATATGAAATAAAATAGAACTTTATTGCAGTATTTACTTTTTCTGCAGCACCTTTGATACATAGTCTACAGAATTTAACAGGTGTTAAATCAAACCCCATTCCCTCTCAATTCACCTGTCCAAATAAAGTAGAAATAGACATATTCCCCAAGGGTTTAAGAGTAAGATTTCCAAGACTTGGTCTTTTGAGAAACCATAAAATAAATCCTGAGGGATCACAACATTCTAGATTAAAATAAATGTGGAAAAGGAGGTATTTCTAATTTATTTATTTTTTTGATGGAAGTGAGGGCAAACAGCAGAGTTGCCAATAATGTGAATTCAACTTTTTCTATTAGGAAGTTTAAAAGGGAGGAGAAGCTGAGATGTGTGAGAAATTCAGGTTGTAATGAGTTTTCACACTTGTCTCAACTCAACGAGTTTACTAGTCAAACCACTTGCCTTTTCTGCGATATTTTCACCTCTACTGCTCTCCTTTATAGATTTGCTTTATATGAATTCATTTCTGAAATGAAAGAGGAACAGAATAAAAAATGAATGTTACAGCAATGACAAAATTTTTGTATTTTCATTGGATTTAACTTATCATAAGCCAGATTTAATTTTCTCTTCTGGGATTGTGATGACTATCATGGTTATTTTGATTAAAGTAAGAATTAATCTTAGATTCCCCAAACTAGAGTAGACTCAAACATTATATAGTCTAACTGTCCTTCCAATGCTTGGAATCTTCTTTATATGATTAGCCCCTTCCTCTCCCCACACCGACTCTCCCCAACCCATGACCACATACTTAGTGCCAGGGCATTCACTCGCTGTCAAGACAAGCCATTCGTGCTGTGATGACTAGGAAGCTCTGTATCTATCTTCTCTCTTCCACTCTCAAACTCCCACTTACTTGTCCTGCTTCTCCTTATTATAGCCATGCAGAGAAAACTTAATCCCTTTTCTACCTGGAAGCCTTTAAAAATATTTAAAGACATACAATTATTACATCACCCAATGTCTTATCTCTTCCAAACTAAACATATCTGGTTCCTTTAGCTATTCTCCTAAGGTCTGCTTCTGAGACCTTCACTTTCCAGGTGGCTCTTCTAAGGAAACTCTGGTTTGTCTACTTACACAGACTAGAGCCCTCTGCCCCATATTTATAGGGCCTCTTACTGCACACAAAATGGGTCCCAGGCTTAGGAATTTGAGGTAGACCTGGAGATGTGCTGCCCAGGTCCCCCTTTAAGGAATGACTTGTTTCCCCAGCTACTGGTAAACAGCAAACAGCCTTGATCAATCAGTCCTTTGAGGGCTCAGCTCAGCTGCAGCAAGCTACCAGGCCCAAGGTCATGCCCTTCCCAGGGAGGCCCACACCCAATGACTAAGGTAGGAGGTGAGATACTTGGCCTTTTCAGCCGAATGCAGGGCAACTTTTACAGACCATTATTGTTCCAAACTCGTGGTTACGTCAGTTGAGTCTGTCATTAGTCCTGCATTGCAGCTTCTCCCTCTAACTAATCACACTTCTTCCTCTCCCTTTCATAGGGGTTGATCACAAAGGCACTCCCTAATAAACTTTCTGCACATGAAGCTCCATTTCAGCGAGTGCTTGTTAAAGAACTCAGCCTCCAACAGGACCCCTAATGCTTCTCCCTCATTGAGAATAAGGCATCTAATCTCAACTCAGGTCTCAGTATCATACAGCAATTCTATTATTTGTCCTTCTTGGGTCATTTGTTTATTTGTAAGCCAGGTTTTAATTGTGCCTTCCTTTTCTCCCTCTCTGAAATAGTTGCCTCTGCTAATCTGCTAACATATGGGGCAAATGAAATGTTAGGTCTTCCTAGCATAAGTTTGACCTTTCTAGCATAGGTCTTTGTATGGGTTATCTTCCATTTGTCTCTCCAGATCCATTCTCCACCCTTCACCCTGCTCTCTGCCTGAAGAAGATCATCTGTATGGACTACACCGTTGGGGTCATGTGCCATCTGGCTTCCTGCTGGGTTCGGCCAATGAGGAGTCCCAGCAGGAGAAGGGAGGAAAGTGAGGTTGATCAAGGTATTTGTTACCCTGGCTTCCTCTCTGGGAGATTGCCTTGGGTTGACTATTTTGCTTGAGTATATTTCACTGCTCATCTCAAGTCTACATGCATCTCTCTTCTTCTAGGTTCTAGTCATCTCTCCCTCCTCTTGTCCCTTCAGGTCAAGAGGTAATACAGATTCTGTTGCTGCTAGACCTAGAGTTCCTGCACTGTATTTGTGGTTCCCCCCTCCCCTAACCTCTTCTTTGCAAATAAATCATCTTTGAATTATTTTATGCTCATTTGAGAGTGCAACAGGAAAGATCCTGTTGGGACCCTGACTAATACAATCTTTTTGGACTTAGATCTTTACGTGGAACTGTCCCTAAAGGCTCACTCTATCTCCTCCTGACTTGGCTATGCTGATTTCTACTTCTACACAGCCCCTTCGCCTAGCCTCTCAGTCCAACTCCACTTGCCTCTCCCTCAGGAAAACTCTATTATCACTTCCCAGAGAAAAAAGTCTTACTGCTTTTTTCTTTCTGTAGACTTACAAATCACATGAAGACTTCAGGATGAACAGAGATCAAGAAGTTGTGCCAGGTGATATAGGAGCTCGGTTGCTGAATCCAACCCAAGCAAGAGGATAATCAGAAAAATCTTCTTGGATTCGGTACTATGTAAGCTGAGTTTGGATAGATGAGTAGGCAATAGCCAGAACTCAGGCAGAGTGCAGAGAGAAGGGTATTCTAGAGGGAGGGAATAGCATTCTCAAAAGCCTACAAAAAAGGGGAACTCAATGGGAGTGTCTGGAGCACAGACTGAATGTCTTTGCAGGATGGGATGGGAGGAATGTCACAGGAGATGATGTCACTCTATTCATAACTTCACCCAACTCCAACTCTTCAAGATCAATAGCTGATTCTTGTACTACTTAACCAAGAAAATATGGCTGTGAATGATCTCCATTTTCTTTTCACATTCACAGATATCTATATTTTTAGTCATCCTTCCCTTCTTCCCTCCTTCTATTCAAAGGCTATCACCTTCACCTACGTCTCAATTTTAGGCAGGGTGGAAACAGGGAGACCAGTTAGAGGACTATGCAGTAATCCAGATCAGGAGTCGGAACAGGCCGACTGCCTGTTTTTGTAAATAAAGTTTTATTGGAACTCAGCCACACCCATTCATTTAATGAATGAAATATTGTCTGCGGCTGCTTTCAGCACACAGCAGCAGAGTTGAGTAATTGCAACAGAGACTATGTGGCCTGCAAAGCCTGAAATGTTTACTCTCCGGCCCTTTACGGACGTTGTTTGCTGACCCCTGATCTAGAAGAATAACCCAGATGAGAGAGGTTGGTGAATTGAATTTGAGTGGTAGTGGTAGAGGGATGAGGAGTGATCATATTCTAGACGTACCTTATAAGTAGAACCTACGGGATTTGCTAATGGAATGGATATGAAACGAAAGAGAGGAGACAAGAATGACTGAGTTTTTTGGCCTGATCAACTGGAAGAGTAAAGTTGCCATTTGCTGAAATGGGGAAGGCTGTGGGAAAAGTAGGTTGAGACGGTAGGTAAATAAGAGCTTAGTTTTGTACGTGTTTGGACATAAGTTTGAGATGCCTATTAGAAATTTAAGTGAAAATGTCAAATAGGCAGTTAGATATACAGGGTGGATTTCAGGGGAAAGGTCAGAGGTAGAAATATAAATCTGAGAGCTGTCAGTATATAGATGTTATTTAAAACCATGAGACAGGGGCTGGCCCAGTGGTGTAGTGGTTAAGTTCACACACTTCACTTGGGCGACCCGGGGTTCACGGGTGCGGATCCCAGGCACGGACCGATGCACCACTCATCAGGCCATGCTGTGGTGGCATCCCACATACAAAATGGAGGAAGATGGGCACTGATGTTAGCTCAGGGCCAATCTTCCTCAGCAAAAAGAGGAAGATTGACAACAGATGTTAGCTCAGGGCCAGTCTTCCTCACCAAAAAAAACAAAAAACAAAAAACCGTGAGACAGAATGAGACCATTTAGTAATGGACTGCAAAGACAAAAGAGGACTGAAGTCTGAGCCCTGAGGTACTTGGACATTCAGATGTTGGGGGTATGAGGAGGAAATAGCAAAGGAGACAAAGCAGACAAGTGAGTTAGGTGAAAAACTAAGAGAGAATGGTGAGCCAAAAGCCACATGAAGAAAGCATGTCAAAGAGAAGAGAGTGATGAGCTCTCAAAGTTGATCAAAGGGCTTACAGGTGCAATAAAGGTGGCATGGTCCACTCTCAGGAGGATGGACAAAGGGCAAAGCGTCACACAGTGACCTGAGGTGGTCTTGGGGCCATTTAGTCAGGCAATGACAAGGCGTTGGGTAACCAAAGTGGTTAAGAAGAGAAGTGATAGGTTCCAGATGGGCGTGTGCCGTTGTCCTGCAGAGAGTGGTACAACCAGAGGAAGACCAGAGTGGGGCCTTTCTTGCCAAAATCTAAGAGAAGGATCCATGCCTTATTCATGCTTATATGGGTTGTTGTAAAAGTTAAGTGAATTGATGTGTGTGAAGAACTTAGAATAGTACTTGGCACAGGGTAATCACTCAGTAAATATTTATCTGTTGCTATTATTGTTTGTATTCACTGGGCCCAGCACAGTAACTGTGATATAGCAGAAAATCAACACATTTTAAATGATTTTATAAATGAATACAGATTTATTATTTTCTCTGATCTTCTAGATGCTCATTGAAGAGGATTCAAATTTCAGATTTCAACTGGAAAAAAAAGGTTATGCTATGTTTAAAAATCACTGTTGCAGTGTGTGTGTGTGTGTGTATTTTACGTTGATGACCAACATTTTGATTCGTTGCTGGCTCCTCTGAGGAATCATAGAATTTTGGGTGGTCATTGACCTAAGTTGCCTGGCGGGTTTAGTGGAGCCTCACCACCACATTGATTAGCCTGTGGGCGGGGAGTTTGAAACCAAGTTAACCATCTCAAGGGCCATTAAAGCAGGAGGAAAGTGCAGCACAGGCATCTTAGTTACAAAATAAGAGGATAGCCTCAGTCTCTATACTCCTATCCTCAGCCTTGCCAAGAGAGCAATCTGAACTCCTTTTCTGCAAAATATTGCTTGTCAGTCAGATTTGTCTAATGTCTTAGCAACACAAAAAGAACCCAAGGAAAGCCAAAATATTGCAATTTGATTGTTCATGATTTGATTGGTACCATGATTTAGTAAATTGCTTTTTCTGAGGGTTCTTCTTTTTTGGTTTGTTTAAAGCCAAGGACTAAATGTAGCAATAAAAATTTAAATTACCTGGGCTCTTGCCTGAAATGCTCAATATTCCAATCTCTGTTCTTCACTGTATTGCCAGGGAGAAGAGCGGAAATAGTCGACAGTGATTCTGTGTTACTGATTCACTACTCATTAGATTATATTGAAATGTTATGACTTGCTGGGCTCAGAGTGTTATTCCATTTTTGCCTCCAGCCATTTCAATTAATTTTTTGCTAGTACATAACAAAATACAAAATTATTTGAAGACTTTCTAATTGGAAATAATAATTTTTAATAGGAAATTAAGCACTTTAGTAAATAATGTTAAATTATCATCAAAATTACATTTTCATGAATAATTAATCAATACCACTTCAACTGTTTAGCTATTTTAGTATTGTTGAAACCTAGTAATTGTTAGGTTTAATTGTATTCTCTTGAGTTCAGCAGAAAAACGAAATCAAGTCATACATATTTCACTGTACAATATTATCTTGATTGACAAAAAATTCACTGAATAAAAATACTGCAGGAGGGTCAGCCCCGTGGCTTAGCGGTTAAGTGCACGCGCTACGCTGCTGGTGGCCCGGGTTCGGATCCCAGGTGCGCACCGACACACCACTCGTCCGGCTGTGCTGAGGCCACGTCCCACGTACAGCAGGATGTGCAACTATGATGTACAACTATCTACTGGGGCTTTGGAGAAAAAAAGGAGGGGGATTGGCAATAGATGTTAGCTCAGAGCCAGTCTTCCTCACCAAAAAGAGGAGGATTAGCATGGATGTTAGCTCAGGGATGATCTTCCTCACACACACACACACAAAATACTACAGGAAAGTAAGTTTTTGGTAAACTTGTTCCAAAATGTTATAGTTATGTTAGCACTTGCTACTTCAATTTTTGTAGAATTCCATTACTTTAATTAGGACAAGGCAAAGGTTTTCTCTACTATAGCCCCAAAATAGCATTCATGTTGTAAATTCCAGGGATTTTTCTGTATTTATTTTTAATTGAATGCATGATCAGTGTAACAGTGTAACCAGTTTTTGGTTGAATTATTTATTTGTCCCCTCTGTTTAAGGAAGGTAAAAACAATGGGCTATTCTTACTGGTTTGCCTAGGGCTTCAAACATATGAAGATAGCACACACTCATATCTACTTCAGTGTCATAAAAATGTTACAGTTCATCATGGATATGATAAAAACAAATACAACCTAGTTTAATGGGGTATTATCACCCTCTCTTGACTCTTTGGCAATGTCTTAAAATGATTTTTACCATACTGAAAATGATTGAAGTTATTTGTTCTCTCTAGGAATCTTGCCCAATTTTCCATGTATCAGAAAAATGAAATATGTTAAATTGCTACTATTATTAGTCCTCTGCTTTCAAGGTACCATCTAAGGGAGTCCCTTATCAACATTTGTGTGCTTTGCTGTGTTATAGCTCCAATTTTTTGTAACAGGTGAATTTTATGAAGTAGGGCACTCAGTGGGAAATGACCCTTGGGGGGCTGGGATTCTCAGGATGCCAATAGGGGTTGAGGAGTGAGGGAAGCAGGGGAACTGACACAAACTAAATAGAAGAAAATTATCCAGCATAGAAACTTCAAAGTCAGCATCTTAACTGTAGCAGCTAGAATTATCACTGGCGTTAGCCTAGTGTTATCACATGTCTGCCATACTCCCTGTGGTCCAAAATGTCTAGATATTCCAGTTGGGTAGATGTGCTGCTGGGAGACACTCAGAAAGAGAAAAAGAGCTAATATTTATTGAGCACCCATAGGTGCCAGGCACTGTAGATACTTTCACATTCCATATCTCTTTTGGTCACCACTATAATCCTCTGAAGGTGGTATGATTATCTTCATTTTACTGTTGGAGATATTGAAGGTGAGAGTAATTAAGTAGCTCACCAAGAGTCCCCCTGATTATGCAGTACACAGAGCTAATTGCTCCGGTGGCAACATTAGTGGGGGAGAAAGAAGGGACCAAGTGGGTCAACATGGATTTGGTCTTGTCGTTTAGAGCATTGACACTAGAGCTCATCTCAGGACACTACGGCCCTAAGATAGTCACATGAGAGGATCTGGAATTAAATAGCTTTCAGAGGTGAATGTCTTGGGTTCATTATCTCCAGACTTTTGCTTGAAATCTCTTGTGCTGGAGTAGACATTTCTTCATCTTTATCTTTCCCATGCCACCTTCCACAGTACTTCGTACTTCATGATTATTTAATAAACATTTGTTAAATTTAATTTAAAATCTTCTTACAGGAGCAAGAAGAAACAGTCATTTTATAACAGTGGTATAATTATAATAGTGTGCACCCTGGGATATTTATGCTTGTCATAGTAATTGAGGATCCAATTAGAGAGTTAAAAACTGAGTAAACAAAAAATAATTGATAGTGTTGACCTGTATAGCAAAACATACTTGCTAAAGAAAGGGCAAAAGTAGAGAGAGAAGGAATTATAATACTTAAGATCAATAATTTATAAGATTTAACATTTGAAATTATAATTAGGAGAGAAAGTCAAATATGAGCAATTAGTACCTCGTATTTTCTGTGAAAACAACTACCTCTGCTGCCTACAACTGGAATTACCATTTACACCAGACAAGAGCTTCTTCTACTAATTGGGTCAGATTATATTTTTAGTACAATTTTATTCTAATGAATGGGGGCCCTTTCTATTAACCTTAACAGTTAAGAAACATGAAACAACGGGAGAATATATCATTTGGGACTTCAAACTAACTGTATATGCTAATGTGACAGGAATGACTGCTTGAGGACAATTTTGTCATATCGATTGCAATTATGAAGGGAAAATAAAATCGTCTCAAGTATTCTTCACTCTCTCTGAGTTAATTAAATTTTATAACCTTTGCTAAACTCTTCAAACAATAGAATCTTACTCAGGTGATATCAGATAATTATAAGGAACTTTATCATCTTCCAAAAATTCTGCTGGATTGATAGATCTAGCAATTTCCTTTATTTTCATTGCAAGAAATTATCATCAACATCATCCTTATGGCAAGCATGATCACCATAGCATTTATTGAATCTGTAGGGCACTGTGCTAGGTAGAGAGACATCAAGAAGTGTAAGACATAGTCCTTGCCCTTGAGAAAATTATAATCTACACGGAGACATTTCGATTGGTTAAAGTTGGTCCAAAATTATTTATTTAATCCTGTGAGATTTATTAGAATCATTCAGTGGGGACACATATGGGAGTAATATTGGACTCCCATCTTAAAGTTATCTTAAAATAAATTCTACCTCCTATCCTTGCTAAGAGACACAAATATGTTTTGAAAGATAATGTGAGTGTCATTAGTTACCTTTCTGCAGAGAGAATGAAATCCATTGATCCCTAGGGGATAAAACACTAATTCTCTGAGCATTTTATTTGGTTGACTTGGGAAAGCGGTTCAAGTCCCATCTCTTTAACTAATTGGCAGTGTGACTACTGCTTGTAGCACATTATTGCTCCAGCTGCTATGCTAAAGGACAGGCTGTGTTAAAACTTATTTAACATTTCCACAACCTAGACATCCTGTACAAAAAAAGGCCAAGTCTTCTAATACAGTATACAATAGTACTTGTCACATGTTAGTATAAAGAAAGTATTTAATATCATGAGATGTTTTACATTGATTTTCAGTGTTTGAATTTGGGAAAGGTAACGGGAGAGAATTTTTTTCCTTCCAAAATGGGCATATGGAAATAAGTAATGGGGGTAATTGGGCAAGTGCATTTCCTGGAAAAATGCTATAAGTGTATCTTTCTGGTTTATTTTGTTTGCTTGGTAATCAGGCCTTACATGATTATCAAATTTCCTTTATAATCACATTTAATTGAAAGTTAATAATCCATTTCCTTGATCAATGGTATTAGTGGATGACTTTTACAGTGTAATGTGCAGTCACACAGATCAGCAGTTTACGTGGGTGAAGCGGGTCGTTCGAGGCTTTCCAGTTCACACTGCAGTCTGTGCTCAATTAGGGATGTCGGAGAAGTTGCTTAGAATTTTAAGAACCATTACAACTTGAGATTCTAGCTATACGTGCTTTATCTTTATTCTTTTCACAATAAATTTTCGAACTTATAGAAAAGTTGAAAGAAGAAAACAATAAATACATGTATACTCTTCACCTAGATTCACCAATATTAACATTTTGCCGCACTTTTTTCTCTCTCTTCACACACACACCACACACACACACACACACACACACACATACTTGTAAGGAGACTTTTTTTCCTGATCCACTTGACAGTAAGTTGCAGATATCATGACACTTTACCCACAGATGTTTCAGCATACATCTTCTAAAAACAAGGACTTTATTTACGTAACCTCAATACCATTACGACCCCTAAAAAGGTGACATTAATTCAATAATTTCCTCTAATATACAGTTCATATTCACATTTCCCTAATCGTCCAAAAGATATGTCTCATGTTCTTGTTTTTTTAAATCCAGGATCCAATCAAGTTTTACACATTGCATTTAGTTTCTTTAATGTCTTTTATTCTAAAGTAGTTCCCCTGCCTTTTTACACTCATACCATAGAATTTTTTGAAGAGTCGAGGTTTGTGTGTTCTTTCTTAATAAAAAATTTTAAATTTTGGAACAAAAGCACTGATAAATGGACTACGTGTTACTTTTTCTGTTGCCAGTGCCTGAGAAAAAGCCTAACTATTGGGCCTAAGTTCTGTAGACTGGCAATGTGACTCATTTTATACCAAAAAATGCTGGTAAAAAGGAAAAATCCTATAATGTGTCCATAAGAGCAAGGAGCACCAGGACTTAAAACTAGCCACGAACACATAGATCATTATAACTTGGTTACCTTTTTCCTGAGTCTGCTTAACTGCCCAAGAAAATGTCAGAATTTTTGAGCTGGGAGAACCTCAGAGGCAAGTTAATTAGCTCGATTCCTTATATTACCAATGGGGAAACTGAGTCTCAAAGAGTCTGTGGTTTGCCCAGGTCCCACTGCCAGTTAATTGTAGAGATGGGACTAGAAAGAAGGTGTCTTGATATCCCATATCCCTGTGTTCCTGATTCTCTCATCATCTTCTCTGTGATCACCATCTATCCCTGTAATCTTTCTTTTCCATTTCTTCCTTTCCTTCTTTTTTCTCCTTTTCTATTGAGCAAACAACAACAGATCTTTTTTAAGAAAAACAAATCACTTTGTTACATTCCTGCCAAGGTTCCTCAATAGCAGCATTATTGACGTTTTGGGCTGGATGATTCTTGGTTGCAGGGGGCTGTCCTGTGCATTGTAGGATGTTTAGCAGCATCCCTGGATTCTACCCATTTGATCCAGTAGTACTCCTCCATTTGCGACAAGGAAAAATGTCTCTAGACATTTCCAAATTTCACTCGAGGGCCCAAATTGCCTCTGATCAAGAACCACTGCGAGGAGGCGGAGTCAAGATGGCGGCGTAGGCAGACTCTGAACTCACCTCCTCCCGTGGACACAGCCAATTTACAACGACTCGTGGAAAAATTACCCCTGAGACAGAACTGAAAACTGGATAAGAGGAACTCCTGCAACAACGGACAATCCTAACTGGGGTAGAAGAGGCAGAGACTCCCTTCTGGAGAGGAAAAACGCCACCTTCACAAGCCGCCAGCTTCACGGCCGCCAGGAGCAGCTCACAGGTACGCAGCCTCCCTGGAGGCGCGGGGCCCTGATCCGGGGAGCGCCCCCGCTGTGGGCATTTTGTGGACCCAGCACAATCGAGACCAGCAGCATAATATCTGACCTTGCCTGCTACTAAAGCATTGGGGAGCACCCCCAGAAAACCCGGTTCACAAAGAAACTAAAACTGGCTCTTAAAGGGCCCGCGCACAAACTCACCCGTTCCAGAAAGCATCCTAAAATCACCAGAAAGAAAGGTGCACAGTGCTTCGGTGACAAGAGACTCACCTAATAGGCCCTGAGTGCATCTCGGTGAGGGGTGAGACCTCTCCAGGGACTGGGACATTGGCGGCGGCCATTGTTGTGGCCTGGTGTGAGTGTGCTGACACAGATACCATTGGAGTTCTCCCTGAGACCTGCTAGCCCAGGGTCTGCTCCACCCGCTAGAGCACCGATTTAATCCAGCTCAGCCAGGGCAGGCAGCCCACCCTAGAGACTGGCCCCACCCAACAACAAGCCCTCAGGCAACGTGTGGGCCTGCATAGATTGGTGACTGGATTCTCTGCAGCCTGGCAACTGAGCTGACTTGAGCGGGGCAGGGTGTGCACAAGGAGCGGGTGGAGAGTGTGGGGTGGTGGCGGAGTGTGTGGGGCTCCCGCCGTGGAGAGACTGGGTCCGCTTGGGGAGGTCGGGCGCCACACGGGCAGGACTGTGTTGACTGTGTGTGTGGACCTGTGGGCAACAGGGCTTGTCAGCTGCAGAAGACTTGTGCTTCTCAAAGACCCACATAGGAGGTTTGCCCCACCTTCCAAAGCCTGAAACAATTGGGTGCTCCTGTGCCTAAGGGCAGCCCCACCCAGCTGCAATCCTCAGAGAGCTGACAAGAGACCTAATAGGCTAGAGGTTTACGGCAATTGTAAGGCCCTGAGCCTAACAACCTGCCACACTGGGGGCCTACTCACTTAAAAGAAATACTGCAACACAAATGTGGTATTAGAACTTGCAGCCAACTGTGCTGGGGCTCCCCACACCTGATAAAGAGACTGAAGGGCCCACAACAACTACAAGCAGCTGAGCATTACAACAGCTGGCCAGGAGCATAACTCAGCCTCCCTGGGCGCCTATAGGGAGAGCTAACAGGCCACAATAGAAGGACACACGTAGCCCACATAGGGGCCACCCCTGGAACATTGAGAAGTGAGGGAAGCACACTGGAAGCCTCCTAAGGCATCACTTACATAAGGTCACCTATCCAAGAGCAGGAGACGTAGCTGACCTACCTAATACATAGACACAAGCACAGGGAAAGAGGCAAAATGAGGAGGCAAAAGAATACATTCCAAGTAAGGGAACAGGACAAAACCCCAGAAAAGGAACTAAGTGAAACAGGAATGAGCAACCTACCTGACAGAGAGTTCAAACTAAGAGTGTTAAGGATGCTCACTGATCTGGGGAGAAGAATAGATGAACTCAGTGAGAATGTCAACAAAGAAATGGAAGATATAAAAAAGAACCAATCAGAAATGAAGAATACAATACTGGAAATGAAAAATTCATTAGAGGGACTCAAAAGCAGAGTAGAGGATACAGAAGAACGGATCTGTGAGCTGGAAGAAAGACTAGAAGAAATTACCCAAGGTGAACAGGTAAAAGAGAAAAGAATTCAAAAGAGTGAGGACAGTCTAAGGGACCTCTGGGACAACATCAAGCGCACTAACATCCGTGTTATAGGTGTCCCGGAAGGAGAAGAGCGAGACAAGGGGGCAGAGAATCTATTTCAAGAAATAATAGATGAAAACTTCCCTAACCTAAGGAAGGAAACAGACATCCAGGTACAGGAGGCACAGAGAGCCCCAAACAAGATAAACCCAAAGAGGCCCACACCAAGACACATCATAATCAAAATGTCCAGAATTAAAGATAAAGAGAGAATCCTAAAAGCCGCAAGAGAATGTCAAGTTACATACAAAGGAAACGCCATAAGGCTATCAGCTGACTTCTCAGCAGAAACCTTACAGGCTAGAAGAGAATGCCACGATATATTTAAAGTGTTAAAGGAAAAAATTTACGGCCAAGAATACTCTACCCAGCAAGGTTATCGTTCAAAATGGAAGGAGAGATCAAAATTTTCCCAGATAAGCAAAAATTAAAGGAGTTTGTCACCAAGAAACCAGTGTTACAAGAAATGTTAAAGGGACTGATTTAAGGGGAAAAGAGAAGACCACAAATAGGAAAAATTATCTATTTCCACGATTAGAACGTAATGGATACAAATGCACAAAAAAGAGGTTGGATATGATATCAAAAACATAAAAGGAGGGAGGAGGGGAGTTAAAGAGTACAGCTTTCAGACAGAGGTCAAACTAAAGTGACCATCAATTCTGTATAGAAGAAGTAAGGAACAGAGAAGGACTACTAAAACACTGAGGGAAAAAAAAAAATGTTAAAAAATGGCAGTAAGTACATACTTATCAATAGCTACTTTAAACGTCAATGGACTAAATGCTCCAATTAAAAGGCATAGGGTGGCTGACTGGATAAAAAAACAAGACCCATATATATGCTGCATACAAGAGACACACTTCAGACCTAAAGACACTCACAAACTGAAAGTGAAGGGATGGAAAAAGATACTCCACGCAAATGGCAATGAAAAGAAAGCTGGGGTAGCAGTACTCATATCAGACAAAATAGACTTTAAAACAAAAACTGTAAAACGAGACAAAGAAGGGCATTACATAATGATCAAGGGAACAATCCAACAAGAGGATATAACACTTGTAAATATCTACGCACCCAATGTAGGTGCACCTAAATATATAAAGCAATTATTAACAGACATAAAAACAGAAATAGACAGTAACACAATAATAGTAGGGGACTTTAACACTCCACTTACACCAACAGATAGATCATCCAAACAGAAGATCAATAAGGAAACATTGGCCTTAAACGACACACTAGAACAGATGGATCTAGTAGATATATACAGAGCATTCCATCCAAAAACCGAAGAATACACGTTCTTTTCAAATGCACATGGAACATTCTCCAGGATTGATCACATATTAAGCCACAAAACAAGTCTCCATAAATTTAAGAAGATTGAAATAATACCAAGCATCTTTTCTGACCACAACGGTATGAAACTAGAAATCAACTATAGGAAGAAAATCAGAAAAGCCACAAATACATGGAGATTAAACAAAATGCTACTGAACAACGATTGGGTTAACGAAGAAATCAAAGAAGAAATCAAAAAATACCTGGAGACAAATGAAAATGAAAATACAACATGCCAGAATTTATGGGATACAGCAAAAGCGGTTCTAAGAGGGAAGTTTATAGCAATACAGGCCTATCTCAACAAACAAGAAAAATCTCAAATAAACAATCTAACAATGCACCTAAAGGAACTGGAAAAAGAAGAACAAACAAAGCCCAAAATCAGTAGAAGAAGGGAAATAATAAAAATCAGAGCAGAAATAAATGAAATAGAGACCAAAAAAACAATAGAAAAATTAATAAAACCAAGAGCTGGTTCTTTGAAAAGATCAACAAAATAGACAAACCTTTAGCTAGACTCACCAAGAAAAAAGAGAGAAGGCAGAAATAAGTAAAATCAGAAATGAAAGAGGAGAGGTTACAACAGACACCTCAGAAATACAAAAGATTATAAGAGAATACTATGAAAAACTATATGCCAACCAATTCGACAATCTGGAAGAAATGGATAAATTCTTAGAATCATACAACCTTCCAAAACTGGATCAAGAAGAAGTAGAGAATTTGAATAGACCAATCACCAGTAAGGAGATCGAAACAGTAATCAAAAACCTCCCCAAAAATAAAAGTCCAGGACCAGACGGCTTCCCTGGTGAATTCTACCAAACATTGAAAGAAGACTTAATACCTATCCTTCTCAAACTCTTCCAAAAAATTGAGGAGGGGGGAAGCTCCCTAACTCATTCTACGAAGCTGACATTACCCTGATACCAAAACCAGACAAGGACAACACAAAAAGAGAAAATTACAGGCCAATATCACTGATGAACATCGATGCGAAAATTCTCAACAAAATACTAGCAAATCGCACACAACAATACGTTAAAAAGATTATACACCATGATCAAGTGGGATTTATTCCAGGTATGCAGGGATGGTTTAACATTCGCAAATCAATCAACGTAATACACCACATTAATAAAATGAAGAACAAAAATCACATGATCATCTCAATAGATGCAGAGAAAGCATTTGACAAGATCCAGCATCCATTTATGATAAAAACTCTGAATAAAATGGGTATAGAAGGAAAGTACCTCAACATAATAAAGACCATATATGAGAAACCCACAGCTAATATCATCCTCAATGGTGAAAAACTGAAAGCCATCCCTCTAAGAACAGGAACCAGACAAGGATGCCCACTGTCACCACTCCTATTTAACATAGTATTAGAAGTCCTAGCCAGAGCAATCAGGCAAGAGAAAGAAATAAACGGGATCCAAATTGGAAAGGAAGAAGTGAAACTGTCACTATTTGCAGATGACATGATTTTATATATAGAAAACCCTAAAGAATCCACCAGAAAACTTTTAGAAGTAATAAACGAATATGGTAAAGTTGCAGGATACAAAATCAACATACAAAAATCAGTTGCATTTCTGTACACTAACAACGAAGTAGCAGAAAGAGAAATTAAGAATACCATCCCATTTACAATTGCAACAAAAAGAATAAAATACCTAGGAATAAACTTAACCAAAGAGGTGAAAGAGCTGTACACCGAAAACTATAAAACATTTCTGAAAGAAATTGAAGAAGACACAAAGAAATGGAAAGATATTCCGTGCTCTTGGATTGGAAGAATTAACTTAGTTAAGATGTCCATACTTCATAAAGCAATCTATAGATTCAATGCAATCCCTATCAAAGTTCCAACAACATTTTTCACAGAAATAGAACAAAGAATCCTAAAATTTATATGGAACAACAAAAGACCCCGAATAGCTAAAGGAATCCTGAGAAAAAAGAACAAAGCTGGAGGTATCACACTCCCTGATTTCAACATATACTACAAAGCTATAGTAACCAAAACAGCATGGTACTGGCACAAAAACAGACACACAGATCAATGGAATAGAATCGAAAGCCCAGAAATAAACCCACACATCTATGGACAGCTAATCTTTGACAAAGGAGCCAAGAACATACAATGGGGAAAAGAAAGTCTCTTCAACAAATGGTGTTGGGAAAACTGGATAGCCACATGCAAAAAAATGAAAGTAGACCCTTACCTTACACCATACACAAAAATTAACTCCAAATGGATTAAAGACTTGAATGTAAGACCTGAAACTGTGAAAGTTCTAGAAGAAAACATAGGCAGTGCGCTCTTCGACATCGGTCTTAGCAACATCTTTTCAAACACCACATCTGACCGGGCAAGAGAAACAATAGAAAGAATAAACAAATGGGACTACATCAAACTAAAAAGCTTCTGCACAGCAAAGGAAACCATCAACAAAACGAAAAGACAACCTAACAATTGGGAGAAGATATTTGCAAACCATACATCTGATAAGGGCTTAATCTC
This sequence comes from Ceratotherium simum simum, assembly GCF_057802395.1. Taxonomy (NCBI): domain Eukaryota; kingdom Metazoa; phylum Chordata; class Mammalia; order Perissodactyla; family Rhinocerotidae; genus Ceratotherium; species Ceratotherium simum. The sequence continues at coordinate 87,636,832 of NC_141903.1, forward strand.
CAAAATATATAAAGAACTCATGCATCTCAACAACAAAACCTACCAACCCAATTAAAAAATGGGCAAAAGACCTGAACAGACATTTCTCCAAAGAAGATATACAGATGGCCAACAGACACATGAAAAGATGTTCAAAATCACTAACTATCAGGGAAATGCAAATCAAAACTACAATGAGATATCACCTCACGCCCGTCAGAATGGCTATAATTAACAAGACAGGAAACAACATGTGTTGGAGAGGATGTGGAGAGAAGGGAACTCTCATACACTGCTGGTGGGAGTGCAAACTGGTGCAGCCACTATGGAAAACAGTATGGAGATTCCTCAAAAAATCAAGGATAGAACTACCATATGATCCAGCTATTCCACTGTTGGGTATTTATCCAAAGAACTTGAAAACACCAATTTGCAAAGGTACATGCACCCCTGTGTTCATTGCAGCCTTATTCACGATAGCCAAGACTTGGAAGCAACCTAAGTGCCCATCAAGGGACGAATGGATAAAGAAGATGTGGTATATATACACAATGGAATACTACTCAGCCATAAGAAACGATGAAATCCAGCCATTTGTGACAACATGGATGGACATTGAGGGTATAATGCAAAGTGAAATAAGTCAGAGGGAGAAGGTCAAATACCGTATGATTTCCTTCATTAAGTAGTAGATAATAACAACAATAAACAAACACATAGGGACAGAGATTGGATTGGTGGTTACCAGAGGGGAAGGGAGGAGGGAGGAGGGTGAAAGGGATAATTCGGTACATGTGTGTGGTGATGGGTTGTAATTAGTATTTTGGTGGTGAACATGATGTAGTCCATGCAGAAATAGAAGTACAATGATGTACACCTGAAATTTTTACAATGTTATAAACCAATGTTACTGCAATAAACAAAAAATTAAAAAAAAAAAAAAAAGAACCACTACGAAAATGGTTCTTATTTTGGCAGTAGTTCTTGTTTTATTTATTAGCTTTCCTTTTACTCCAGGTCAATATAATTTCGAAATTTTTTGTAGGTGTAATTATAGCATAGATACAATTTTTATTCCACTATTTTTACTTATGGTGGTCTAGTGGTTAAGATCCAGCGCTCTCACTGCTGCAGCCCGGGTTCATTTCCCAGTCAGGGAATCATACTGCCTGTCTGTTCGTTGTCATCCTGTGGCAGCTGCCTGTTGCTGTGATGCTGAAAGCTATGCCAATGGTATTTCAAATGCTAGCAGGGTCACCCGTGGTGGACAGGTTTCAGCGGAGCTTCCAGACTAAGACAGACTAGAAAGAAGGACCTGGCCACCCATTTCTGAAAAAATTGGGTACAGATGGCCAACAGGCACATGAAAAGATGTTCAACATCACTAATTATTAGGGAAATGCAAATCAAAACTACAATGAGATATCACCTCACACCGACAGAATGGCTATAATTAACAAGACAAGAAATAAGAAGTGTTGGAGAGGATGTGGAGAAAACCCTCATACACTGTTGGTGGGAGTGCAAACTGGTGCAGCCACTGTGGAAAACAGTACAGAGATTCCTCAAAAAATTAAGAATAGAACTACCATACGATCCAGCTATTCCACTTCTGGGCATTTATCCAAAGAACACGAAAATATGAATGCGTAAAGACATATGCACCTCTATGTTCATTGCAGCATTATTCGCAAAGACAAGACTTGGAAACAACCTAAGTGCCCATCAATGGATGAATGGATAAAGAAGATGTGGTATATGTACACAATGGAATACCACTCAGCTATAGAAAGATGAAATCTTTCCATCTGACAACATGGATGGACTTTGAGAATATCATACTAAGTGAAATAAATCAGACAGAGAAAGTCAACTACCATATGATTCCACTCATAAGTCGAGTTAAAAACAACCACAACAAGCAAACACATAGACATAGAGATTAGATTGGTGGTTACTGGAGGGGAAGGGGGGAGGGAGGGGGGCAAAAGGGGTGACAGGGCACATGTGTACAGTGATGGATGGTAATTAGACTTTGGGTGATGACCATGGTGTAGTCTACACAGAAATTGAAATATAACGCACCTGAAACTTACATAACGTTATAAACCAATGTTACCTCAATAAAAAATAATTTAAAAACCCTATGAATAGCAGTGTGGCATCGTCTGCTATAGGGCCAGAATGTGAAGGTGGGAGGATGGCGCAGAAAGACCGAGCAGGGTTCTGCTCTGCTGTACACAGGGTCGCTAGGAGTCAGAATGGACTAGATGGCACTAACAAAATTTTTACTTAACATTTTGTAATAAATATTTTCACTGCTGCTATATGACACGGGCATTTATTGTTTTTGCCTGCCTGGCATCCGTATTCCCCCTTCCAGTAACAGCACCCCTTTGTCTATTGTGGAACTGCACCTCCCTTACCTCAATTATTTGGTTCTAGAGTCCCTCCCTCTGTCAAAGGTGTGAACAAGTGACCTAGGCCTGACCGGTCATAATAATCCATCTCCACAGCCACAGTTATTAATCTGAGTGATGGGCACATGACCCAAGTTGGGCCAGTCCTTTCCTGGGAATTTGCTAGAAGAAAGGCTCTACCTCATGTGGGTTGCTAAACTGTGATTTTGTGAAGTCGATGGTCCCTGCAGCTATGTCCAGAGCTTGTCTGCGGCTTAAGAGAATGAAGCCAACACAGACAGAAAGCAGAGCTGAGAGGTGGGAGAGAAAATCCTGGTGGTATCATTTGAGTCCCTAGATCCATTCATCTCTGAGGGCAGTGTAGCTCTTGTCAATAAATCTCTTCCTCCACACCCTTTTTTTCATTTATTTTTTGCTCAGTTGGTTTGACAGGAATTCTTTCTCACTTGCAACAAAAAGAGTCCTGATTAAGAAAATAGTGTTCCTGTTTATAGTATTTAATGGCTCACATTTCCTCAAGTTGTAGCGCCATGATTTCCTTAACCGTTCTGCTAACGTGGAACTTTAAAGTGATTGGAAATATTTTTCCCTTATAAATGCAGTGTTCTTTTTCAGTGCCTTTTGAATGACTTCTAGTAAATTTTCCATTAGTTTCCTCAAATATGGGCCCTTGGTTTGAATTCTGAACTACAAGGTTTAAAATTGAGTGATTACTCTCTAATTTAAGGTCCTTTGGTTTTGCTTTTTCACTTCTATGATAGTCATTCCGTCTGTGATTATACCAACTGTTGTGGAGTGTCTGCTCCAGCTGCATGGGCACGTTTGAAGGCATTAGTGTGCCATGTCTGTGGTTTGGGAAATTTTTTATGGTATCACGAAGATTTATTTCTGACTCTTGTGGGACCTGCTTTATGATTTCTTTTAACTATTAACCTCAAAGACAATATTGTTCAATTTTAAGCCTTCAGACTTTTACATTCGCTTAAGATATAGAATTGCTCTATTATCCTAATGTCTGTGAAAAATGCCTCTGATTGTTTCATTACTATGAAGTCTGTATGTACATTTACCTGCATAAATTAACTTTTCCATATTTTAAGATCTAGTTCAAATGTTATTGTCTTCTCTGTGATTTCTTTTATCACTTGGTTCACAATTTGTTTTCACCTCTCGTTGCACTTAGTAAATCTACCTTGTGTCTATACGAGGTGATGCAAAATGGGAGTAATGCCACTTAAGGGTCCTATAGGCCATACAGTTACCTTTCAGAGAATCCTAGGTAGCAATATACTACAAAATATATTACCATCAAATGACTTATGGAAGCATAATTTTTAATAGCAAAAGATTAGAAACAAGTCAAAAGTTCATAATTAGGGGGCTAGTTTAATGAATTATGATACAGCCATAAAATGGAATAGTCTGCAGCCATAAAAAAACAAATAATTTTTGTATATATTGATATGGTAAAATCTCCAAGATATATTATTAAGGATCTGAAGAGGTGGTATAGTAGAGTAATTAAAACTGTGGACCCTGGAGTCTGATCTGGGTCCAAAGACCAGCTCTGCTATTTATTAACTGTGTAAGTTTGGACAAGTTTCTTAAGCCCAGTTCCTCAGTTTTGTCACCTGTGAAATGAGGATGCTAATGGTAAATACCTCACAGGATTCTGTGAGGACAGAGTGAGTTAATACATGCATGGCACTTAGAAGAGTGTCTGGCCCATAGTAAAATAACCAAACTATAACAATGGGATGTGAATGAATGATTTTTGAATTATGTAATATAATTCATTAAAAATTAAATATTTTCTAAATGTATTGCCCAACTTTTACTATTATTGCCTTCTGTTGTAGAATTATACATAGTCATGTAGAAGGTTATCTCCTCTGTTATTATAATATCTTTGAGGACCAGGCCTGGCTTTTCCTCAAGTGTGTGCCCTGCATGATCTCTGGTATGTGTCCTGTACAAGGCAAGTTCCATAGGTGGAATTAACTGATGGAATTAACAAAACATTCAGATTCCTCTCTGCATATAAATATGATTTCAGAGCTTTAACATTTAGAGTATTGACCTTAAACAAACAGACGGCCAATTATATCTGCAGCAAAAATGGGTTTATTTGGGATCAGCAAAGAATTGCAGTTCTGAATCTGCAACCATGGCAAGTCATGCGCAAGTCCCCCAGCAGCAAGAGAGGAAAAACTGTTCTACAGAGGGAAAGAGGAAGTTGAGAGGGCTATTGTAAACAAAGGGTTCAGAGGTGTAGTGGCTTTCCATTGGCTGAGTTGTGACAGTCTCTCATTGGCTGAGTTGTGACAGTCTCTCATTGGCTGAGTTGTGACAGTCTATCATTGGCTGAGTTGTGACAGTCTCTCATTGGCTGAGTTGTGACAGTCTATCATTGGCTGAGCTTCTTGCCTGGCAAGAAGGGCAAGTCTTTCTTCTTCCTGTTGGGCTCTGCAATCATCACAGGGCATGAGAGCTCCTCCTTTTGGCCTTCCAACTCCTATTTAATGAGGTTTCTGTTTATTAATTTGACATTTTCACCTTTTGATTGAGAGCTTTCTCTGAAAGCATCACTGATCAAGAGTCAAGTTTTTCTGGTTTCAGCAGCCTTTTGTACCTCGATGCCAGGAAGGACCTTTCCTCCGTGTCGTGTCCCATGTCAGAGGGAAAGTACACAGATTGGGAACTATTGAGGCCACATTTGAGTAACAAGGAGGGGTAGAAGGGAGAACTCTCAGGCACTTTTTCTTTTCTAAAGTCCATATGTTATCAAGATCATAAGCATTGGAGAACGTCTGAAGTGTTATGTCATCATCAAAACTTTGGCAAACTTCCAACAGGCCGGGTCTGGACATCTTGGGAAAGCTATCTCATCAGAACTCGTCTGTGTCAATTCTGGGAAATCTTTACTTTTAGGTCATCAGATGACGTGCAGGTCCAGTCAGGGTTTGGTACTTTCTTTAGATGTGTCACATGAATCCAAGAGTCTATTTCCTGGAGTCTGTGGCACAAGGGTTAGTTAACAGTACCTGAGAGGGGCTTTCCCAGCAAGATTGAAGAGAGTTCTTCTTGATGTGTCTTTTCCATTAGATGAAATCTCTAGGTTGCCAAGTATGATGCTTAAGGTCTTCATCTCCCTGGAGTGCACTTTGAAAAGATTGCTCTACCAAAACATGGTTATTTTAATAGGAGCAATTAGGCCTTTGTGGTGTTGAAGTATACCTCCTCTTATCAGCTATGGATCAGAAGAGACAGGAGCCAAGTGCATTGGGTGTCCTGTGACTATCTCAAAGGTTAGAGTTGGGGCCAGCCCCAGTCCCATGGCGTAGTGGTTAAGTTTGGCGCACTCCACTTTGGTGGCCTGGGTTCACTGGTTTGCATCCCGGGCGCAGACCTACACCACTCATCAGCCGTGCTGTGGCAGTGACCTGCATACAAAATACAGGAAGATTGGCACAGATTTTAGCTCAGGGTGAATCTTCCTCAAGCCAAAAAAAAAAAAAAAAAAGGAGGAAGATTGGCAGCAGATGTTAGCTCAGGGCAAATCTTCCTCAGCAAATAAATAAATAAATAAATAAATAAATAAATAAATAAATAAATAAATATGTGAGAGTTTATGAGTGCCAAATGGTTGATGTAGTGTAGTGGCTTTTCATTGGCTGAGCTTCTTGCTGGTCAAGGAGAGGAAGTTTTTCTTCTTTCTGTTGGGCTCTGCAATCGTCATAGGGCATGGGGGCTCCCACTTTTGGCCTTCCAACTCCAACTCAGTGAGGTTTCTGTTTATTAATATGACAAGAAAGTAGTTTTAGGTTTCTAAGAGAGCCATCCTATAATTTCAACATTTGGGGGAAAGTCCAGAGACTTTGTTAACATAGAGGTTAGGAAGTTTACTTCCACCTGGAGCAGTATCCTGAAAGTGTTATTTCCTTTTCCTTTAAAAAAAAAAGAGTTTTGTTTTTAATGAGGGTGAGAATTAATAATTAAATAAAATTATTTCATTGACATCATATTGGTTTATAACATTGTGTAATTTCAGGTGTACATTATTGTATATTAGTTTTTGTATAGACTGCATCATGCTTACTACCAATAGTCTAGTTTTTGTCTGTCACCAGATATATGTGACCCTTTACCCCTTTCATCTGCCCCCTACCTCCTTCTGCTCTGGTAACCACTCATCTGTTCTCCTTATCCATGTGTTTATCTTCCACATATGAGTGAAATCATATGTCTTTCTCTGTCTGGCTTATTTTGTTTAATATAATACCCTCAAGCTCCATCCAAGTTGTTGCAAATGGGACGATTTTGTCTTTTTTATGGCTGAGCAGTATTCCATGGTACATATATACCACATCTTTATCCATTCTTCAGTTGATGGGCACTTGGGTTGCTTCCACTTCTTGGCTATTGTGAATAATGCTTCAATGAACGTAAGGGTGCATAGATCTATTTGTATTGTTGATTTCACATTCTTTGGATAAATACCCAGGAGTGGGATAGCTGGATCATATGGTATTTCTATTTTTAATTTTTTGAGAAATCTCCATACTGTTTTCCATAGTAGCTGCACCAGTTTGCATTCCCACGAGCAGTCTATGAGGATTCTCTTTTCTCCACATCCTCTCCAACACTTGTTATTTCTTGTCTTGTTAATTATAGCCATTCTGATGGGTGTAAGGTGATATCTCATTGTAGTTTTGATTTGCATTTCCCTAATAATTAGTGATGTTGAACATCTTTTCATGTGCCTGCTGGCCACCTGTATATCTTCTTAGGAAAAATGTTTCTTCATATCCTCTGCCCATTTTTTGATTGGGTTGTTTGTTTTTTTGTTGTTGAGTTGTCTGAATTCATTGTATATTTTGGAAATTAACCCCTTGTTGGACATATGATTTGCAAATATTTTCACCCAGTTGGTAGGTTGTCTTTTTGTTTTGTTCATGGTTTCCTTTGCCTTGCAGAAGCTTTTTAGTCTGATATAGTCCCATTTGTTTATTTTTTCTTTTGTTTCCCTTGCCCGAGTAGACATGGTGTTCGAAAAGATGCAGCTAAGACCGATGTCAAAGAGTGTACCACCTACATTTTCTTCTAGGAGTTTTATGGTTTCACATCTTACATTCAAGTCTTTAATCCATTTTGAGTCAATTTTTGTGTATGCTGTAAGATAATGGTCTACTTTCATTCTTTTGCATGTGGCTGTCCAGTTTTCCCAACACCATTTCTTGAAGAGACTTTCTTTTCTCCATTGTATGTTCTTGGCTCCTTTGTCAAAAATTAGCTGTCCATAGATGTGTGGTTTTATTTCTGGGCTTTCAATTCTGTCCCATTGACCTGTGTCTGTTTATGTGCCAGTACCATGCTGTTTTGATTACTATAGCTTTGTAGTATATTTTGAAGTCAGAGATTGTGATGCCTCCAGCTTTGTTCTTTTTTCTCAGGATTGCTTTGGCTATTTGGGGTCTTTCATTGTTCCATGTAAATTTTAGGATTCTTTGTTCTACTTCCATGAAGAATGTCATTGGGATTCTGATTGGGATTGCATTGAATCTGTAGATTACTTTAGGTAATACAGATGTTTTAACTATATTTAGTCTTCCAATCCATGAGTATGGAATATCTTTCCATTTCTTTATGTCTTCTTCAATTTCTTTAAATAATGTCTTACAGCTTTCAGTGTATAGGTCTCTCACCTCCTTGGTTAAATTTATTCCTAGATATTTTATTTTTTTGTTGCGATTATAAATTGGATTGTATTCTTGACTTCTCTTTCTGCTAGTTCACTATTAGTGTATAGAAATGCAATTGATTTTTGTAGGTTGATTTTGTACCCTGCAACTTTGTTATAGTTGTTGATTATTTCTAATAATTTTCTGGTGCATTCATTAGGGTTTTCTATATATGTAGAATCATGTTGTCTGCAAGTAGCAATAGTTTCACTTCTTCCTTTCCACTTGGATACCTTTTATTTCCTTTTCTTACCTAATTGCTCTGGCCAAAACCTCCAGTACTATGTTGAATAGGATGGCAAGAGTGGGCACCCTTGTCTTGTTGCTGTCCTCAGAGGGATGGCTTTCATTTTTTCACCATTAAGTATGATATTGCCTGTGTGTTGTCATATATGGCCTTTATTATGTTGAAGCACTTTCCTTCTATACCCATTTTATTGAGAGTTTTTATCATAAATGGATGTTGGATCTTGTCAAATGCTTTCTGTGCATCTATTGAGATGATTATGTGGTTTTTATTCCTCATTTTCTTAATGTGATATATCACAATGATTGATTTGAAGATATTGAACCATCCCTGTGTCCCTGCTATAAATCCCACTTGATCATGGTGTATGATCCTTTTAATGTATTGCTGTATTCAACTTGCCAATATTTTTGCATCTATGTTCATCAGCGATATTGGCCTGTAATTTTCCTTCCTTCTGTGTCCTTGTCTGGTTTTGGTATCAGGGTAATGTTGGCTTCATAGAATGAGTTAAGGAGCATTCAGTCTTCTATTTTTCAGAATAGTTTGAGGATAGGAATTAACTCTTCTTTGAATGTTTGGTAGAATTCTCCAGAGAAGCCATCTGGTCCTGGACTTTTGTTTCTGGGAGGTTTTTGGTTGCTGTTTCTATCTCTTTACTTGTGATTGCTCTATTAAGATTCTCTATTTCTTCTTGACTCAATTTTGATAGGTTGCATGAGTCTAGGAATTATCCATTTCTTCTAGATTATCAACTTTGTTGGCATATAGTTTTTCATAGTATTATCTTATAATGTTTGTGTTTCTGTGGTATCCATTGTAATTTCTCCTCTTTCATTTTTAATTTTATTTATTTATTTATTCTTTCTTTTTTTCTTAGTGAGTCTGCCTGAGGGTTTGTCAATTTTGTTTGTCTTCTCAAAGAAACAGCTCTTAGTTTCATGGATTGTTTCTATTGTTTTTTAGTCTCTATTTCATTTATTTCTGCTCTAATTTTTATTATTTCCCTCTTTCTGCTGACTTTGGGTTTTGTTTGTTCTTCTTTTTCTAGTTCTGTTAGGTGTAGTTAAGATTACTTATCTGGGATTTTTCTTCTTTCTTGAGGTAGGTTCTGTATTGCTGTAAATTTCCCTCTTACCACTGCTTTTGCTGCATCCCATAAGAGATGGTATGTTGTGTTTTCATTTTCAATTGTCTCTAGGTATTTTTTGATTTCTTCATTTGCCCAGTGGTTGTTCAGTAGTTTAGTCTCCCCATATTTGTGAATTTCCCAGCCTTTTTCTTGTAGTTGATTTCCAGTTTCATAGCACTGTGGTTGGAAAAGATGCTTGATATGATTTCAATCTTCTTAAAAATATTGAGGCTTGCCTTGTTTCCCAACATATGGTCTATCTTTGAGAATGTTCCATGTGCCCTTGAGAAGTATTCTGCTGTTTTTGGATAGAATGTTCTATATGTATCTATTAAGTCCATTTTGTCTAGTATTTCATTTAAGGCCACTGTTTCCTTGTTGACTTTCTGTATGGATGATCTATCCATTGATGTAAGTGGGATGTTAAATTCCCCTACTATTATTGTGTTGTTGTCGATTTCTCCCTTTCGATCTGTTAATAGTTGCTTTATACACTTTAGTGCTTCTGTGTTAGGTGCATATATATTTGTAAGTATTATGTCCTCTTGGTGGAATGTCTCTTTTATCATTCTATACTGCCTCTCTTTGTCTCTCCTTGTCTTTTTTATCTTGAAGACTGCTTTGTCTGATATAAGTATGGCAACACCTGCTTTCTTGTGGTTGCCATTTGCTTGGAGTATTGTCTTCCATCCCTTCATTCTGAGCCTATGTTTGTCTTTAGAGCTGAGAGGTGTCTTCTGGAGGCAGCATATTGTTAGGTCTTGTTTTTTAATCCATCCAGCCACTCTCTGTCCTTTGATTGCAGAATTCAATCCATTTACAATTAGAGTGATTAATATATATGAGGGTTTAATACTGCCATTTTATCTCTCATTTTCTGGTTTTCTATTATTTCTCTTCTCTTATATTTATGACTGCCATTTCAGTTTGGTGGCTTTCTATGATGGTTTTCTGTTTTCTCTTTATTTATGATTTATGGTTCTGCTCTGGTTTTTCATTTAGTGGTTACCATGAAGTTTGTATAAAAGATCTCATAGATGAGACAGTCCATTTTCTGATAGCCTCTTATCTCCATTAGCATAAGCAGGTTCCATCTCTTTCCCTTTTTCAAATTGTAGTCACAAATTGTTCTTTTTTGTTTTGAGAGTTTGTGACTAAATTGAAGTATTTATAGTTATTTTTGATGCTTTCCCTCCTTTTATCTTTTATGTTGTAATCAAGTGTTTACTAACCTATTCTGATATAGAGCTTCAATTTTCTGATTCTATCTATTTATCTCCTTGCTCAGGGTTTTGTAAACATTTGCTTCTTAATTTCAGGTGGCAGGGCTCCCTTCAATGTTTCTTGTAAAGGCTCCTCTCAACGTTTCTTGGAAGTTCACCAACCTAGTGGTGATGAACGCCCTCAATTTTTGTTTATCTGGGAAAGTTTTTATTTTTCCATCATGTCTGAAGGATAATTTCACTGTATAGAGCATTCTTGGCTGAAAGTTTTTGTCTTTCAATATTTTGAATATATCATCCTATTCTCTCCTAACCTGTAAGGTTTCTGCTGAGAAATCTGCTGAAAGCCTGATAGAGATTACTTTGTAAGTTATTTTCTTCTTCCTTGCTGCCCTTAGTATTTTTTCTTTGTCATTGACCTTTGCCAGTTTTACTATGATATGCCTTGGAGAAGGCCTTTTTGCGTTGATGTAATTAGGAATTCTATTGGCTTAATGTACTTGAAAGTCCAGTTCCTTCCCCAGGTTTGGGAAGTTCTCAGCTATTATTTCTTTGACTAAACTCTCTGATCTTTTCTCCCTCTTTTCTCCCTCTGGAATACCTATAATCCTTATGTTGCTTTCCCTAATTGAGTTGGTTATTTCTCAAAGAATTTCTTCATATTTTTAAAATCTTAGTTCTCTCTCCTCCTCCACCTGAGACATTTCTTTATTTCTATCCTCTAATTCCCTAATTCTGTCCTCCATAATATCAGCTCTATTTTTTCTGGTTTCTAGATTATTTTTTATCTCACTAATTGTGTTTTTCATCTCCAGAATTTCTGTTTGTTTTTTTTAGAGCTTCTGTCTCTTTGGTGAAGTATTCTTTCTGCTCATTAATTTTATTCCTGACCTCATTGAACTGTCTTTCTGAATTTTCTTGTACCTCATTGAGTTTCTTTCTGATAACTATTTTGAATTCTCTGTCATTTAGATTGTAAATTTCTGTGACTTCCAGATTGGTTTCTGGACACTTGTCATTTTCCTTCTCCTCTGAAGTGTTACTGTAATTCTTAATGATGTTTGATGAATTGATCCTTTGCTGGCACATTTGTGGTAATATCAGGTCAGATTCCACCAGCCACCACTGGGGGGGGCAGGAGCTGTGTTTTCTGAACCCACCTTGTCTGCTGTAGTTGTGATGGTAGGGCCACTCTGCATTTGCGTGGGCTGGGTGCAGCCACTTCACAGGTTGCACTTACGTGGGTGGAGCCTCTGCACTCAGTGGGCCAGTCGCTCACTGCAAGCAGGGCCTCTGTGTTTGGTGGACAGGTGGCTCTCATGTGGGTAGGGCCACTGTGCTCAGCAAGGGACCGGCTGAGCTGCTATGCTAAGTGTAAGGGGTGCTTTCTTTCACACAGGCTGATGCTGCACTCACGCTCATGGGTGGTCCCAGTGAGCTGCAGTGCTAGGCAGGAGGGGTGCCTGTGCAGGGACTGAGCTGCTGCCTCTCAGTGGGTAGTGCTCCCATAGGTGGGGCCACCGTGGCACAGTGGACACTCATGAAGGTTGGGCTATCATGCTGAAAGTATTTTCTCAGGGGCTGGGCTGCCCCCACCTCCACTTACAGTTGTGCTGGGCCACTGTGTGAGGATCTGAGACCTGGATTGCTGCCGCCAGGGGGCGAGGGGTGTGCTCACCTAGTTCCACTGCTTCCCGGGGATCCAGTCCACCCACCTTCAGATGTATGGCTGCATGGATCTCTCAGGTGTTCTGTAGTGCCATCTAGGGAATCCTCTGTTGGTTAATGAATTTCCATTTAGTTGTAACTAGTGTCAATCCTCAAGAATTAATAATTTTTAGAATGTTTGAGTCTTAGAAAGATTATGAATTTGCCTGCCTTTACACATCTAGCTAGTGACGGAGTTGGGGTTCAAACCTGATTTTTTTTTTTTTTTGTAAGAAGATCAGCCCTGAGCTAACATCTGCCAATCCTCCTCTTTTTTTGCTGAGGAAGACTGGCCCTGGGCTAACATCCATGCCCATCTTCCTCCACTTTACATGGGATGCCACCACAGCATGGCTTGCCAAGCAGTGCGTCGGTGTGTGCCCAGGATCCGAACTGGCGAGCCCTGGGCTGCTGCAGTGGAGCGCGCGCACTTAACCGCTTGCGCCACTGGGCCGGCCCAAAACCTCATTGTTCTTTATGCCAAAAAAGTGAGGTGGAAGAAAGTCTATATTTACTGACTTTATAAATGAGTTTAAGACACAGAACATAAAGGAAGAGATTTCCAGTAGACCTGTCCTTCAGCAGTGATTCACTTTGCTGAGCACCTTACCTAGTTATTTAAATTTCTTCCAAAACCCAGGACTAAATAAAAATATTCAGTGTATTATGAATATGAGAAAAAATATAACAATAAGATCATTTTGTATAGCTTAAGCTTTTGCCACTGAGATGAAGGCCATCCAAAATTCTTAATAAAATAAGAGAATTATAAGTGGCCTAAAATGTTCCCTTTGTGATATTTAGTGATACAGTCTCTCTCTATTCCTAAATCATCATTTCAAATAAACATTAGTCATTATCTAATGTAGGGTTGATCACATTGCATTTTTCCAGATCAATTTCTTTATAAAACATAATAACAAAATGATAGCATTTTCAAGACATATGTTTGCAGGTGTGTACCATTTTAGAAAGCCTGAAGAATGAAAATCCCCAAATGCTTGGTAAATTGGATGATTGCATAAATTCAGTTACAGAAGGGTTCTTTGTGTTTCAAAAGAATTAATCATGGGGTTTCCTTAAACAGGTGGGCATAACAACTCATGTCCATTTGACAAAAGAAACTTTGTACTCTATCTGGGAAAATTGTCCCCTAACTCAATAGAAAGCTTCCAGAGGGATATATCAGAGAGTGACATGACTAAATGGATTGGCTTTCCCAATCAATTCTGTAACTGTTGGGGGTGGGGATCAGAAGAAGATGCCATATTAGATTTGATGGTCAGGGAAGACCTCTCTGAATGGGTGATATTTGAGCTCACAGATGAATAGAATCAAGGCTGAATAAGCTGAAGGAGTCAGACTTTTGAAGGACCATTGGAAGAATGTTCCTGGCAGAGAGCTCAGGAAGTAAGGTGTCTCAGGTCAGAACAAGCTTGGTGGATCAAGGAACAGAAAAGCCAGACTGTCTGGAGTGTAGTCAACTAAAGAGAGTGGGTCACGGTGAAGGCAAGAGATATAGATGAGGGACAGATCAAGTAGGACCATAGTAAGTGCATGTAAATTACTTAACTTGGAGCTTGAAACTTTTTAAGAGTTTAATAAATGGAAACTCTCAGTTATTAGAGATCATACTATTGTTTTATTCATAATTCTAATTTAAATATTATTAAAAATAGGAGTAGTTTTATTCCTCATAATAAATTCAAATGAACACTTGGAAATACTTGTGAAATTTGAACCTCATGACTTCACTAGCCCTATAAAATTCAAATTGTGTTAAAAACCATAAGAAGAGTCATTTTCTAATTGTAAAGGCTGCTAAAACTATTTATATAGAATTTATTGCTTTACAAATATTTGTTTATGGCTTCCAGCCTAGATTTGTGCTGAGAGGCTTTCCACTCCCCAGTCCTCAACCATGATACTCTGCTCTCAATCCTGAAAATATGTCCCTAAAATTCATTCAATTTTTGTGGTTGACTTTTAATCAATCTGGAATTTATTTATAGGTATTGTGTGAGTTAGACACTGTGGTAGGCTGAATGATGACCCCTAAATATACCCAAATCCTAATTCCTGGAAACTGTGAATGTTACTTTATGTGGCAAAGGTAACTTTGCAGATGCGATTAAGTTAGGATTTTGAGATGGGAAGATTATCCTAGATTATCTGGGTGAACCCTAAATATAATCACAAGTGTTCTTATAAGAAGGAGGCAGAGGGAGATTTGAAACAGATTGGGAGAAGGAATGCAAGGAATGCAGCTCTAGAAGCTAGAAAAGACAAGGAAAGGCTTCTCCCCTATAGCCTCTGGAAGGAGTGGCCCTGGCCATACCTTAGATTGTGTAGCTTGATTTCAAACTTCTGGAATCTGAGACTGTAAGGGAATAAATTTATGTTGTTTTAAGCAACTAAATTTGTGGTAATTTGTTATAGCAGCCACTGGAAACTAATACAGAGATCTAACTCTCCTTCATCATGCTATATTTTTTTTTCCAAAAATATTTTTTCTTTGAGCTGCATTTATTCTTCCAGGTGAACCTTAGATTCAATTTATCTTGTAAAAAAAAATGAGTTTTGCTTAAAACTGCATTAAATATATAGATTCACTTGAATATTCTTATCCAGAAACGTAGACTCTCTTTTCAGGTCTTTCCCCCACCCCCTATATTTAAACTATAAAATTTTATAGTTTTTCTTCACTTGGATATTGTACATTTTTAAAGTCTTATTTCTTAAGGCTTATTTATTGCTACTGTGGAAAATGATCTTTTTAAAATTACATTTTCTAATGAGATATTATTGGTTTATAGGAGTGCTATTGGATTTTGAATCTGACCACACTGCTGAATCAACTTAAAGGTCTAATAATTTTATCTTAGATTTTCCAGCAACACAATCATATCACCTATAAATATTATCATCTTTCTCTTCTTTTTGACTACTTGTTTTTCTTCTTTATTTTTCTTGTCTTATTGCATTAGCTAGAATCTATAGAACAGTGTTAAATGGTAATGGTGTTAATAGGCATATTTGTCCTTTTTCTGACTTTAATTGGAATGACTTTAGTGTTTCACTATTAAGTGTGATGTGTGTTTTACTTTGTATATTTTGTGGAAATGTTTTAACATAATCTATCCACGCATCACTTTATATAAGGATAAAAATGATAAGAATATTTCCTTCTATTTCTAGGTTATTATTTCAGAAGAGCTGATGAAGTATTATTAATTGCATTTCCAACATCTATTAATATATATCTTATATAACTATATATAATAAGTATTATAAGTTTCTTAATGTTAAAAATTCTTTTATTAGGGGCCGGCCCGGTGGTGTAGCGGTTAAATGTGTGTGCTCCACTTTGGCAGCCTGAGGGTTCCCCGGTTCGGATCCTGGCTATGCACCGATGCACTGCTTGTCAAGCCACGTGTGGCGGCATCCCATATAAAGTAGAGGAAGATGGGCATGGATCTTAGGCCAGGGCCAATCTTCCTCGGCAGAAAGAGGAGGATTGGCATCGATGTTAGCTCAGGGCTGATCTTCCTCACATACACACAGGAAAAAAATTCTTTTATTATATAACAAAACCAGTTGGGTAATTTAATGTTTTCATTTAATATTTTTTTTAGTATTTTATTTAGAAAGTTTATAGCTGTGTTTTTTTTCATATTAAAAAAAATCAGGCTTGGATATCGGTAATGCCAGTCTTACATAATAAATTTGGAAGTGCTTTGTCTTTTTCTTTTTTTACATTTGATAATAGTTTAAAATAACAGAAATGGCAAACTCCTTATAGACCTAATAGAACTGTATTGGTTTAGTTCCTTTTTGGTTGTAGCTTTTTGACTTTTCCAATTTTTCTATAATTATTTAGTCTATTTAGGTTTTCTACAATTTTTTTCTTCAACTTTTGGAATCAATTTTCATAACTTATACTCTCCTAGAAAATAATGAGAAAGGTTAACATTCATTATCTATGTGTGCCTACAAATCAAAAGGATGGATAACCCACTTAAAAATAAGCAAATGCCAAGTCTCCATAATTAATAGAAGAAAAACTCAAATGGCCATTTAATGTATGCTTTAACTCCATCATATTTTGGGTAATCATGTATCTGTGTTTCCCTGGGGAAGTCTTGGTTTATATGTGCTCTTCCAGTGAAATTATGACTAGTGTCACCTTTTAGTCTTACAAGTTTCCTATTTGGACAATAAATTATATAGTCTCCCTAGTTATAATAAATAAGGTGACAGTTTTAACAATACTGAGAATTTCATTTTATTTATTTTTTTGCCAATCAGATTAGCAAACATTAAAAAGATTTATAGGGCTGGCCCCGTGGCTTAGCGGTTAAGTGCTCGCGCTCCGCTACTGGCGGCCTGCGTTCAGATCCTGGGCGCGCACCAACGCACTGCTTCTCCAGCCATGCTGAGGCCACGTCCCACATACGGCAACTAGAAGGCTGTGCAACTATGACATACAACTATCTACTGGGGCTTTGGGGAGAAAAAGGAGGAGGATTGGCAATAGATGTTAGCTCAGAGCCAGTCTTCCTCAGCAAAATGAGGAGGATTAGCATGGATGTTAGCTCAGGGCTGATCTTCCTCACAAAAAAATAAATAAATAAATAAAACTGTTTAAAAAAAAAGATTTATAATATTCATTGCTGGAAAGGGTATAGCAAAACAGAGATATATTGGTGGAAGAGATAATTGGTACTCTATTTTGGGTTATAAGTTTGGCAATATCTATCAAAATTTAAAGTGTGCATATCATTTGATCTAGCTATTGGACTTCTGGGATCTTAACTTCTGGAAATACTGATGCTGGTTTGCAAGCACATGTGTGGGCAAAATTGTTGCACAGGCTATTGATTAAATAAATAAAGGTACACTTATAACATGAAATATTATGTATATGTTTAAAACAATGATGCAGCTGTAGATATGTTGACATGGAAAGATTTCCATAGTATATTAAGAGAAAAAAATAAGATGCAGAATGGTATTATAGTTTTAACTGACATTTAGTAAAATATACACATATAGAATTTGTTTTCCTATGCTTAGAAAAAAAGTTTGAAAATATATACACCAAACTCAACAGCTATTGTCATGCGAGTTTAGATGAATAGAAACTGAAATGAGTAAATTCAATAAAGGTTTTGTTAAATGTTAGGGAAAAAATCATTTTTGAAAAAGCATAGCATGCTCTACCATAACCCCGAGACACTATATATGCTGGTAGGAAACAGAAAACTCTGGTTTGGGCTTGGTAGCTGGCATCAAAGAATAATCCTTTTGTTCTATTAGCACGGATGTTTCTCCTGGTTGGAAGCATGACCTTTTTCCTCTGTCAGAAAACTTCACGACTATATAAAAGATATTTGAATTCTGAAGAGATAGGAACACTAGACCTCAACTTATGTAGTTACTATTTTTATATTTCTGTAAGAATATACAGAATTTTATTTTAAGAATATACCGCCTTAAGATTCTAAGGCGGTAAGGGTCCTCAAGTCTCTTCTTGTCAACCTTCTAATTTTTTTTCAGTCATCAAAGAAAGTTTTATCTGTTTTTCCAAGGAATATGTGCTTTATATTTTATACATAATAATCCAGAGAGGAGAAAAAAAAAGTTAACCGACAACTATTTTGAGGAATATATAACCGTAATAGCCACACCATTCAAGGACAATACAAAAAAAATGTAGGTCAACCTCCTACATGAGTCTGTGTGAATAAATAAAAATATTAGCAAATAAAATCAAGCAGTGAATTAAAAATGAAAGACTCAAGAATAAAGAACTTCAAATCTATAAGAAAAGCAAACTACTCAATGTAACATTGGGAAAATACATTCATGTGCAATTCCCAGAAAATAAATTGCAAATGGAACAATAATCATATAAAAGATGCTCAAATTCATTATGACCATGAAAATGAAAACTAATTACAAGAAAAATAATATTCATACCTATCATATTGATGACAATAAAACTTTTTAGAAAACCAAGTTTTGGTGAGAATATGAGGAAAGATCTCTTGTACACTGTTGTGGGAACGTGAACTGCTAAAATTATACTGGAGAACAATTTAGGATATTCAGTAAAGGTGCACATAATCTACAACCAAGAAATTCTACACCCAGGTATCTAAGTCAGAGGTTCTCTAGGGAATGTATTTATTAATGTCTTCATTTTACCGATAAAGGAAACCAAAGCCTAGCTTCTTTTACAAGTAAATGTAAAAGTACATTACTTTTACAAGTAAATGGTATCATATGTAAATCACTTATGTGCCTGGTACATATTAGGCCATCTATTGAGTATATCAATGGTTATCATAATCATTATCATTGTGAATAATCAGCCGGAGGTGAAATTTAATAAATTGATCAATATCAGCATTGACAAACAACACATTTTAGGTGCTCCATCATCGCATCTCTGGAGGGATAGACTAACAGCTGAATGAAAAATCTGCCAAGTTTTGACCAGATTTTGAAGCGTGGAGGATGTTCCCTCCTCTCCCAGCTAGAGTTTTGGTAACGCATGTTTCCACAGTAACAGTGTGGCCTTTATTTTGTAAATTAATTTTTCATATTTTTAATCAAGACTTTATTTTTTTAGAGCAGTTTTAGGTTCACAGTAAAACTGAGAGGAAGGTACAGAGATTTCCCATATACCCCTGCCCCTACACACGCATTGCCTCCCTCATTATCAACATCCTCCACCAGAGTGGTACATTTGTTACCATTGATGAATCTACGTTGACATACCATTATCAGCCAAAATCCATAGTTTACATGTGGGTTCACTATTGGTGGTGTACATGCTCTGGGCTTGGAAAAATGTATAATCACATCATGTTCTGGAAAAAGCAAAACTATGGAGATAGTAAAAAGATGGGTGATTGCCAGTGGGTGCAGAGGGATGAATAAGCAGAGCACAGAAGATTTTTAGGGCCTGATGTGGAAAAAGATGTATGGCTTTGACTATGACCAGTGTTGACATAGTTGGAATCATACAGTATGTAGCCTTTTCAGATTGGCTTCTCTTACTTAGTAATATGCATTTAAGATTCCTCTATGTCTTTTCATGGCTTGATAGCTCATTTCTTTTTAGCACTGAATAATATTCCATTGTCTGGATATACCATAGTTTATTTATCCCTTCCCCTACTGAAGGATAGGTGCTTGATTGCCTCCAAGTTTTGGTAATTATGAATAAACACCCACATGCAGGGGCCAGGCTGGTGGCATAGTGGTTAAGTTCATGCGCTCCCCTCTGGCCACCCCAGTTCGCAGGTTCCGATCGCCAGCATGGACCTATGGACTGCTTATCAAGCCATGCTGTGGCTTGATCCCACATATAAAACAGAGGAAGATGGTCACAGACGTTAGATCAGGGCCAGTCTTCCTCAGGAAAAAAATATCCACATGCAGGTTTTTGTGTGGGCATGTTTTAAACTCCTTTGGGTAAATACCAAGGAGAGCTATTGCTGAATTGTATGGTAAGAGTATTTTTAATTTTTTAAGAAACTGCCAACTTTCTTCTGGTTGTGTCATTTTGCATTCCTACCAGCAACGAATGAGAATTCCTGTTGCTCCACATCCCCACCAGCATTTGGCGTTATCAGTGTTACAAATTTTGGCAATTTTAATTGGTGTGTAGTGGTACCTCGGTTGTTTTCAGTGTGGCCTTTTGAGGAGTTGAGGACCACACTCCGATCCTTGAACACGCCCCATCCTTCTCTTAGAGGCGCTGGGCCCCCAGGTTGCGTTTCACCAGACCCCTGACAGTTTCTGGCTTCCGGGGCTCTGAGTTTCAACGCCTGCCTAGAGGGGAAGAAACAGGGAAACGGTAGGGAAGGCGGAGAAATCCGCCGGAGAGGGCTGGCTGGGGGAAGTTAAGCCTGGAAAGAGACTTTCCCAAGTGCTACCCTGGGGCCAGGCAACATTCCGCGTTAGCTCCCTAGTAGATGTGAGTGCCACCACGGGGAAAGAAAGAACGAAAGAGGTGCCCAGATGATAGACTACTTCTGGCGCCTGAGGGGGCTCTATTTTATTTTATTTTTGGCAGCCAGAGGCCAGTAGGAAGCACTCCCTTAGCTCCAAGGAACTGCTGGTCCCTGGATTTTCCTTCAAAGCTTTCACTAGAATGATCACGTCTGGGCGGATCCTCAAAGGCACAGTCTGGAGAGGTTTCCTTAACGTGTAGAGGTCTGGGATAAAGGTTGAAAGTAAGGCCACGCTGGCTGGAGGGAGAGGAGCAGAAACCAGCCTGAAAGGAAAAGCGATCATGATGGGTTTAGGAAAGTTGATCTGGGGTGTTAAATGGCGTTTCAGGAGAAATCTGAAAGCTATTGGTTTACAGCAGGAGTCAAGCAAAGACGTGCCCTGGCTCGGGGAACCTCCTCAAAGGATCAGCATGGATATAATGGGGCGCTCTGTAAAGACAGACTGTAAAAGCGGAGAGCCCAGTGTTCCGCACGCCCGCGGCCTCCCTTCGGCTCAGCCGGGTCAGAGCCTCTCAGCGTCCTCAAAAACCCGGAGAGGGGAAATCCAGGCGGGCCCTGGAGCTGCCGGGGTGGGCGCCGGCCAGCGCGCACACTGGGCATGCGCAGGGGGTGGGCCGCCGGGTTGGCTTCGGGAGCCGTGACGAGTCCGGAAGCGCCTGCGCGCGCCCCTCCGCGCGAGAGCTAGTTTTGTTCCGCGTCCTGCGGCCGGGAGCCTTCGGAGACAACCTCGGCAGGACCGAGCCGGCGGCCGCCAGCACCGCAGCGATGTCCAGCAACAGCTTCGCCTACAACGAGCAGTCCGGAGGAGGGGAGGCGACGGAGCTGGGGCAGGAGGCCACCTCGACCATTTCCCCCTCCGGCACCTTCGGCCTCTTTAGCAGCGATTTGAAGAAGTGAGGAGAAAGGTTTGGGGTGCGGGGAGGGCCTGAGGAGCGGGGGACCCCGGGGGAGCGGGCGCCGGGCTCGGGCTCCTGGCGAGGCGGGGTCGTCCTGAGCCGGCACCCGCGCCGGGCGGTAGCGTTTCCCGCAGGTGGGCGCGGTGGGGTCAGTGGGAGCGGTGGGAGTTGTTGGGGAGTCTCGGGTGAGGGTGTGTAGGGGTCGCTAGTAGTTCTCAAACTTGAGTGAGAAAACAGCCATCTGGAGAGCTTAGGTCCCAGCCCCAAAGACTCTCCTCTGACTGAGTGGGTCTGGGCCGGGGCCCGGGAATCTGACTCCTGAACACACAGTTGTAGCCAGTTCAATGTTTGCTGGGTCACACTTGGGGAAATTCGCATATAAGGGTGAAAGGAGTGTTTGGACAGTTGAGAGGGCGAGTTAGAGCGTGAGTGTTGCTGATGGGAGACCTTTCTGCGACCCCGGAGTGTAGGGGCCTGGAGGTGTTGTAGGCGCTTTATGAATGGACAGATGGAAAACGATGTATGGCTGTGACTGTGACGAGTGCTGTTGAGGTGACCGAGCAGGTTGGATTTAAAATAAAAACGGCTAACGTTTCTTGAGTGCTTGTGTGTTTGTGCAGACTACTTTACATTTATCTCAGTCAGTCCGTCTAACAACCCTGTGGCGTGTTACCAGATACTTCTCTGATCCCGCTTTGCAGATGAGGAATTGAAACACGTATGGGTAACTTGCCCGAGATCACAAAGCTAGAACCCTGCATTGCCTGGATTTGAACCCAGACCTTCTAATCGTAGAGCCCATTCTCTCAAGTACTTGGATACACTACTTACTACATGATGAAATTTATGGTACTTTTATTAGAGAATGCATACAACTCATTAAAAGTTTAAAACTTTGAATAGTAGCTGTGGACAGTGTATGACCTTGAAGCTTTAGAAATGAGAAACGTTTTGGTCATTGAACTGCAATCTACTGGGGTTGAATAGACACAAGGAGACCCCTGTTCTGGAAGTGGTCACTTAATCTCTCTTGAACCTACATTCTCTCGTTTATAAAATGGTGATATTTCTTGCCTTTTTAAAAAAAACTAAATGACAAAATATATGTGAAAAACTTAAAGCTATTCTGTTCCTCTGCTCTAAATTTTTACAATAATTTTTTATTTATTTTCATTTTTTTCCCCCAAAGCCCCAGTAGATAGTTGTATGTCATAGTTGCACATCCTTCTAGTTGCTGTATGTGGGACGCGGCCTCAGCATGGCCGGAGAAGCGGTGCGTTGGTGTGCGCCCGGGATCGGAACCCAGGCCGCCAGCAGCGGAGTGTGCTAAGCCATGGGGCCGGCCCCTAAATTTTTTTTATTGAAATATAATTAACGTATCACATTTTTGTGACCAACATCATGATTGGGTATTTATATTATTGGGAAATGATCACCACAGTAAGTCTAGTTAACATCAGTTGCCATATGTAGTTGCAATTACTTTTTCTTGTGATGAGGACTTTTAAGATCTACTCTCCTAGCAATTTTCAAACATACAATACAGTATTATTAACTATAGTCTCTGTGCTGTACATTACATCCCCGAGACTTATTTTATTATGTATTTTATAACTAGAAGTTTGTACCTTATGACCCCCTCCACCCATTTTGCCCACGCTCTGCTCTAATTTTTGATGATTTACTTTGAAATAGTTTCA
The DNA here is from genome assembly GCF_057802395.1 of Ceratotherium simum simum. Taxonomy (NCBI): domain Eukaryota; kingdom Metazoa; phylum Chordata; class Mammalia; order Perissodactyla; family Rhinocerotidae; genus Ceratotherium; species Ceratotherium simum. The sequence goes on from NC_141903.1 coordinate 87,659,904, forward strand.
AGTGTACAAAAAAGTTGCAAGAATAGTACAGAGAACTATCTCTTGTGCAGATTCACCAATTTTTAAAAATTTGCTACATTGTTTTCTTTCTCTCTCTTTCTCCATACACGCAGACACATACACACATTTATATTACTGTGTTTTCTGATCCATTGGAGAATAAGTTGTATACATGATGTCCTTTTACTCTTAATACCTTAGTGTGTATCTTTTAAGAACAGGGATATTCTCTTAACAACCATAGTACTGTTATAGTCAAGAAATTTAATATCAGTACAATCTACAGTCTATAATCCAGTGTTGTCATTTGTCCCAATAAAAAAAATATTTTTTAGCATTTTTTTCCTCTAGTCCAGGATCTAGTCCAGGATCATGTATTTCATTTAGTTGTCATATCTCTTTAATCTCCTTTAATGTGGAATAGTTCCTTAGCCTTTATCTTTTGCTACGTTGACATGTTTGACGAATACACGTCATTTATTGTATAGCATGCTAATCAGTTTGGGTTTGCTGGTGTTTCCTCATGTTTTGATTCATGTTATGTATCCCTGGTCAGAATACTACCGTAGGTGATATGGCCTTCTCCGACTATTGCATCCGGAGTCATAGGATGCCCATCTTCATGGTGTTAATTTTCCCAAAGGGTTGTTCATTATTTCTTTTTTTAAAATAATCTTTCTCTGGGGGCACCTTTTGAGACCATGCAGATGTCTTGCTCCTCGTTAAATTCATCACCCCCTATATTTAGCAACCATTGATGAATCTCCTGAACCAGTCTTGCCCACAATGGCTGCAAAATGGTGATGTTCCAACTCTTTGACTCCTTCCACTGTTCTGCTCTTTGGCCTCTTGTTCTAAGCTGTGTGTCCTTTCATCCTCCACTAACCATCTCAAGGATGCCTAATCACTCCCTAGTCACAGGATTATTGATGATTTTTGTTTTCCGAATTTAATCTTATTTATCAATCTTCTTTATCCCCTCCCCCCTTTAAACAAAACCAGAATTAGGGAGTTTTAGATGAAAGCAGATCCTATATATCATTTATTGGTTAATCAAGCCTGTGTATTACTGGCTTCAAGATTTTCAGTTTCTTCATTTAAAATGAAAAGAACTGAGTTTTGGGTATTCCCTTCTTTGGGCATTGTTGTAAACTTTTACTGCTTTAGATTTTTTCTAAGTTATTTTCCTTCTTTGTCTTAAACAAAGCTCTTCTTTTTTTGTGTGTGTGTGTGAGGAAGATCAGCCCTGAGCTAACATCTGTCGCCAATCTCCTCTTTTTGCTGAGCAAGACTGGCCCTGGGCTAACATCTGTGCCCATCTTCCTCCACTTTATATGGGATGCTGCCATAGCACGGCTTGACAAGTGGCGCGTCTCTGTGCACCTGAGATCCGAACCTGCGAACCCCAGGCTACTGCAGCGGAGCACAAGCACTTAGCCGCTATGCCACCCAGCCGGCCCCAAAAGAAGCTCTTCTTTTATCTTAACCAATTTGGCTGTGTGTGTATAATTAAAAAATAATTCTATTTCTGGGGGCCGGCCCGGTGGTATAGTGGTTAAGTTCCTGGGCTCTGCTTCCTCGGCCTGGGGTCCACAGGTTTGGATCCCGGGCACAGACCTACGCACCGCTTATCAAGCCATGCTGTGGCAGGCGTCCCACATATAAAGTAGAGGAAGATGGGCACAGATGTTGTTAGCCCAAGGCCAATCTTCCCCCAGAAAAAAAAAATTATATTTCTGGATTAAACATTTCATTAGGAATTAATTTCTAGAAAGAAATAGACAGATTAATTTTTCTTAGAAATAGTAAAACTGCTAAATTTCTGAATCTCTTTTATTTTTTTTTGGTGAGGAAGATCAGCCCTGAGCTAACATCCATGCTAATCCTCCTCTTTTTGCTGAGGAAGACTGGCTCTGAGCTAACATCTATTGCCAATCCTCCTCCTTTTTCTCCCCAAAGCCCCAGTAGATAGTTGTATGTCATAGTTGCACATCCTTCTAGTTGCTGTACGTGGGACGCGGCCTCAGCGTGGCCGGAGAAGCGGTGCCTCGGTGTGTGCCCGGGATCCGAACCCGGGCCGCCAGTAGCGGAGCGTGCGCACTTAACCGCTAAGCCACGGGGCCGGCCCCTGAATCTCTTTTCTTTTGAGAGTATCACAGTGTATTAGAAAGAGCATTGGACCTCAAGTGAGAAGACCTGGATTTAAGTTAATGTTTTCCACTTGTAGAAGTGTTTTCTTGTTCAAGTTGCTTGATCTCTTCAAACTTCAGTGTCTTCATTTCTAGAAAGAGTATGATAATACTTGCCTATTTGGTGAGGTTCTCATAGGGCAGTATAATTGAAAATGATTTTAGTACTATTTGGAAAAGTTGTGACAGCTTCACTGAGGTGGTGACATTTTAGATCTTAAAGCCTTAGGTTTTCACCAGGTGGAGGAAAGGGAAGTTCTTCAGGCAAAGTATGTGGAAACCAGGGGAGTTGCAAAAGAAAATGCATCTTCAGATGAGATATAGATTTAGGCATCAACATTTAGAGTTGTTGGCAGCAATTAAAGCAGGGGAATGGATGAAATCACCCAGGGAGAGCTTTTCTTGTTAGAAGAGAAGGCAGTTTAGACAAAACCCTAGGGAACACCAACATTTAAGGTGTGAATGGAAGAAGAACTAGGGAAGAGACAGTGCTCGGAGGAGTAGGGAACCAGAAGGATAAAAAAAAAAAGGGAAGCTAAGAGGGAAGTTAGTAAGCTATGGTCAGCTATGTTTGGAGTTGCAGAGTGAGGGCAAATAGAATGAAGGCTGAGAAGAGGCCCGTTGGGTTTAACAATTAAAAGGTGAAGTCCCTTATGAAATTGGGGTGGACTTTTCACTTGTTTAGATTCACAGAGCTAATTTAGACCAAAACAGAGTGCTGCATGCTCTCCTGTAGTCATACTGCATCAAATAGTAGGATGTAGTCAATGCTGCATCAGTGTATTTGCATTGCAAATTAAATTTTATTAATTGTCATGTTTGCAACATCAGCCATGAAAATTTCATTGCATAGAACCATTTAACCTTTAATATCAGTGTTTCTCAGTGGAGTCCACTAGGAAGATTACATGGGTCTGTGGTTTGTATGCAATTACAACCAATCTGACTTGATCTCTGCTACTTGTTTTTTTTTTTCAAGAAAGCATATAGAAGTGCAGCTGAAGGAGAGTAACCTTTTATAGGGATGTTCTTAAGTTTACTTTAGTAAAAATAAAGATAAACCAGTCCCAGATGTCAGTTCTTTATTAATAGTAACACATTATTTTGGACATACCTCAAAGAGTCATTGTGTCTCAATAGGAGGTTCTAAACTTTTTTCTGTGATTGTTTCCATTTTTTATTTATAATATTTAATTTTAATAAGGGTCTATACCATATTTTTGTTATTTTTCATTTAACAGTTTTTAATAGTTCTAGTTGTTTGAAGCTTGCTCTGCTTTCTTTTTACTTGTCCTCGTGTTTCTCATTGATACCTTATGTCATTCAGTCATTCTGTATTCTCAGGTTATGTAGTGACTCAATGAAAATTTGTAGAACATTGTATAAAGGAACCTTTTTTGCACACTTGCCTAATATTGGTATAATTTATGTGAAGGTGCCTAGCAAAGTGTTTGGCTCATAATTTTACTTAGTAAATATTTTTGGGTCCTTTATTCAATCAAATGATTCAGAATCTACTGACATTTACTGTCTCTGTAGCCAGTGTAGTTAAAAAATAAAGCATGACTGATTCAGTGGACCTTATGCAGAAGGAAAACCTGGTCTGGTATCCATATTGTATTGTATTATACTGATGGATTATTGTATTCCCCTGAAGTTAATTATATATAGGTCTGGAACAGCCATTTTCTTCACGGCATTATTGAGTCTTTGCTGTGGTTAAGGTTAATTGACTTGGAATTGTCACAGAGGTATTGAGTGAAGTTTACAATCAGGATTTTTTGTCTCTCTTCCATTCTTCAAAGGCATCTTTATTTGCATATTTGGGATTATTCCATATGTATAGTTCATTCTTCTGTGTTTTCAGCGTAAACATAGAAAACAATGATAAGATCTTTATCTTACCTGTAAGAAACTTAGAATTTAGTTCTTGAGATGAGGCTAATGTGAGCTAACAGTCAGTAATACAAGTATATAGTTAACGTTAAATTGTGTAATAATTCTCAACTTTTCAGTGTGATATACCTACTAAAAGGTATTTATTATAAGCCTTTATTTATGTAAACAGTCCTTTACTACTGAAGAAAATGGAAATGCTGGAACTTTGAAATGTCAAACACATTTTAGCTTGAGATGCTGCAAGTGTTGGAGCCCTGAGTCGTTAGCATATTATGAAGAGGCACAGGCTCCTCATTGTGAATTCCTGTCTCTTGTGCTCAGGAGTCCAGGGTTGCAGTTATGAAAATACACTCCACTAATGATTTCTGTAGCATGCTATGGTCCTTCTCATCATCCTCAAGTTCTGAAGATTTGAATCCCTTGAGTCCATATAACTCCAGTTTGGTAACTGATCTATCTTGTTAATTCTGCTTAGATGGTTGAAATTTTGTGGTCACTAGATCTAGTTCTGGAGATGTTAACAACATAGTTGCCCTGCTATATATGTAAATTGGATCTTTTTTTATTTACAAAGGGCATAGAAAATATTAGGCAATTTCAATGTTTTATTGATTTTTCACTAAGTAAATGTCATTTGTTCCAAGATGGCTATTGACCAAAGAAGAAACTGTATAATGGTATCTGCAGTTCATTCCGAGCTAGATGAACTGGTTGTTTTTGTCTTTGCATAAATAAGGCTGCTGGTTTTACAAAGGGCCAGCTACTCAAGTTTTTTGTCACTTCACTGGTGCAGTAGGGTTCCTATAATTTAATTCTTGAAATATACTTCAAATTATTACCACATTGAACAAAAAATTGATGAAATACTGCCTGTAAGCAGAGTCGTACTTTCCAACAGATTATAAAAATTTTCCATTTTATTTGCTTACCTTGCATTTCTACTTGGAGGAGAGTCAGTTCTGACTTATACAATTTATCTAAAGAAATATTCAGCCAAGAAAATACTCATCCTTTGATATAGGATATGTTTTTTTAAGATCATTGATCTGGTGAAATCCAAGGAGAAAATCTGGAATACTTAAATTTCAAGGCTTACCATTAAATCCCAGGATATGAGATATTACATTATTTCTAAAAAGATTGGGAATTTAGAGCAACATTACTAGAACTGAATGATGAAAACAAGCAGAAAAGCAGACAGATGGTTAGTTGAAATGTTCTTTTTTACTGCATGAAAAGTTACGAACACTCATGGAATGACAAATGTATTACAGTGAAATAATTTGACAGTATTGCAGTTGTGTATATAAATGAACTACTGACAAAAACAAATTGCCTGCAGTCCAAATTCAAAATTTAAAGCGAAGAGCCCAAAGTAGAATAATCAAGAAGGAAATGATTTTCCTATATTTCATATTATCATGAATAACGTTCGTTGGCTTGTGTATTTCGGGAAGAGTTATTTAGCACATCGGCTGGAAAGAGTTCATAGATCCAGAAGTGAATAATTTGTAGTCAATGTCTGCTTATTGATAGGCTGATTATTTGTATTGCTGATAGGAACCGACCTAATTAGAAGGCAGTGTCTTTAATCCCTCAGCTGAGTGAGTTGGCATGGCAGCTGGACAAGGGAGAGACTCATGAATAAAGGCTGGTTTCAAAACCATGGGTTGACAGAGCTACACATCACCCAGCCTTACTCTAGGAATGGGTTTTCTCAGTTTCTTGAAGTCTAGGTTAAGAGTGAGGTCATGAGGGATGAGGGGGAAGTTAGTACTATGAGGGCAGATAGCTAAGGGCAGAGTGGAAGGTGGAGGCCAGAATGTGTAGGGCCTTCTAAGAGCTTTGGATTTTCCGTTGAATGAGAAGAGAAGCCCTTGGAGGGTTTTGAAGAGAATGGGTATTTGGAAGTCCGTAACTATTAATTGCCTCTTGTATGCAAGATATATTTCCTGCTTCAAAAATGTTATAGTCTGTGGAGTACTTGGGACCCGTTTCTTCATTTCTAGTGTTTTTTTTTTTCAATAACTTAAAAAAGTTATAGAGGTAATTTATTGATTCAGCAAATATGAGTGCCTTCTGTATGCTAGGCATTGTTGTTGATGTTGAGAATTAAGCAGTGGACAAGATGCCTGCTCTCATGGAGCATGTATTCTAGTGGAAGGAAGATAGGTAATAAACAAGTCAGTATATGGTCCATCAGTTGGTGACAAGGAGAAAAATAAAGCAGCGAAAGAGGATAGAGAGGGTGGGGATTGGGTTGGAGTTGGAAATAGCAGGATCAGGAAAAGATCCTTGAGAATTTGTTAATGGAGCACATACCTGAAGGAGGTGAGGGAGTGACATGCAGATGTATGGAATAGCAAGTGCTCAGGCCCTGAGGCAGGAGAATTGCTGATCTTTGTGACGATCAACAAAGAGGCCAGTATGGCTGGAGTAGAGGGAATGAAGAGGAGGGGGAAGTTGTAGATGAGAAGGTCAGAGAGGTCAGGGGCCAGATCCTGCAGGGCTTTGTAAATCACTGTAAGGACCGTGATTTTACTCTTAGCGGGAAGGGAAGCCATTGGAGGGTTTTGAACATAGGAGTGAGATGATCCAATTTACCTTTTAAATGGATCGCTTTGCTTCCTGAACTAGGAATAGACAGCAGATCTGAGGCAGGGAGACCAGCAAGGAGGCTGTTGTACTAACCCAGGCAAGAGAAGATGATGACTAAATTAGATTGGTGGTGGTGGAGAGGAGGGGTTGAGTTCTGGATACATTTTGAAGGTAGAGCCAATGAGATTTGTGATGGTTGGATGTGGTATGTGAGAGAAAAAGCTATCAAGGATGGGCACAAGGTTTTTTGCCTAGATAGCAGAAAGTTTGGAATTGCTGTCAACTGAAATGAAGAAGATTGCATGAAGAGGAATTTTTTAAAGGGAGAAGGGGATCAAGAGCTTGAGAATGTTAAGTTTGAGATGTGTGTAAGGCATCCAAGTGGAGATATTAAATAGGCAGCTGGACATATGAATCTGGAGCTTAGGGGAGGAGTCAGGCTAGAGATAAAAATTTGGGAGACATAAGATTATAAATGGTATTAAATATCACGGACTGGATGAGACACCAAGGGAGTGAGTTGAGAAAGAGAAGAGATAGAGTACTAAGCCCTGGGGCAGTCGTGGAGGAATTGTGTCATTTAGTACGAATCTGGTCAGGTAGGATGATTACTGACCAGCGGGTTTTGGATCTGTCACCGAGGAGGACTTGGGTGACCTGGACAAGCAGTTTAGTGCAGTGGCGGGGCTGAAAGCCTGACTGGAGTGGGTGCAGGAGAAGTGCTGCCTGGAAGGGAATGTTAGGTCAAGGGATTTTTTCTTTTTTTGAGATGGGAGAAACTTTATCATCTTGTTTGCTGATGGAACCATCTGATGAAGAGGAGGGAAAATTGATGATACACCAGAGAGGAGAGAATCACTGGACTGATATGCTCTTTTCCTTATAGAAAATTTAGCAAATACAAATTAGTTAAAAAACGGCAATCCTAATTTCAACACCCAGAGAGAATCAGTTAACATGATATAGATCATCTAGTCTTCTTTCTTTTCCATAATATGTGCTATGTATTTTTAAAGCAAAGCTATATGCCTTTATAGTGTAATAAGGCATTATAATTTGCTCTTTTCATTTATAATATATGGAGCCTGTTCATTTCTTAAGGTGATAGTCCTTTTGGGACAAATTGTAACTAAGTCACTATCTTGAAAGAGCTACTAAACTGTTAGAAAAGTAAACAACTCTGGTATACAAATGAAGTTATATAATTAGCTCCACTAAAAGTTTTAAATAGTATCTTGCATAGAGTGGGACCTCATTAGTTATTAACTACATAAATAAAGGGAATAACCTAACAAAAGAATCAATTCTGATGATGTTAGATGGTCGCACCGACCAGGGCTTTCCACACATACCTGTGTATACCAGGCAGAGGAAATAGCATATACATAGGTTTAGAGCTGTGCTGTTCAATACAGTAGCCACTAGCCGAAGGTAACTATTTTAATTTAATGTAATTAAAATGAAAAAATTCAGTTTCTGAGTCACGCTAGCCACATTTTTTTGTGCTCAATGTAGCTAGCTGTTACTATATTGGATAGTGCAGGTAAAGGATATCTTCATTACCACAGAACATTCTATTGGACAGTGCTGGTTTAAAGGTAAGGATTTAGAGCTTATTTAGGGAAGAGGAAAAGGTTCAGTATGGCTGGAGCACAGAGTTGGAGGGAAATGAGGGACTGGTGAAAGATGGTTGATAGGTAATCAGGGTCCATATTACGAAGGGTCTTGTATACCATGCTCAGAAATTTGAATTTTATCTTGAAGGTTTGCATAGTAAGAAGCTACCAAAAGATTTTAAGTAAAGGAGCAACATAATGAGATTTACATTTTAGAAAGATCACCCTCACTGCACCCTAGGTGTTTGGATTGGCCAACTATGTGAATGGTGCAAGTCTTCTGTGATATTGCAGACACAGAAGTAGAGAAAGTTTGGAGTGAGGAGGGGAAGTGTTGAGTTCCATTTTGGACCTGTTGAGTTTGAGATGCTAGTTGGGCATCTGTTAAGCAGTTAGATACATGAATGTGACGCTCAGGAGAGATACCTGGGCTGGAGATAGGGATTTGGAAGTCATCAGTTGATAGATGATTTTGGAAGCGATTGAAGGGAAGATGTGTGGGATGTGAGGAGAAGGCCAAGGAGGAATCTCAGTAAAGTCCACGTTGAAGGGAGTGGGAGAATTGGAGCTCTCTCAGAAGACCAAGAAGAGAGAATGAAGTGTGGGGAAACCCTCGAAGTTGATTGTAGAAACAGCTTTTGCATTGTGTTTAAGATTTAGGAAAAGGGGCGGACCTGGTTCTTCTGTAGGAGGAAGATGGCAGGTAAATTGTTCGTTGTGGTTTGTTGAGGCAGTATGGCATAATGCTTAAACACACCCACTCTGGATCCACTCTGCCTGGGTGTGAAAACTTGTCACAGAGCTAAGAAGTGGTACTTGGGCAGGTTACTTTACCACTCCATGCCCTTGGTTTCCTCATCTGTAAAATGGGATGAGGATGATAGGGATGATATTCCCTACACTCACTGAATTAAATTATTGTGAGGATTAAAAGATTTAACAAATATGTAAACAGTTAACAGTGCCTGATACATAATAAGCACAATAATTATTATTACTATTGTAACACCGTTAAGATCAATTGAGCTTTTTTTAAAGTTTTGTTTTTAAAACAATGTACTTTTTTCATCTGTTAAAATTTTAGAATCATTGTTAATTTTCACATTAACTCCTGCTTTATGTTTTTAATTTTCAAATTATCATTAGATTTCACATGATTATTTTTCTGAATTGGATTTCACAAGCATTTGTAACAACTAAATCATATAAAGTATCTTTAATGTACACCATATAAAAATAAATGAAGTTAATAAGCACTAGGTTAATTCTGTGTGTTTATCAAGGATTTGGGAATAATGATTTTATAGTATAAGGGAGTAAATAGTGTATTTGTTTAGACTTTTCTATGTAATGTTCAGTCTTGATGGCAGGTATTCTGTTGCTTTAAAGCTGTCTAGTCTTAAAGAAGGAGCTCATTTCTCATTTTCCTAAAAGAAGAGGGCCTTATGTATGTTTTGCTTTAACAGAAATCAAAGGAAGAGAGTGTTTCAGGGAGTTAAGTGGTCAGAACTTAACTAGCTGCTGGTGAGCAGCCCAGTAAAATAAGTAGTGTCAGAAGTAGTGTTTCTTTGATTCAGTGACAAGGCAGTTGTTGGTGACCATGGTGGTGGTGACAGCAGCGTTAGGGGAAATCAGATTGCCGTGGATTGAAGCATGTGTGACAGGTGAGTAGAGGAAGACCTCTTCTCTAAAGAACTTTGGCTTCAGGGGGAGGGGAAAGGATGGAATTGTAGGGACACAAGGAGTCTAAGGAGCTTCTGGTTTTTTTTTTTTTGGTGAGGAAGATTAGCCCTGAGCTAATGTCTGTTGCCAATCCTCCTCTTTTTTGCTGAGGAAGATTTGCCCTGGGCTAACATCCGTGCCCATCTTCCTCTGCTTTATATGGGACACCGCCACAGCATGGCTTGACAAGCGGTGCGTTGGTCCGCACCCGGGATCCAAACCTGTGAACCCCAGGGCAGCTGAAGTGGAGCGTGTGAACTTAACCACTTTGCCGCCGGTCCGGCCCCAGGAGCTTCTGTTTCAAGAGTTGGAGAGAGCTGAGAATGCTTAAATGCTCATTGAAAGGAGGCAACAGAGAAGGGTGTCGGAAAATAGAGATCTAGGACACAACAGAGAAAAGGAGGAAGGGAAGGATTTGGAGGCTGGGAAGTTTATAGTCTTCTGTTAATGAGGGAAAAATGGTTAGATCACCTGATGAGAGTGGGAGAGGGACGCGGAAGGGGTAGAAGTTTGCGAAGAGGTCTGAAGTAGCTGCTGGAGACGATGGAAAGACCCCCTGAGAGGAACCAGGAAGGCTTGCCGGGTGATATTGAGGGCTTGCCTAGTTGAGGTTAGAGACCATTGATTGTATTGTCAGCAGTCTGATCTTTTTCTCCAGCAGCGCTCAGCAGTCCTTGCATAGATTTGAAGAAAATGGTCAGTTCATGATGCAGGATTGAGGTTTTGCTAGATGGGTGTTATGAATGACAGTTTGGCAAGGTGGTTTAGGATATTGGTAAGAAAGATGTGGAAGTAATTAAACATGGTATCTAAGCTGGAGTGGGAAAGAGGTAAAGGTAGCTGGAGCAGATAGGGAAGATAGAGGGCTCAGGGGACCAGAAGTCTCTAAGAAGTCGAAGGAACAGGTGTAGTGGGAGTAATCGAGCGAGAGTGCTAGAAGGGTAGGAGATGGTGACCAGATGCAGAGTTGTATGAATGTAATATTTCAGGGATTGAGTAGTTTTGAATGATGACAGGGTTTGTGTAGGATTTGGGGTATTACTGTGGCTGAACAGCTGAAAGTTGTGTGGAGGTGAGTATCAGTAAAGATGATTAAGCCAAGGAACTTAGAAATCAGGTACTGGATGGGCTTCCAAGTGGATGTTAAAGTCCCTCAGAATAACAGCCAGTGGCTAAAATGTCTTATTGAGTGGAGGAGTGGCAGATGACAACAGCAAGGATGAATAGGGGTCACTAAGCTCAGTGGCGGTTATTTTTGAATATGTTTTTCTGTGTGGATGCATAGAGTCGAGTATCAGAAATAATTATTTCTTCTAAGATCCTCCCTTCCCCGTTTATTTATCAAGAGTGTGAATCATTGATTGTTTCCTTTACACGATGACTACTAGAAAGCTTAAAGCAAAATTTGTGGTCTGCAGCTAGCAAGTGTGTGGAGCTTTGTGGTATGTGTTTTGGGTATTAACCTTACTCTTGCCTCTATTGTAATTTCCTTATTTTTTCTTTTCCCCATTAAGTTTCTATAGTCTTGCTATATATTATGAATAATTGAATATCCTCCTCAAATTAAAGTTGGGGAACAGGGCAGAGCATAAATAAATATGCCTAAGTAATTGTGGGAGACAGTAACAGTTACTTTTGTCATTCATCGCTGCTCCCTCCAAACCTCCATACCTCCATCACCATAATTGTCAAAGATTTATTGAGTGGCTACTCTGTATAGCCTCAGTTCTTGGCTTGGGGGATACAAACTAACATTAAAATTGTAATAATAGCAGTAATAATACCTTATATTTTGTAGTACTCTTATCTACTCTGTTTTTCTGGCCATTCCCCAATATACCTCAAGAACGCATAAGTCCCCCAGTCTTCCTGGTAACATATTAGTCCTGGAGCTCTTCTGTCCTGCCTACTGAATCTTGGTAATAGTCAAGTCTAAATTCTGTCTGTTCAAAACCACCAGTTGTTTAGACTTGAGCCTCTTTCTTCCCTTCCTTAAACTCCACTCTGCAGAGATCTCCAGACCCCACTTCACCCAGGCCTCTTTTGGCTCAGTTATTTGCACTCAATGCATATAAAACTCTTCCTTTCACTAGTGTTACAGATATGGGCCCCAGCTATTTGAGCAGAAACCATTTCTGGATTGGGTTTGTCTGAATCGCATCAGCTCTAAATGTCTCTTTGTATGGACGGCCTCCACGTAACTCCATATCCTATTACTCTCCCATTCAGGTACTCTTAGGTTTGCTCTTTATGGATCACATCTTTAATTTTCATAGGACTCCATACCCACATACTTGTACTTTTCCCTTTTTTTTGAGTCCTCATTATTATCCAAAGTGTGTAATTGCCCAGAGGGTCTCTTAGTTTCCAAAATAGAGAAACAGTTCCCATGTTCTCTGAGCTCATGCAGGCTGTTCCCTCATACTTCCCTGGCTTTGACATCAGCGCTTTTACATTTTTTTTTTTTTAGCTCATTCCTTTTCAGGATGGGTTTTTTTTTTTTTTTGAGGAAGATTGGCCCTGCACTAACATCTATTGCCAATCTTCCTCTCTTTTCTTTTTCCTCCCCGAAGCCCTAGTACATAGTTGTGTGTCATAGTTGTAGAGTTGTAGCTCTTCTATATGATATGGGACGCCGCCTCAGCATGGCTTGATGAGTGGTGAATAGGTCCACACCCAGGATCCAAACCTGCGAACCCTGGGCCGCTGAAGCAGAAGGCAAGAACTTAACTGCTACGCCACTGGGCTGGCCCCTACATTTGTTTTTTGAAAACAGTTTTCCATGGGTCATGTATCCATGAATCCGTTTGCAAAACATTTTCATAAGGACACAATTTGAATAGTGACTTATATTAAGATGCAATGTCTGCTAAATTATAAAAGCCGCTTTAAAAATATATTGACTCAATTATACTCATTTTTTTTCCTTTATGTATTGACATTTTTCAAATAGTGCATATTGAATTAAATTCAAAACATGATCATTACAACATGGCAAATAACTTCATATCTGCCTAACATTATTCTCATTCAAATTTTAAACTAATGCTTAACGCATTAAACTTTATTGATGAAAATACTGCATGCACATATTTCATAAAACCAGAGCTAGAAGGGCCTTAGAAAATTTCTCGTTGAGGTGTCAGGACACTCACATTAAGAAAAGTTAGTACTTGCTTAGTGTCAAATGGAACAAGGAGTGCAACAGGTTATTGAAGGCGAGAATGATCACTGAAGGCTGGAGCTGCTGGAGAGGTGGACTTTGATTTGGGCCTTGACACAAAGATCAGGAAAGGATGAAGGGTAATTCTTAGCGGGGAAGAACCAAGAGTGAAGGTAAGATATTCTGGCTTTTTTTTTTGGCAACAGTGCGTGAACTTGTATGGGTAAAGAGGGGAGTTCTGGAAAGGAGCAGTGGAAAATAAGATTCGAGAGGTAGTTGCTCGAGTGTGAAGGAAATCGGACTTTAACTTCCATTCTAAGAACAGGAGTTAATGATTACAAATGATTACTGTAGTGGTATTTTGGGAAGATTAATCTGGCATTGCATGGAGAACAGATTGGAGAAAAGAAACTGGAGACAGGAACCATAAAGGAGATGTTGCAAAAGGCCAAGAGTCATGGGATAATGGTTTGGACTCTGTTGGTGTGAGGGGGTATGAAGAGGAAGGTAATTGTGAAGAATGTTAGGAAAGGAGGAGTTGTAGGTCTTCGTTACTCACTAGATTTGGGTGAGAGGAGGAAGGAATCAAGGACTTCAGTTTTAAGCCTAACTAGAACGGTAGGACTAGTGACTGAAATAGGGAAGAGTTGAGAAGACATTTGGGAAGGAGAAAGGACCTTTTCATTGATGATGTTGGACTGGAGTTTAGAGAGATCAGGGCTGTCCATATATATTTGAGACTGTACTGAGGTGAGAGAGTAATCTATAGTTGTCTGTGACTAAATAATTGCATCTTTCATTAGATTTAATCAAATTCTGTCAAAAATCTGTTTTTGAGATACATTTGTGGTTATGGAAAAGGTCAATATAATATTGGCGAAAAAATATTTGGGAATGGAAAAAAAAAAAAACATAGGATCTAAAGAAGAGTAGAGCCAAATACCGTGAGCAGTCAGGTTAGTCAAGGAGTTCAGATGGCTCCTGCACTGGTCATCAAAGGAACGCAGACAGTCTTCCTACTCTCTTTTATGAAAGAATGGTGATAATGGAGGGTAGTTTTTGTTATGTTTTTATTTGGCACACTAAAAAGTGGGCAACCCTGTGTTATTACCCAGAATTTTTGTTGAAATTTTACCTAGTTCTTGAAATCCAGAAATCTGTGACACTATTCTGAATATTTGAGCTCACAACCTGCAGGGGCAGTAAGAATTTTACAAACACTTTTATGTACTTTAATGGAATGAAAAGAGATGACTCTTATTTAACATCACATGTTGTAGAAATGCTAGGGTTAATTAAATTAAAGTTAGAAACACATAGTTCTTATAGTTTCTGCCTATCTGACAATAGCAACAATTATAAAATAACATTGGTTTTATCAAGGTGATTGGATACTTGAACATTTCTTTAAAGAGAAAATATGCTTTAGTGCCTGGAAATCAGAGATAGCTTTTGTATACAGACGCATGCACAAACACACGCACACGTGCACACATAGTGCAGTCTGTTCTGGTGCCTTGTACGTTACTTACCAAATTATTTTGGATGCTGGTGACCACAAATGATTTTTTCTTCTTTTCTTTAGCATTCTTAGTTGTTTAAAAACTTCATTAATGTAAAAATCATAAAAATTTTCAGTATAATTTGGTCAATAGTGTATATTTTATATTTCAAAAATTTAAAACCACATGTAGAAATAAATTAATCTTTTGAAAATGACAATTAATTGTAGATGACAATAGTTTTTCAACAGATGGCAGCGTTTGAAATAATCATGTGAACTTCAGTGATTTGCACTTTCAGATTCTATTCCTGTCAAGCAGGAATTTGTAGGACGTTTTTTCTGTTTCTAGGCCTACATAGCCTTCATCAGGGAACTTGATGGGGCCATGTGACTTTTTTTTTCAATTGTTGTAAAAAAAAATATATAACATTAAATTTACCATCTTAATCATTTTTTTTTTTAAAGATTTTATTTACTTATTTTTTCCCCCAAAGCCCCAGTACATAGTTGTGTGTCATAGCTGCACATCCTTCTGGTTGCTGTATGTGGGATGTGGCCACAGCATGGCCAGAGAAGCGGTGTGTCGGTGCGCGCCCGGGATCCCAACCCGGGGCCGCCAGCAGCGGAGTGCGCGCACTTAACCGCTAAGCCACGGTGCCGGCCCTACCATCTTAATCATTTTTAAGTGTACAGTTCAGCAGTGTTAAGTATATTTACAGTGTTGTACAACAGATCTCTGGAACTTTTTCATCTTGCAACACTGCCATGTGACTTTTTAAAAACTGAATTTTTTATTGAGATTTTCAAGTGCTTCAGGGACAAAGCTTATCTAAGGTAGAGATTGCATATTGGTTTCCTCAATTCCCTGCATAGAAGGCTGATCCAAACTCATTAGATGGAAAACTTGCCTTCTGTGGCCTTGGAAAGTTGTTTTTTCTTTTCAAAAGAATTTAAAAACTAATTCAGCTTTGAGTTGGCATATCTTATTAACACAGTTGTAGAAAACTTATATTTATTCTACTATAGTTTATGAATTTCTTGGAGGAAAATCTAATCCTAATACTCAGACTTGATGCACACACTGGCTGTTTGGCATATCTGTGTTTGTGCCCATCTGTTCCCGTGGCACCATGCCCATTGTTACAGTGGTGTGCCAATAGCAGTGAGGCATGTGAGCCAACAGAGATGAATGGTTTGGATGGAATGCACCGTTCTGTAATACTAATTAATTTTGAGCTGATGAATCTTCATGAGATAATGTTAACCAAAGACAGTCAAAGTAATGTCAGTGAAAATAAAATTTATTTTGACTTATGCAGAAGTGTATCACAGATGGTTTGGACTACTATTGAGAATAGTTAGAATTAGTGTTTATTATGTTTCCAGTGATCAGTTTTCTTTTCATAAAAATTTTGAGTTTAAGAGGAAAAAAATACAACAATTTTCTTGTGGTAGATTATAGATCAGGGAGGAAGTGGTGTGGCACTGTAGCTTGTGGATTTTATACTTAGAAGATATTCCTTTATAGCTCTTGAAATGTGTGCTTAATATACTTAACTTTATAACAGAAGTTGACAGCAGTGTGGTAAATGGGAAGAATTTTGGATTTCAAAACAAGACTCAAGTTTAATTCCTTGCTTTGCCATTCCCTAGTTCTGTGAACATATACTTAAAAATTAGAATTTCTTATGTTTTGTATCTTTTTCTACTTGTTTATTGTCCTTATATTTTCTGAGCTTCAGTTTCCTTATCTATTAAATGCGAATAATAATAACCACACATGCTTCTTAGAAACTTTGTGATGCTAAAATAAGATAGTGTTATAAGTTTGGAAAACAGTACCACTATCAGGTGGCTAAATAAGTTATATGTTACAAATGCAAGGCGTATTAGTGTTAAGTTAGTCAGTAATGTAGAAAGTATAGAACTCCCATTCCCGTACCCCCAGAGGTAACCACAATGAACAAGTATCCTTCCAGAAGAAATTATTGAAATCAAATGATAATATAGATACTATTCTCTGTGTATCTTACTTTTCTTTTAGTATGTATTGGAGGCCTTTCCATATCAGCATATGAAACTATTTTAATCTTTTTAACCACAGTGTAATATTTCCTAGTATTCTCTTTATTTAATTAGTTCCCTTTTTGAAGGGCATCTGATTGATTTCACTTTTTGTGGAGCATAAGCAATACCGCAACATAAATTTTTGCATACTTGTGTGAATTTATCTATTTATAGGAAAAATTCTTAGAGATAGAGTTGTAGGTCAAAGGTTATTACACTTTAAATTATGATAGATATTGCTAAATTACCTTCCAAATGAGTTGCACCAATTTTCTCCCTCCACCAACAGTAAAGTCTGTTTTCCTTAGGCCTTTGGCAATACTAGCTTTCATCAAATTTCATAATATTTGCCAATCTTATAGGCGCAAAATGTTATTATACTGAATCTTTATAATTTTGAGTGCATTAAGTCTTCTCTCTCATATTTATTGTTTTGTTCTTTCAGCGAAATACTTTTAAATGTCCTTTGTCCATTTCCCTCTTGGATCAGCTCTTATTGATTAGGTAAAGACTCTTTGTATTTTAAGAGAATTAGCACTTCTATGAGATGAATCCCAAATTCATTTTATGTGTTTTCTAAGTTTATGGCATTTTTTTTAGGGCAAAAGTTTTAAAACTTTCTGTGTTTATATTTATTAATTTTTTCCTTTATTGCTTCTGAGACTCCTCCAACCTTTGACTCTTTACAGAAAGTGGCATTTTTGGTTTGCAGTGCTCTTAAGCAGTGAAAAAGAATTTTTGCCTATTCCAACCAGTTTTTTGTCTCAGCATATATAAACTCAACTAGCTCAGTTGCTCTGTGAGATTTCCTTTAAAACTTTTAAGATGAGTAGTCACATTCTAGAAGACATTTCTAATATCCTAAGCAAAAGTAGAACCTACTTTCTGCTGCCCACCAAGAGAACAAGTAGCCAAGGGCATTGATAAAGGGTTTGGCAAATACGGAGGCTTCCTGTGATATATGTATGGCATCATGGTTTTCAAAACCTGCATGTGTGGTATGTGTAAATGGAAGACGTATGCCTAGGTTTTAACCTTTATTGAGGTCATGGACCCTTTTGAGAATCCAGTGAAAGCTTGGAGTTTTTCTGTGTCCCTCTAAGGAACATGTTTAGTATATAGCCTATATTCATTTATTCTTTCAACTAATATTTATTGTGTGCCTATTATGGGCCTGTAAGGAGTTTCGTGTGCTTGAGAAAACAACCATAGCCTACATCGTAGACCCTTTGTACACCTCCTTTTGGGTCCTCATATATGCAAGTTCATTCTGCCATAGTATCTTTGCAAAATTCCTGTGGTTGGCTCCTTTTTGTCATTTGAGACTTCAGTTTAAATGATCACCTACCCATAGAAGTCTTTACTTTTTAATTGCATTACCCTATTTTAATTCTTTGAGTACTAATTAACTGGTCTTTCTGTCTTTATGTTTTTCCTTCCTCCTTCCCTCCCTCCCTCTTTCCCTCCCTCTTCCTTCGTTCTTCTGTCATTTCCCTTATCCGCCCCCCCCCCCCTTCCCACTTAGAATGTAAGTCCCAAGAGGTCAGGGATCCCAGTACTTAGAATAGTTCCTGGCACATAGTGGACATTGAATAAATGAATGTGCTAGGCCCAGTGATAAGTGCTTTACAGTAATCTCGTTAACAAACTATTTGAAATAGATACCAACCTTTAGTTTTTTTGATTTTTCTCTGTTGTAGTTTGCTTTGTATTCTATTGAATTCTCCTCTTATCTTTTATATTCTTACTTATTCTTTGAGTTTAATTTGCTGTTCTTTTTCTAGCTTCTCAAGATGGAAACTTAGATTATTGATTTTCAGTCTTTCTTCTTTTTTTTTTTTTGTGAGGAAGATCAGCCCTGAGCTAACATCCATGCCAATCTTCCTCTTTTTGCTGAGGAAGACTGGGCCTGGGCTAACATCTGTGCCCATCTTCCTCCACTTTATATGGATGCCGCCATAGCATGGCTTGACAAGTGGTGTGTCGGTGCGCGCCCGGGATCTGAACCCAGGCCACCAGCAGCGGAGCACGTGCACTTAACTGCTACACCACGGGGCCAGCCCCTCAATCTTTCTTCTTTTATGTTGCATTTAGAAACATAAATTTACTTCTAAGTACTGCTTTGGCTGCATCTTAGGAGTTGTAAAACGTAGCAGTTTCATTAATCCAGAATATTTTCTATTTTCTCTGATAAGTTCTTCTTTGGCCAATAGCTTATTTAAAGTGTGTTGTTTATATTTCCAAACATCTGGGCATTTTCTAGTTATTTTTCTGTTATCGATTTCTAGTTAGATTCCACATCCTCTATATGATTTTAGATCTTTGAAATTTGTTGAGATCTTCTCCAGCATATAGTCTATTTTGGTAAATGTTCTGTTGCACTTGAAAAGAATGTTTATTCTGGGGCCAGCCGGGTAGCGTAGTGGTTAAGTTTGTGCACCGCTTTGGTAGCCCAGGGTTCACAGGTTCAGATCCCAGGCACGGACCTACGCACTGCTCATCAAGCCATGCTGTGGCAGGCATCCCACATAAGAAGTAGAAGAATGTGGACATGGATGTTAGCCCAGGGCCAGTCTTCCTCAGCAAAAAGAGGAGGATTGGCAACATGTTAGCTCAGGGCTAATCTTCTTCACACACACACACACACACACACACACACACACACAAGAATGTTTATTCTGCAGTTGTTGGGTATAGTGTTCTATGCATGTCAGGTTAAGTTGGTTAATTGTGTTGTTCAGATTTTCTACATCTTTATTGAATTTTTTGTCTGCGTGTTCTATTAGTTACTGAGAGAGGTGTGTTAAAATTCTAATCGTGATTGTGGATGAGTGTTTTTCTTCTATTAGTTCTTTCAGTGTTTCCTTTATAGATAGAAGCTATAAATTTAGAATACATGTAAATTGCATATAAATTTAGAATTATTTTATCTTCCTTTTGAAATGGTATCCCTTTATGTCCTGGTGGCAAATCCTCAGCTTTTATTTGTCTGAAAACCACTTTATTTCACCTTCAGCTTTGGAGGATATTTTCAATGGGCATAGAATTTAATTGAATGTTGTCCTTTTTTTTCTTTCAGCCCTTTAAAGATGTCATTCCATTATCTTCTGGCCTCTAAAATGTCTGTTGAAAAGTTGGCTATTGCTGATCCTTTTAAGGCAAGGGTAGTAAACTATGGCCTGCTTGTTTATATAAATAAAGTTTTATTAGAATACAGCCATGCCCATTTATTTATATATTGTCTATAGCTGTTTTCACTCTACAAGGTAGGGTTAAGTAGTTATATCAGAGATGATATGGCCTATAATGCCTAAAATATTTACTATCTGGCCCTTTACAGAAAAGGTTTGATGACCCTTTCCTTAAGGAAATGTCTTTTTTTCTCTGCATGCTTTTAAGATTTTTCTCATTGTCTCTGATTTTCAGCAGTTTGACTATGCTATGCCTAGTGTAGTTTTCTTTATGTTTGTCTTGTTATTCTTAAGATTTTAAAATATGTGGGTTCATGTCTTTCATCAGTTTGGAAGAATTCTTAGCCATTGTCTCTTGAAATATTGCTTTTGTACCATTCTCTCTCTCTCCCCTCTCTTTTTGGGATTCTAATTAGAGGTGTGTTAGATATTTTGACTAGATCCCACATGTCTCTCATACTCTGTTCTGTTTTCTCCATTCTTTTATTTCTTGGTGTTTCAAATTGCATATTTTCTCTTGACTTGCCTTCAAGTTCAATAATCTTGTCTTGTGCTGTTTCCAGTCTACTGCTGTTAAACTTGTGTAGTGAGTTCTTAATTTCATATACAGTAATGTGCTGCATAATGACATTTTGGTAAACAACAGACCACACATATGACAGTGGTCCCATAAGATTAGTACCACATAGCCTAGGTGTGTAGTAGGCTGTACTATCTAGGTTTGTGTAACTACACTCTATGATGTTTGCATAATGACAAAATTGCCTAATGATGCATTTCTCAGAACATATCCCCATCATTAAGTGATGCATGACTGTACTTTATTTTTCAGTTCTGAATTTCCATTTGATTATTTTGTATAATTCTACTTCTTTGTTGACATTCTCTATCGTTTCATCTATTTTGTCCATCTTTTCCTGACCATATTAATTGTTATTTTAAAGTCCCTATCTGATAACTCGAGTATCTGAATTACCCATGGATTTGTTTCTACTGCTTTTGTTTTTCTTTCTTTTTGTCGTTTGTTCCTGTTTTTAGCTTGTCTCATAAGTTTTTTTTTTTTATTTTTTATTTTTAATTTTTTTTAAATTTTTTTAAAAGATTTTATTTATTTTATTTTTCCCCCCAAAGCCCCAGTGGATAGTTGTGTGTCGTAGCTGCACATCCTTCTAGTTGCTGTATGTGGGACTCGGCCTCAGGATGAACGGAGAAGTGGTGCCTCGATGCGCACCCGGGATCCGAACCCGGGCCACCAGCATCGCAGCGCGCGCACTTAACCACCAAGCCACAGGGCCGGCCCTGTCTCATAAGTTTTGATCAGATGCTGGATATTTAAGATAAAAACATTGATGAGGCTCTGGATGATATCTTCTTCCAAAGAGGGTTGTGTGTGGGCCGGCCCCGTGGCTTGGCAGTTAGGTGCTCGCGCTCTGCTGCTGGTGGCCCGGGTTTGGATCCCGGGCGTGCACTGACGCACCGCTTCTCCGGCCATGCTGGGGGCCGCGTCCCACGTACAGCAGCTGGAAGGATGTGCAGCTATGACATACAACTATCTACTGGGGCTTTGGGGGAAAAAAAAAAATAAAATTATAAAAAAAAAAAAAATGAGGGTTGTGTTTTTCCTGACGGGCAGATAGAGTACTAACAGATCATTTTGATCCTGTTGAAGCTCATTTTAGACTTTTTAAGGTGTTGTCTATTTCAGTTTTTCTCATACTCCTAGGGAACATCCTTACTCTTCTGTTGTGGCCCTTCTGTGGTCTTAACTGAAAGGCCAGGGTGTTTACTAAGACCTCTTTAGTTGGAGGAGACTTGAAGTCCACTTCTCTTCCCAGCACTGTGTGGTTGCTGAAATCTCTGCTCAGGTATTTAACCTCCCAGCTGCTGTTTTCTGCTGGATTTCCTGGAATCTTGCCCTGTGAAAATGTAGCCAGCTACGTGAAGGGAGTGTGTACCCACATTTTTGTGTACCTTTTCACTGGTTCCCTCCTCTGTGGTTTTGTCCTTCAAGCTCCAGTCTCTTTGATAGCCCTGAACTTGAACATTTGTCTTCTCAATCTGTTAAAACTGTCGTTTCTCCTTGGGTTTTATTCTCCCAAATGGCAATTTGGGAAATGCACTCAGGGAAAAAGCTGGTGAATAAGGAGCTCACTTTGTGTGCTTCTCTTCTTTCCAGGATCTTGGCCCCTGTAAGTCCTGCCTATCTTGGTTGATCTCCAGTGCCTTCAGGAAGTTATTTTATTTATTTTTTCCAGCTTTTATAGTTATTTTCTACGGCGGGTTTAGTCTCTTACAAGCTTCGGCACTGTGGGCAGATCTGAAAGTCCCTACAGTATATTCTAAACATAGCAGCCAGAATGATTCTGTTATATGTATTAGATCATGATTCCCCTCTATTCAGAACCCACCATGGCTCCTTATTTCATTCGGAGTAAACCCCAAAGCCTTTAGTATAATTACCCTCCTTTCCTTGTCTCTTTTGCCTCGAGTACCCTTCCTCCTTGTCCCTCCTTGCCACTGTCTGCAGGGCTAACTCCCTCACTTGCCAGTCTTTGTTCAGAGGTCTCTTTATTTCGCCTCCTCTGACTGCCCTGTTGAAAGTTGCCTCCTTCTCTCTTCTGCATTCTCTCTCTCTGCTCTATTTTTCCCTCATATCACTTCATGACTTAAGATTTACTTATTTATCATGTTTGTTGTCTCTTTCACTTATCAGAATGAAAACTTTACGAGGGCAAGGATTTTTGTTGTTTTTGTTCACTTGTGAGTCACAAATGCAAGTGGGAGCCAGATGAAAATAGAGTCACACATACTAAGGGAGGAGGGAATTTCAAGATGGAGGAGTAGTGGTCTGTTGTGTCAGATGTAGAGGAATAATCTAGAAGTATTCATGAGATTTTGCATTGGATTTTTAAATTAGGAAGTTGTTATCTTTGTGAGAGAAGTTTTAATAGAGAAGTAAAGAGAGAAAAAGAAGACTGCCAAGGGTTGAGGAAGTGGGGTAGCAGTTGTAGACTATCCTTTCTTAATTTTGTGAAATTAAGGAAAAGTTCATATTTACTTGAATAATTTATGGTTCTTCCATTTAGAGGGTTAAGAGATGGATGATTAGGTAGCTGAGTTTTCTGTTTTTACTCACTCTTGTATTTATTAAGTGAATACTTGGTGCCAAAAACCATACAATGTTCTGCGTGTCGTCCAAGAGGGTGTAGGCTCTAAATGAGCGAAAAGTGACTGAGCCTTCACGTTGCGTATGTCAGCTTCTTTCAAAGGCCAGTCCCTCTAACTACAGAGCACTAGAAAAAAGGAAATTCTGATTCTTGTTCCCAGCCTTTTTTCTTGCATATCTGTTGATGTGTACAATGCACCACTTGGAGTAGAAACATCTTTGACTTGATTGGTTCTCAAAGCATGAAGAGGTACCCATGTTTTAGAATTTTTTGGCAGGGCTTGAAAAAGGTCTAACCCTGCCCTCCTCAAAGATTCTGATGCATCTTTTTAGGGATGTACCTTGATTGGAAATTGTTATTCCTTATCACTTTTCTCAATCCATCATTCCTGGATTTAAGTTTTAGGTGTTGCTTTCTATGGTACACAAATTTTGGTGAGTGTTTTGAGGAGAAAGAAGGTAATTGTATAATTCAGTGCTCTCAAATTGGTGAATGACTTCTTTTTTTCTTTTAAATTTCTGGTCCATCATGGATGGATACTTCTGTAAAATGCAATAAAATATAAATTACTAGAAAAATGAAATGAAAAAAAGCATGCAAAATACAAGCCCCAATTTTTTATTGGATTCAAAAGATATAAAATTACACTGTTGAATTGCTCTGTCAGGTTTCTAACTGTGCTTGCCCTCAGTTTCTGTACATGTCTCCTTCTGGATTAGAAACAAAAATGTGTGGATTGGTAATGGTTCTTGGACCAGACTTTCTCGGATCACACTTTGAGTAGCGCTGATGTAGTGTACAGTGCTACATAGTCTTAATTTACATTGTCATTAAAAGAAGTGGAAAGTTTTAATGAGTTAGGGATTATAGATTTTTTTTTTTACAAAGAGGTAATTTAGGGCCGGCCCCATGGCTTAGCGGTTAAGTGCGCACATTCCGCTACTGGTGGCCTGGGTTCGGATCCCTGGTGCACACTGATGCACCGCTTCTCTGGCCATGCTGAGGCCGCGTCCCACATACAGCAACCAGAAGGATGTGCCACTATGACATACAACTATCTACTGGGGCTTTGGGGGAAAAAAAGGAAGAGGATTGGCAATAGATGTTAGCTCAGAGCCAGTCTTCCTCAGCAAAAAGAGGAGGATTAGCATGGATGTTAGCTCAGGGCTGATCTTCCTCACAAAAAAAAAAATAAAAAAGAGGTGATTTATACTATGCGAAAGCCTTACTACCTCCTACGTTCTTATATGTAACTGGTAAAATTTTGCTTTTCAATTATAGTTACTGCTTTATATTGGTGCTGAAATAAGAGCAACTTCCTGGTAATAGTAGGGTTTTCTTTAACCTTCCAGTTATGTATTTTTCTCTGTCCTTGAAACTATAAAGACAGGCATATTTTGAACATGAAAGGAAAAGTTATACCACTTAATACCACAAGATGTCACTTATGTAAAAATAAAGTTGGTATCCTAATACTCAAAGCTGGAAAGCTACAGGTAAGTAGGTAAATGAAGAACCAAGTAAATTAAAAAAAAGCCAAAAACTTTGAAATAAGTATTAGTTTTTAGCAGAGTCAGTGAAATTATTGCCATTTCAGCATTATTTTGAATCAGCTCTTTTGATGTTTAGCAAAAAGAATTTCTTAATTTCTGAGATTAATGTAGAAATACGTGTTAATAGGCCATATTTGAATCCGCATAACGAAGGAGGTAGACCTAAAATGACTTGAAACAAGTGAACATATTTTGAGGGTAAACTAGGTGTTATGGTCCTAACTCTCCCAAATCTTTACCGTTTTGGTGATAAGCAAAGATGATTTGGGGAAGAAATATGTAATTTATATCAGAATTTTCAATAGGTCTTTATATGACATATCTACGAGAAGTTGAATATTACATCAGGCTGAAACAGTGTCTAGCATTTTTCTTGTCTCTTTTCTCTGAACCTCAAAGTTATTAGCTCTCTGCCTGTGTTAACACAGAAGATATTTATGTTTGTTGTTGAAGACTGTCTTTTCTATTAAACATGAAGAGCAAAACCTTTGGCTTTAATATTGGGATCTTGTTTTCTTGTTTTTAGTTTGAGAGAGTGGGTCAGGACCTAAAGGTGTTTGGGAAGGGGTCTCTGGCATCTCAAGCTTAAGAGGAACAAACCACGGTTCCATCAGGCCATGAATAAGGTTACACCTGGAGTCAGAGGCTGGGATCTCTTAACAACTGACACCTGGTTATTCTGCATTGCTCACTTCTCTCTCCAGGTGATGCTGGTGGAGAAGAATGGTGGAAACTCTTGGGGAAAAGAGAAGGGGATCAGGCATGATGAAATGAATTTTCTTTCTTTTTTTGACCTATATATGTGTGATCACATTTTCTTTCTATTTAGTTCCTATCTAATTACTTCAGTTTTTTCGCTTTCTTACCCCCAACAAAGTTTTTAAGATTTCTTGTAGGTTTTAGGTTTTTCCTTTATAAAAGTGTACATGGTCATTAAGTAAAATAGGAAAATAACAAAAAGTAGAAGGAAAAAAACCATTAATTTTTCTCCTTTTTCAGTTACCTGTACAATGTGAAAGAGTCTCAGAAGTTTTAAGAAGAGATTCTAAATTCATTACAATGAACTTTTATAGTATTTTAATATTTGGTAGTTGTGTATCCTCAGATATAGTTTTTATATATTGCTGTCTCTACTATTTATATATTTAATTTTATGAGCTGCTTGCAAAGGAAGAGTAATTTTTTTCATAATAAATTTCATTGCCTCTACTCTTTTTGGAAAAAAATGTGCTTAGTTTTCATTTGTTTGTTTTTTCATTGCAGTTTGTAACATTTAACTCCTGTATTAGTTTGCTAGGGCTGCCATAACAATATGCCATTGACTTGGTGGCTTAATCAATAGAAATTTATTTTCTCCGAATTCTGGAGGCTAGAAGTCTAAGATCAAGGCATTGGCAGGTTTGGTTTCTTCTGAGGCCTCTCTCCAGCTTGCAGATGGCCACCTTCTTGCTGTGTCCTCACATGGTCATCCATTGGTCTTTATGTATCTCTGTCCTAATCTGCTTTTATAAAAACTTGTCATATTGGATTAAAAACTTGTCATATTGGATTGGGGCCCACTCATATTGACTTCATTTTAACTTAATTTCCTCTTTAAAGGCTGTGTCTCCAAATACAGTGACATTCTTGGGAGTTAGGACTTCAACATACAAATTTTGGAAGGGACACCACTCAGCCCATAACAACACTTGATTGATATTCATTCTTGGCAAGTGCCTACTGCCTACATTAGGCCTAAATCTGAAAACTGTACAAAACTAAAGTGTTTTTGTCAAGCCTGTTTATTTGGAGTAAAGAAGCTCTTCTGACCTAATTTTAAGCCTAAACTGAGATGAAAGGGCTTCTGATACTTTGTTTTTGGGGATTGAACTGTGTTGCATGAAAGAGCCATGTGGAGTAAATTTTTTATCATCTCTTTTCTGCAGAGTTTATTGTAAAAATGTAAAAGATTGCTAGTAAACTAATAACCATTGCAAGTAGTTACAGTTTTCATACTACAATCTTAGTGTTCTGTCGATTTCTTACAGTCATTTAAGAGGATTTTCCTTTGATGTATAAAAATAAGATTCAGTGCTTTAAATTCTTGAGTTAGCATGAAGCTTAAATATGATACTCTAATTTCAAGTTAGGTAAAATGATGGCTTATCTGATCCATAATAATGTATTTCTCAGAAATAGATGTATGTCTTTTAGTCTTCCTTTGGAGAACTAGTCATCTTATTCACACGTGAATAAAACACTATAAAACTTTTTAATATTGACTTTATGGAGGTATAATTTGCATTCAACAAATTTTCCACCTAAAGATTATAGTTAGATGTTTTGACAGATGTGTACACCTGTGAAATCACCACCACAATTGAGAAAATACAGACATGTCCATCATCTTATTGAATAAGAAATTTTCTTATGTCCCTTTGCTGTCCATTTCTCCCTCTACCCCATGGCCCTAGGATACCGCTGATCTGCTTTCTGTCACTACAGATTCGTTTGCATTTTCTAGAATTTTAAATGAATTAAATTACGCTCTTTTGTGTCTGGCTTCTTTCACTCAGCGTAATGATTTTGAGAATTCATCTACCTTGTTGAATGTATCAGTAGTTAATTCTTTTTCATTGCTGGGTAGTATCCCATTGTATGGCTAAATCACATTTTACTGATGGACATTTAGGTTTTTTCCAGTTTTTTACTATTATGAATAAAGCTGCTGTGAATACTCATGTTGGTCATTGTGTGGAAGTATGTTTTTATTTCTGGGGAGTGGAATGACTGGGTCACATGGTAGGTTTATGTTTAAATTTGTGAGAAACTCCCAGTTTTCCAAAGTGTTTTTTTTTTTTTTTTTTTTAACATTCCTACCAGCAGTGTGTGAGAGTTCTAGTTGCTCCATAGCCTTGGCAACATTTGTTATTGTGAGTTTTAATGCAGCTATTCTAATGGGTGTGTAATGGTATCTCATTTAATTTGCATTTCCCTGATAATGATCTTAATTATCTTTTCATATGTTTATTGGTATTCCTAATCTTTTGTGAAATGTCTTTTCAAATCTTTTGACCATTTCTTTTGTCTTCTTATAAATGAGTTATAATTGTTGTATAACTTTTTAAAATTAAACTTTTGGTTTTGAGATAACTGTAGAGTCATGTGCAGTTACAAGAAATAATACAGAGAGATCTTGTGTACCCTTTACCCAGTTTCCTTCAATGATAAACTATAGTATAATATCAGAACCAGGATATTGACATTGATGTAATTCACCCATCTTGTTCAGATTTCCTTAGTTTACCTGTACTTATTTGTGTGTGTGTTCTTTACATGTGTAGGTTTGTGTCGCCATCGTGACAGTGAGGATACGTAGCAGTTTCATCCCCACAGGGATCTCTTATGTTGCCCTTTTATATCCACCCCTCTCTTTCTTGACATTAACCCTCAGCAACCATGAATCTTTCTCCATTTCTATAATTTTATTTCAGGAATTTAATATAAACGTAATAACACAATATGTAACCTTTTAGAATTAACTTTTCTCACTTAGCATTCTTCTCTGGAGATTAATTAGAGTTGTTGCGTGTATCAGTAGTTGGTTTCTTTTTTACTGATGAGTGGTATTCCATGCTATGGACACACCATGGTTTGTTGAACCATTCATCCACTGAAGGACATCTGAGTTGTTTCCCTTTTGGCTAATAGAAGTAAAACTGCTCCTTGTGTACAGGTTTTTGTGTGAGTATAAATTTCCATTTTTTGAGGATAAACACCCAAGAGTGCAATTACTGGGTTGTATGGTAGTTTAGAAACTGCCAACCTGCCAGAGTGGCTGTAACCTTTTACATTCCCACCAGCAGGATGTGAGTGATCCATTTCCTCTCTGTCCTCACTATCATTTGGTATTGTCACTATTTTTTTGTTTTAGATGAGAGCCTATCTGATATGTATGTAGTGGTATCTTGCTGTGGTTTTAATTTGCATTTCTTTAATAGTTAATGAAGTTGATTATCTTCTCAGGTACTTTTTTTGCCATTTGTATTTCTCCTTTAGTGAATTGTTTGTTGATTTCTGTAGTAGTTTGCTAGGGTTGCCATAGCAAAATACCACAGCCTGCGTGGCTTGAACAACACACATTTATCTCTCACTGTTCCAGAGGCTGGAAGTCCAAGATCAAGGTGTTGGTAGGTGTGGTTTCTCCTGAGGTCTCTCTCCTTTGGCTTACGGATGGCTGCCTTCTTTCTGTGTCCTCACATTGTCCTGTCTTGTAGAATCGCAGAAGTCTAACAGCCTTCCTTCATTTTGTCCCATTTCTCCCCTTTAGTCCAAGCTGGCAGTGTCTCTGCTAGTATAATCCCATCTCTCTTTCTGGCTTCTGCTGAGATGTTGGATTAAATCCATGAGTAGTACCCATGATCTCTTTATCAAATGATTTTCCAGCCACACTTTTGAAAAAGGTCTGAAGATGCTTTCTTGTTTTTTGCAATACGGATAGACTGAGAATTTTCCAAATCTTCAAATTCTAATTTCTTTTCCTTAACAATTCCTTCAACGTATCTTTCTTTCTCATATTTAGTATAAGGAACAAGGAGAAACCAGGCTGTGCGCCTTCAACACTGCTTAGAAATCTCATCAGCTAAATATCCAAGTTCATCACTTTTAACTTCTACTTTCTGCAAAACACTAGAACACAGTTGAGCCAAGTTCTTGCCACTTTATAACAAGGATCACCTTTCCTCCAGTTTCCAATAACATCTTCCTCATTTCCATCTGAGATCTCATCATAATCATCTTTAACATCCATATTCCTACCACAGTTTCTTCAAGGCAATCTAGGTTTCTTTTTTTTTTTAATATGCATCTTAGAACTGTTCCAGCCTCTACCCATTACCCAGTTCCAAAGCCACTTCCACATTTTTAGATGTTTGTTATAGCAGCACCCCACTTCTGGGTACCAAAATCTGTAATAGTTTGTTACAAAATACCACAGACTGGATGGCTTAAACAACAGAAATTTATTTCTCGCAGTTCTTCCAGGAGGCTGGAAGTCCAAAATCAAGGTGTTGGCAGGTTTGGTTTCTCCTGAGGCCTCTCTCCTTGGCTTGCAGATGGCTGCCTTCTCGTTGTGTCCTCACATGGCCTTGTCTCTGTGCCATCTTTGGTGTCTCTCTCTCTTCTTATAAGGACACCAGTCCTGTTGGATTAGGGTCCCACACATATGATCTCATGTAACCTGAATTACCTCTTGAAAGGCCCTCTTTCTACACAAAGTCACATTGGGGGTTGGGCCTTCAACATATGAATTTGGGGGTGGGGGACACAATTCAGTCCATAACAATGTCTTTTGCCTCTTTTCTAATTGAAATTTTTTTTTGGTGAGGAAGATTGGCCCTGAGCTAACACCTATTGCCAATCTTCCTCTTTTTGCTTGAGGAAGATTGTCCCTGAGCTAACACCTGTGCCAGTCTTCCTCTGTTTTTTTGTATGTTGGACACTGCCACAGCATGGCCTGATGAATGGTGTGTACGTCCATGCTTGCGATCTGAATCAGTGAACCCTGGGCCGCTGAAGCAGAGCACTTGAACTTAAGCACTATGCCGCCAGGCTGGCCCCTAATTGAATGTTTTTTACTGTTGAGTTTTGGAGTTCTTTTTATATTTTGGATACTAGTCCTTTGTTATATATGTGTTTGCAAATATTTTCTGCCAGTCTGTAATTTTTTTTCTTCCTCTTAAGAGGGTTTTTCACAGAACAAGAGTTTTTAATTTTGATGAGGTCTGATTTATCAGTGTTCCCTTTTATGGACTACTTTTGGTGTCAAGTCTGAGAACTCTTTGCCTAAATCTTTTCTGCCATGTTGAAGGAAAAATGATTAGAGGTTGCAAGTTATACATTTTCTTTTGCTGGGGGGAGTTTGTGAATTTATAGGAAAGGAGGTTTACTTAAAAGAATAGGGGCAAGTCAAGTCATGAGCAAAAGAAACTATTGGGAGACAAATCTTCATGGGCTCTTCTCATTTTTGCAGTGCTTCTGTATAAAGGCATTGATAGTTTTTGTTCTGCACTATCTTTTAAAGATGTTTGTATAGTGCTGCTTGGAAAAGAGAAAATGTCTACCTCCTCGGCAAAGTCATCTTGCCTGGTAGCATCATCATCTGCTTGGTCCTTCATGCTGGGAATGGGAGCTTCCTTATTGAATGCCAGTCTCATCCTTCATATTTAGTTACCGCATCCCCCTGATTTCAACTTCTATGTAGTTCTTGAATCTCTCCTTCATTTTCATCTTTATCACTAACTATGCTGGTTCATTACCTCATCCTCTCATTTAGATGTTAAAATGGCCTTTACCTAATTCTTTGAATTATGGAGTACCAGTGGGGGTTTCTCTTCATATTTATGTTCTTTTCTGGGGGGAGGTAGGGAGAAAAAAGAGATGGTGTGAATGACACATACCCTTTTTTTAATCTGTGCTTTTTCTTGAGATATTCTGAAGAAAGCTCTTACTTTTTGGCTTATGAAAATATTTTAGTGCTGATTCAAGGATTTTTTTGTATTTCTTTTTTTCTGATGATTATGCATAAGAAATTTTGGGATGAGAGAATGCATGCCTGTGTTCACAGTGATATTTTGCCCAGAACCACAGCACAGTTTTATATTTTTGTTTCATTAGTGGGCTTCATGACAACAGAGCACGTTGGTATTATTTTGTAAGGTTAGGTGAGATATATATATATTTAATTATAAATAAGAATGCAGTTATGTAACACTGTCCATCATAGTATTTCTAATTCTTATGAAAATAATACATTTAAATAGCTGTGTAATGTAAAAATATAAATATGGAATTTTTTTTCTTTTGTTTTATATAGGAATGAAGATCTCAAACAAATGTTGGAAAGCAACAAAGATTCTGCTAAATTGGATGCTATGAAACGGATTGTTGGGGTAGGTAAAATAGATCATTGCAATTT
Organism: Ceratotherium simum simum; assembly: GCF_057802395.1. Taxonomy (NCBI): domain Eukaryota; kingdom Metazoa; phylum Chordata; class Mammalia; order Perissodactyla; family Rhinocerotidae; genus Ceratotherium; species Ceratotherium simum. The sequence goes on from NC_141903.1 coordinate 87,691,528, forward strand.
TGAGAAAAGGGAGACACTGTTGATATTAAATATATATATATATTCAATAATATGTGTTCTAATTCCATTTTTTCTGTGTTTTAGTTTCCCTATCTCTAGTATCAAGATATTTCTCCTGTGAGATTGAAAGAACTAATCATTTTGAAGACAGAATAAGATTATATACAACAATATTTTGACTTCCTACAAAGAGGGATATGAATTAGCTAAAGAAGGTTTTTTTGTCATTTCATGACCTAAAAATTGTGAGCATGCCCTCTTCTGTTTCGTATTCCATTACTACCAATAGAAATGCTTTATTCAGTTTAGTAGCATAGAACTTCTAATGAGTATTAGTAAGCAAAATTCAAACAATTGACTAATATGTTATTAGAGGGATTCCATGGTCAGAGAGCTAAGAATATAATGCAATTCCTAGTTACATATAGAATGTTTAAAAAATATTTTTGCAATTTGTGTTGCTCTCATTCTATTTATTTTTTTCATTTAATTTTTTACATTCACAGTGAAAAAACTGGCTTAATTCAGTGATTGTCTAATGTAAAGAGTTCTGCTCTGCTTTTGTCTCAATGGAATTAAGTTAACAAAACCTGTCTTTCTCATCACTACTGTGCTTTTTATCACCACTGTCGCTGATTTTATTTCCAACACACTTTTATATAAGGTCAAAATATAATAAATTTGCATAATTGCACAAATAAACTCTATTGTAATAAGGTGACAGCACAGCTGAAACAGTACTGTTTTCTAGCAGGCAATGCCACCATATGAGAGTTTGAAATCTCCTTTCTTTTCTTGATATATTAAAGTCCAAATCCTGCTTATGAAAGATGATTATGGTTATCAATATGTTCTGTTAAAAGGTGAGTTGTTATGAAAATCAAATATATAAAAGTCAAGGACTAATTGTGTCTGTAGAACACCTGTAAATTACTTGACTCTTACATTCAGGTTTATGTCATTTGGTGTTATATAGGGGAAGTGTTGAAGATCCTTTTGTAAATTTTTCACTTGTTAATGTTATACTTTATAAATAGTAGCATTTATGGACAAGTAGTTCTTGCTTTGCATGGCTTGGATATGCACGAATTTCAGTTACCATAGTTTAGTTAAATAATGCCAGTCCCCCAACACACGGTTCAAATTTCAGTTACCATGGTATTATTAACGTGGTAATTGCATAATATAGCAACTTCACTGCTAACTCTTCAGTCCACAACTCACTATGTAGATAACAAATGTGCATGATGATCAGTGACCAATCATGTCACTTCTTTCAAAGTCTTTTAGTGATTGGTCACTGTGTATGTTATTCAGCTCATTCACATACAGCAAAGCATGTGGTTGTATTCCCTCCTTGTTTCCCAGTGAGAAACCCACTTGACATTTTACAAAAATGGAAAATTGAAAGAGGGATTTGGTCAACAAAGATGAAAATGCAGCAAAGAAATGAAAATGGTAACACTAGAAATAAAAATCAGATAGAATGTAAATGAAGTTAAAGAGAAATAGCTGACTGTGGGAATGGTGACACGGCCACTTCTTGAGAGACTCTAAATATGTAGCTGGAGGAATTTAGTAAAGGTGAACTTTTCAACATAAATCAGGAAAATGGCTGTGATGAAAAGGATGAAGATAGCCAAAGGAAGTGATGCTGCCAAAAAACTTCACATTAGAGGAATTCTAGGAGATAATCCCCAACATTGAAAGTGCAAAGGATAAACTGTTGAAAGGTGATCAACCTTGGAAAGGAGTTTGGTAATTTACCAAGGTATAGAAAAGATGCTTACTCTGTGTCTTAAATCATAAGAGTAAAGCACGCCCATTCAAAATACTCTTGATAAGTTAATTCTCACTGTTTCTAATGTTCTAAATTATAATATACTAAATAAATATTAGTTTTACTATTTCATTTTCCTATACATTTATAACTGACAGAGAGTTTTAGTGTTTTTACAAAATTTTTAAAACAGATCAATTTTAAGTTTTAATTTATTATCAAGATTGCTTTGCGTGGTTTCAGTTTGCATCCCTGCAGGTTACCATACTGCACTACCACGTAAAGCAGGCATGGCTCTTAATTATTTCATTAAACTTTGGCTTTTACATCCCGTTAAGCTAAGTTATTTCACTCAATCTGAGGATACTATTGAAATTCCTAAATATGAAAATGTAGTGTTTGGTAGTTTTTTTTATTCCTCTTTCAAACTGATGAAGAAATAAAAATCGGTATTCTCCTCATCTTGGTGAAATGCTGAACTAAGGAGAATTTGAAATATATTGTTTCAGATAGTGAACTTGTAATAATTTTTTTTTAGCAAAAATACTGATGATTTGATTATCCGGAGTCCTTGGAGGAATGCAGTGTTTTGCTATATTGAAATCTTTGATGTATTTTCTTTTAGTCAGTATTAGATGTTGAAGGTCTTTCTTGGATTAGTTCACTTGTCTTTGTGGTTATGGGATAATGAGCAAATCTGCCCTTCCTTTGATAAGATTCTTAAAATTCCTAGTTAGAGTTATTGATATATATTATTTCATAGCCATACATGTTACAGGGTATTTGGTTGGATATGTTGACTCTTAGAACATTAAAAATAATTTCAAAGTTCCAGATATTTTGGTTAAATATTTAAAAAAATATTAAAGCAAATACAAATGGTATATTATTGTTGTAGAAAAAATTGAGAAAGTCCTCAGAAGAACTAATAACATGCGTAATTCTTACTGTCTTGAGTTAATAGTTGTAATAAACATTTTGGTCTAGATCTTTCTAGATATTGCCCACCCCTCGCTCTCTTGCTCCCTTCAACAAAAATGCTTCAGTTGTGTGTATACTTTAAAGGATTTAACTTGTGGCTGACGTTGGCATCTTTTTTTTTTTGTTTGTTCTTGGGTTGGAAATTTCTTAAAGGGCCAAGATTTTTCTGCCATGTTGATGTACATCAGGACCAGTTCCTGGTAAGCAGGCCTGAGTTTTTACTAGTGATATAAAACCTATAGAACCTTAGTGGGTTTTCTGTCAGTTTTGTTCCAGAGTACTGTCTGGGTATAAATCAACAGTTGGTTCATTTTTTATTTCTTCATTTACTCTTGGCTGCTGATTCTTGGAGTTTTAGTTGGGTCTGAAACTCTGTAAGGCCTTTTTTTCCTTTCTTTTTTTGTGACTTGTAAATTAACCAGTATTTATTTATAAATTAAAAATTTTGAACTTTTTGGGATAAACCATCTTTATTGCTGTGAAAAATGAAGCCAGTTAAAATTGTTAAGAAATTAAGCACAATTTCTCCTCTTTCTTCCTAAGTTTAAAAAATTAATGTGGATTTTTGGATGTAGATTATTATTTAATTTTTAAAAAAGAACATGAGCAGTGTATAAAAACCGATCATGGTAATACACCACATTAACAAAATGAAGGAGAAAAAAAATCCACATTATCATCTCAATTTATACAGAAAAAGCATTTGACGAAATTCAAGACTCTTTCGTGATAAAACGCTCAACAAACTAGGACTACAAGAAAACTACCTCAATATATTAAAGACCATATATGAAAAACCCACAGCTAATGTCATACTCAATGGTGGAAGACTGAGAGCTTTTCCTCTACAATCAGGAACAAGACCAGGATGCCTGCTTTTGCCACTTCTATTCAACATAATATTGGAAGTTTTAGCCCGAGCAGTTAGGGAAGAAAGAGAAATAAAAGGCATCCAAATTGGAAAGGAAGAAGTAAAATTAACTTTGTTCACAGATAACATGATTTTATATTTAGAAAATCCTGAAGATTCCACAAAAAAACTTTTTTTTTTTCTTTGTGAGGAGATCAGCCCTGTGCTAACATCTGCCAATCCTCCTCTTTTTGCTGAGGAAGACTGGCCCTGGGCTAACATCTGTGCCCATCTTCCTCCACTTTATATGGGACGCTGCCACAGCATGGCTTGCCAACCAGTGCATCAGTTCGCGCCCGGTATCCGAACCAGTGAACCCCGGGCCGCCGCAGTGGAGCGCGTGCACCTAACCGCTTGCGCCACCGGGCTGGCCCCCACAAAAAAACTTTTAGAGCTAATAAAAGAATTTAGCAAAGTTGCAGGATACAAAGTCAACACATAAAAATTAGTTGCGTCTATACACTAACAATGAACAATCCGAAAAGGAAATAAAGAAAACAGTTCCATTTACAATAGCATCAAAAAATACAATACCTAGCAATAAGCTTAACCAAGGAGGCAAAAGACTTGTACCTTGAAAACTGCAAAACGTTGCTGAAAAAAATTAAAGACGATGCAAATAAATGGAAAGACATCTTGTGTTCATGGATTGGAAGACTTAATATTGTTACAATGTCAGTATTCACAAAGTGATCTACATGTTTGGTGTAATTCCTATCAAAATCCAAGTGATGTTTTTTGCAAAAATAGAAAAATCTATCCTAAAATTCATACAGACCCTGAATAGCCAAAACAATCTTGAAAAAGAACAAAGTTAGAAGTCGCACTCTTCCTGATTTGAAAACTTACTACAAAGCTACAGTAATCAAAACAGTATGGTACTGACATGAAGGTAGACATATACACACGAGAGAGAGCCCAAAAATAAACCCTTATATATGTGGTCAGATGATTTTTGACAGGTGCAAGACCATTCAATGGGGGAAAGAATAATCTTTTCAACAAATGGTGCTGGGAAACTTGATATCCACATTCAAGAGAATGAATTTAGATCCCTACCTCATATCATATATAAAATAAGTCAAAATGAGTCAAAGACTTAAATGTGAGAGATAAAACAATAACATTCGTAGAAGAAAACATAGGGTGAAAGCTTCATGACCTTGGATTTGTCAAAGGATTCTTAGATACGACACCAAAAGGCAAGCATCAAAAGAAAAAAATAGATAATTTGGACTATATCAAAATTAAAAACTTTGTGCATCAAATGACACTGTCAACAGTGTGAAAAGTCAACCCACAGAATAGGAGAAAATATTTTTGAATCATTTATCTGATAAGGAACTAATATCTAGAATATATGAAGAACACATACAACTCAGTAATTAAAAAGGAACCCAATTGAAAATGGGTGAAGGACTTGAATAGACATTTCTTTTGTCTTACTTTAGTAGTAGATATTATTAGGGCCACTTATGATTAGATGGTAAGTTATGCTAGGGAATGAGGTATCCTATATCCACTTATTGCCCAGTGGTAGCTAATGAGTAGATAGTTGTTTTCCAAAATATCTCAAGTGAACCACATCATGTTGAAATTTTTTGAAATCTGTGTTGTGTACATAGTATCATATCTGAAATAAAAAATTGCCTGGATTGATCCAATAGCAGAATGGATATAACAGAAGAGTCAGAAGTTGAAGACAGATCATTAGAAATTAGTCACTTTGCAGAATAGAGTTTAAAAAGAAAAGAAATAAAGCCTCAGGGTCTTGTTGCATGACATGAAAAGATCTAACAAATATGTCCAGAAGGAGAAGAGAAAGAGATTGGGGCAGAAAAAATATTTGAAGAAATAACGGCTGAAAACTTCCCAAATTGAAGAATGACATAAATTTGTAGGTGAAAGAAGCTCAGCAAACCCCAATAAGGATAAACTCAAAAGTATGCCTAGAGATATAGCAATTAAACTGTGGAAAACCAAAAATAAGGAAAAAATCTTGGAAGTACCTGGAAAAAAAATGATACATAACATACAAGGGAACGGTGATTTGAATAACTCCATATTTCTCATGAGAAACCGTGGCAGCCAGAATACAGTGGACCATCTTTAAAGTACTAAAAGAAAGTAACTCTTAACCCAGAATTCTCTATCCAGTGGAAATACCATCAGCAATGAAAATGAAATAGATGAAGATGAAGAAAAACTGAGTATTTCTAGCTGATCTGCTTTAATGAAATGCTAATGCAAGTTCTTCAGGCTGAAGGGCAATGATATCAAATGGATATTGAGTAAGACCAGTCAAAATGGTAAATATCTGGTAAGCATAAAGGACTACTTTTATTCTTCTAAAGTTATCCCACTGTCTGAGAGGTTTTCAAGGATGTAGATATGATATATATGATAGCTATAACATAAAGGCTAGCAAGGAGGGGGGATTAAAAGGGCCTATAAGGTTGTAAGGTTTCTACATTTTATTTGACCTGGTACAAGATTGACTCCAAGTAGACTGTGGAAGGTTTGATATCTCTCTCTCTCTCTCTCTCTTTCTCTCTCTCTCTCTCTCTCTCTCTCTCTCGTATATGTGGAAACACATATACTATGCAAATGTTAACCAAAATGTGAAAGAGCAACTCCCACCCCCACCCTAGCACTTCCCATTTCTCTTACAGTCCTTTATTTTTCTCTGTAGTACTGTCTTTTACAACCTCACATACTATATTTATAAATTGTCCCTCGCTGCTGTTAGAAGGTCCAATGGGCAAGGACTTTCTGTTGGTCACAGTTGTATCCCCAAGGCCTAGAATAGGCCCTGGCATGTAGTGTCCTCTCAGCAAATAGCTGTTGAATGAATTTGACTATAGGATTTTTTCCTCCCTCTTGTGTTAACGTCTCTTCCAATAGCATTCTGTAGAGTGAAGTTGGGGAAGCCTTGGAAGAGGGTATAATAGGACAGGATCTCTGACTTCAGGTAATCATGAATAACTGAAGGAAAGGGCCCTAGAGAACATCTAATCTGTCTCTCCTTATTTTACAGATGAGGAAGTTGAGAGAGGTGTAAAAATCATATAAAAATGTTTTAGCCACAGTATTTTGTGAACCTTCTGTAATACTTAGCAGGTTTCACAAAATACTCAAATCAAATAATATCACCGCTAAGGAAATAGAATATGAAAAGACTAGCTTGTATCAGAGTATTTTAAAGCTGTCATGTAGAAAGGTCTTCTGAGAAATTGCTAATTGGGATTATATATAATATAATATCACATAGTATTTATAAAATACTTATAATATATAATATAATTATATATATATTTATATATTTATATATATATAAATATATAAATATAAATTTATTTTTATATTTAAATTTATTTTTATATTTTTATATATAAAAATATTTTTATATTTAAATTTATAAATTTATATATATATATAAATTTATATTTATAAATTTATATATATAAATATATATAAATTTATATTTATATATATTTATATATTTATATATAATATAAATATAAATTTATAAATATATATATATTTTTATATATATTTAATATAATATAAAATACTTATAATATCACATAGTATTTATAAAGCATTTGTCCTAAATTCATAACACTAATGCCTTCTGTCTTTTTTGGGAAATTTCTTAGATATGGTGGGTAATTCATAAAGAATCCGTTTCCAAAAGTTATCCTATAGTTAAAACTTTATTTTGTGGCTGTCAAAGTCTAGACTATTAAAAGACATAAAGATATATTCTGGGCATGAGAGTGAGGGAAATGGGAATATAGGTAGACATAAAACTGAAATAAATAGAAATAAAAGATAGCACATGGGAAATTCCAAATGATAAGTGTAGATTAAAAAATTCTGGAGGAGGGGCTGGCCTGGTGGCGTAGTGGTTAAGTTTGCATGTTCCGCTTCAGTGGCATTGAGTTCGCTGGTTTGGATCCTGGGTGCAGACCTATTCACAGTTCATCAAGCCATGCTGAGGGGGCGTCCCACGTGGAAGAGCTACAGCTCTACAACTATCATACACAACTATGTACTGGGGCTTTGGGGAGAAACAAAAAGAGGAAGATTGACAACACATGTTAGTGCAGGGCTAATCTTCCTGAAAAAAAAAAAAAAGAACATGAGCTTAAAAAAAAAATTCTGGAGGAAATTAGGATTGGAGGCCATAGTGGGCAGGGTATTAGGAGATGGCTCTAGCAAGGGAGGATGATTAGAATTTGATGACACTCTAGACAGAATGCTAGAACTTAGAAAAATAAGAAGAATTGGGTTGGGGGCATGATATGAGCACAGGCATAGAGGAGCCAGAGAATGTTCTGGTAGTGAGTAGATTTTTGATAATAGCATTGGTGTAGAATAATAATGGTTGATGAGCTTAAAAGGGATATTAGTGCAAATTGTCAGAGCATTTGAACATAAAGTGAAATAGTTTGGACTCTTAGGCAGTCAGGGGCTTTAGAAATCTTTGAGGGAGGCTGACATGTGCAAAGCAGTGTTTTAAGCATGTTAAACTGTCAGTGATGTACATTATGGATAGGAGCAAATGGGACTTTTGGAAAGTCCTTTGTGAGGTGATATTGAACTGTGCTAGGATAGTAGCTGTGAGAAGGGATTAACGTGAGTGCACTTAGAAATCACAGCAAGACCTAGTTACTGTGTAGATGTGAGAAAAGACAAGATAATTCTATGGTTTCTGGTATCTGGGAAGATTGGTGGAAATAGGAAATTCTAGCATGAATGCCATTTTATTGTGAAAAATGAGTTTGGTTTTAGACACAGCAAGTTTGGGATGAGAGAGGCCTCTAATGATGTCCAGTTAGAGAGGTGGAACTAGGGCTCAGAGTTAGGGCTAGAGTTTGGGGGATTGATCCCCATACAGGTGAAAGTGAAGGCATGAGGGTGCATGAAATCCTGTGAGTTTCAGAGACTGTAGAATAGTGTAGCCTGAAAAGATGAGGTGCAGAGAAGTTTAGTGGGCAGAGGAAGAGGCCTTGGTGAAGGGAACTTTGAAAAGTAGTGGTTGGAGAAGTAGGGGAACCCATGGAAAGAAAGCCAAGGGAGAAAGAATTAGTTTGTTGAGAATAACATTTATTCCCCACCCTCCATTGCAAACGCAGTACACCTTTAATGTAAGAACTTGGAAGATAAAGAACAGTACAAATATTTAAAAAGTATTCAGAACCCCATTAGCCAGAGAAAACTGTTGTAATTGTTTTATTATATGTCTTAAATCACTTTATATTTCTTCCTTAATATATCTGTGTATTTGCGTATTTATATTGATACACAAGAGTTGTTTGTTCCTTGCTGCAGGTGGTTGGGATAAGTAAGATGATTCAAAAAGAGTTCAGCTTGTTCATCCCATAGCTTATTGCTGATTCAGTCATCTAAATATTTAATGTATGCAGAATTTATGTTTTGTTTTCAAATGACCAATTAAAAAAAAGTTTCAGCCCTAATATTCCACTTTTATCCTTCAGATGATTGCAAAAGGGAAAAATGCATCTGAACTGTTTCCTGCTGTTGTGAAGAATGTGGCCAGTAAAAATATTGAGGTACTGTTTTGATTCATAATTTTCATGATTCCTTTTGTTGTAAAAGAATCATAAACTTTTCAGTTACTTTGAAATGCAGCATGAGATTTAAGTATCACTAGATTTTTATTGTAGTTAGAATGTCCATAATCTTAAACAGATAAAATAGAATAAATAGTAGACATAATCCTAGCTTTGGATTTTTGGTAGAGAATGTGACAAGTGAAACTGAGATTAATTCACCTGGGTGATGGTTAACTCGTTGAGTATTCCTAGGGCCCAGTTTAGTTGAGATTCTGCTTTAGGTTCTTAATTTTAAGATAGTGTTATGTCTAGTGGAACAGTCCTAAGTTCCTGCAGTATCAGAGCAGAGCTTGGACTCCAGTATTATGACTCCAAATCTAGTGCTCTTTCTGGAGCATCAGAGCTCTGGTATACCCTGCCTCAGTACAGCAGGAGGTGAGCAGAAGGCAGAGTATAGTGGGAGCCTTCAGTTACTGGTCCCTGTACAGGCTTGTACCTGGAGTTTGAAATAGAGGAATCCAAAGAACTTTGAGGCCAATATTGGTAATATTGGGTTAAATGGACTAATGACTTCTAACAGAGTGCAAAAGACAAATATGAGCCAGTATAGAAACCAGTGACTAAGATGAGTGGGATGAAGAATTCGATGAAGGGAATGAGAGATTGATCTGAGCAAGTGGCTTGTATTTCAAAACAACAGAAGGTAGTAATGAAAAGGATTTGCCACATCTGTTGTGAATCTCACCTTCACCTGATGTTGGGTGGTGACTGTCTGGGGGATATGTTCAGAGGGTTTTTGAGGAGCGTGTGTTTACTTAGTAGTAAGTAGTGATATCTGCAGGAGAGTGAAAACACCAGCACACATGCTTCCTTTTTGCCCATTGCTGACAATTGTGAGCATCAAGGAATATGCCTTTTTTTTTTTGTATTTTTTTATTGATGTCCTAATAGTTGATAACATTGTGAGATTCCAGTTGTACATTATTATTTGTCAGTCACCATATGAATGCGCTCCTTCACCCCTTGTGCCCACCCCCCAACTCCCTTCCCCCTGGTAACTACCAAACTATTCTCTCTGTCTGTGTTTTAGTTTATATTCCACATATAAGAGAGGTCATACAGTGTTTGTCTTTCTCTCTCTGGCTTATTTCACTTAACATAATACTCTCCAGGTCCATCCATGTTGTTGCAGATGGGACGATTTTGTCTTTTTTTATGGCTGAGTAGTATTCCATTGTGTCTGTGTGTATATATATACACACACACACACACACATATATACAGCACATCTTCTTTATCCAGTCATCTGTTGATGGAAACTTGGGTTGCTTCCACGTTTGGCTATAGTGAATAATGCTGCAATGAACATAGGGGTGCATAAGCCTCTTTGGATTGTTGATTTCAAGTTCTTTGGATAAATACCCAGAAGTGGGATAGCTGGATCATAAGATATTTCTATTTTTAATTTTTTGAGGTATCTCCATACTGTTTTCCATAGAGGCTGCACCAGTTTGCATTCCCACCAGCAGTGAATGAGGGTTCCCTTTTCTCCACATCCTCTCCAACATTTGTTGTTTTTTGTCTTGGTGATTATAGCCATTCTAACTGGTGTAAGGTGATATCTTAGTGTAGTTTTCATTTGCATTTCCCTGATGATTGGTGATGTTGAACATCTTTTCATATGCCTATTGGCCATCTGTATATCTTCCTTGGAAAAATGTCTGTTCATATCCTCTGCCCATTTTTTAATCGGGTTATTTGTTTTTTGTTGTTTAGATGTGTGAGTTCTTTATATATTATGGAGATTAACCCGTTGTTGGATATATGGTTCGCAAATATTTTCTCTCAGCTGGTGGGTTGTCTTTTCGTTTTGATCCTTGGTACGTTTGCCTTGCAGAAGCTCTTGAGTCTGATAAAGTCCCACTTGTTTATTTTTTCTTTTGTTTTCCTTGTCCGAGTAGACATGGAATTTGAGAAGATCCCTTTATAACCAATGATGAATAGTGTACTGCCTATGTTTTCTTCCAGGAGTTTTAGAGTTTCAGGTCTCACCTTCAGGTCTTTGATCCATTTGGAGTTAATTTTTGTGTATGGTGAAAGCAGATGGTCTACTTTCGGTCTTTTGCAAGTGGCTGTCCAGTTTTCCCAGCACCATTTATTGAAGAGACTTTGCTTTCTCACTTGTATATTCTTTGCTCTTTTGTTGAAGATTAGCTGCCCCTAGACGTGAGGTTTTATTTCTGGAGTTTCAGTTCTGTTCCATTGATCTGTGTGTCTGTTTTTGTACCAGTACCATGCTGTTTTGATTACTGTCACTTGTAGTATGTTTTGAAGTCAGGGACTGTGATGCCTTCAGCTTTGTTCTTTTTTCTCCAGATTGCTTTAGTTATTTGGGATCTTTTCTTGCCCCATATGAATTTTAGGATTCTTTGTTCTATTTCTGTGAAGAATGTCATTGGCATTCTGATTGGGATTGCATTGAATCTGTAGATTGCTTTAGGTAGTATGGACATTTTAACTATGTTTATTCTTCCAATCCATGTACATGGGATATCTTTGCATTTCTTTATGTCATCATCGATTTCTTTCAATAATGTCTTATAGTTTTCGTTGTATAGGTCTTTCAGCTCCTTGGTTAAATTTATTCCTAGGTATTTTATTCTTTTTGTTGTGATTGTAAATGGGAATGTATTCTTGAGTTCTCTTTCTGTTAGTTTGTCGTTAGAGTATAGAAATGCAACTGATTTTTGTAAGTTGATTTTGTACCCTGCAACTTTGCTGTAGTTGTTGAGTATTTCTAATAGTTTTCTGATGGATTCTTGAGGGTTTCCTATATGTAAAATCATGTTGTCTGCAAACAGTGAGAGTTTCACTTCTTCATTGCCTATTTGGATTCCTTTTATTCCTTTTTCTTGCCTAATTGCTCTGGCCAGAACTTCCAACACTATGTTGAGTAACAGTGGCAAGAGTGGGCACCCTTGTCTTGTTACTGTTCTCAGAGGGATGGCTTTCAGTTTTTCCCCGTTGAGTATGATGTTGGCCATGGGTTTATCATATATGGCCTTTATCATGTTGAGGTACTTTCCTTCTATACCCATTTTGTTGAGAGTTTTTATCATAAATGGATGTCGGATCTTGTCAGATGCTTTCTCTGCATCTATTGAGATGATCATGTAGTTTTTATTCCTCATTTTGTTAATGTGGTGTATCAGATTTGCAGATGTTCAACCATCCTTGTGTCCGTGGTATAAATACCACTTGATCGTGGTGTATGATCTTTCTAATCTATTGCTGTATTCGGTTTGTCAGTATTTTGTTGAGGATTTTTGCGTCTCTGTTCATCAGTGATATTGGCCTGTAATTTTCCTTCTTTGTATTGTCCTTGTCTGGCTTTGGTATCAGGGTGATGTTGGCCTTGTAGAATGTGTTAGGAAGTGTTCCATCTTCCTCTGTTTTTTGGAATAGTTTGAGAAGGATAGGTACTAAGTCTTCCTTGAATGTTTGGTAAAATTCTCCAGAGAAGCCATCTGGTCCTGGACTTTTATTTTTTGGGATGTTTTTGATTACCGTTTCAATCTCTTTACTTGTCTATTCAGGTTCTCTGTTTCTTCTTGATTCAGTTTGGGAGGTTGTGTGAGTCTAGGAATTTATCCATTTCTTCTACATTGTCCAATTTGTTGGAGTATAGTTTTTCATAGTATTCTCTTATAATCCTTTGTATTTCTGTGGTATCCGTTGTGATTTTTCCTCTTTCATTTCCAATTTTATTTATTTGAGCCTTCTCTCTTTTTACCTTGGTGAGTCTGGCTAAGAGTTTGTCAATTTTGTTTATCTTCTTGAAGAACCAGCTTTTTGTTTCATTGATCCTTTCTACTGTTTTTGTGGGTTTCAGTTTCATTTATTTCTGCTCTAATTTTTGTTGTTTCTCTCCTTCTGCTGACTTTGGGCTTTGTTTGTTCTTCTTTTTCTAATTCTGTTAGGTCTAGTTTAAGATTGCTTATTTGGGACTTTTCTTGTTTGTTAAGGTGGGCCTGTATTGCTATGAATTTCCCTCTCAGGACTGCTTCTGCTGCATCCCATATGAGTTGGTGTGGTGTATTTTCATTTTCATTTGTTGCCAGATATTCTTTGATTTCTCCTTTAATTTCTTCAGTGATCCATTGGTTGTTCAGTAGCATGTTGTTTAGTCTCCACATCTTTGTCACTTTCCAGCTTTTTTCTTGTAGTTGATTTCTAATTTGATAGCATTATGGTCTGAAAAGATTCTTGTTATGATTTAAGTCTTTTTAAATTTATAGAGGTTTGCCTTGTTTCCCAACATATGGTCAATCCTTGAGAATGTTCCATGCATGCTTGAGAAGAATGTTTAATCTGTTCTTTTTGGATGGAGTGCTCTATATATATTTATTAAGTCCATCTGGTCTAGTTTTTCAGATTTAAGTCCACTATTTCCTTATTGACTTTCTGTCTGGATGATCTATCCATTGATGTAAGTGGGGTGTTAAGGTCCCCTACTATTATTGTGTTGTTGTTGATATCTTCTTTTAGGTTTGTTAATAGTTGCTTTATGTACTTTGGTTCTCCTGTGTTGGGTGCATATATATTTGTAAGTGTTATGTCTTCTTGGTGGAGTGTCCCTTTTATTATTATATATTGCCCCTCTTTGACTCTCATTATCTTTTTTATCTTGAAGTCTACTTTGTCTGATATAAGTATGGCAACACCTGCTTTCTTTTGTTTACCATTAGCTTGGAGTATCCTCTTCCATCGCTTCACTCTGAGCCTGTGTTTGTCTTTAGGGCTGAGATGTGTTTTCTGGAGGCAGCAAATTGTTGGGTCTTGTTTTTTAGTTCATCCAGCCACTCTGTATCTTTTGATTGGGAAATTCAATCCATTTACATTTAGAGTGATTATTGACATATGAGGGCTTACTGCTGCCATTTTTTCTCTTGTTTTTCAGTTGTTATGTATTTCCCTTGTTTCTCATCCCATGTATTTTGGACTGCTAATTCAGTTTGGTGGCTCTCTATGATGGTTTTCTCTTTATTTATCATTTGTGTCTTTGTTCTGGTTTTTGGTTTCGTGGTTGCTGTGCAGTTTGTATAAAAGATCTTGTAGATGAGATAGTCCATTCCCTGATAGCCTCTTGTTCCCTTAGTCTAAGAAGGTTTCATCCCTTTCCTCTTCCTCTTCTAAATTGTTGTTGTCACAACTTATTCCGTTACATGTTGTGAATTTGTGGCTAAAATGAAGTGATGATATGTATTTTTGATGTTTTCTTTTCCTTTATCTTTAGAGTTATAATTAAGTGTCTGCTAATGTTTTCTGATAGAGAGTTGTAATTTTTGATTTTGTCTGTCTATTTATCTGCTTGCTAATGGCTTTGTAAACCCTTTATTTTTTTGTTTCAGGTATGAGGGCTTTCTTGATCAAATCTTGTGTGGAGGGGAGTCTTGTGGCAATGAACTCCCTCAGCTTTTGTTTTTCTGGGAAAGATTTTATTTCTCCATCATATCTGAAGGATATTTTCGCTGGATATAGTATTCTTGCGTGAAAGTTTTTGTCTTTCAAAGTTTTGAATATATCATTACACTCTCTCCTAGCCTGTAAGGTTTCTGCTGAAAAATCCTCTGAAAGCCTGATAGGCCTTCCTTTATAGGTTATTCTCTTCTGCCTTGCTGCCCTTATCATTTTTTCTTTATCGTTGACTTTTGCCAGCTTTACTAATATATGGCTTGGATAAGGTCTTTTTACATTACTGGAATTAGGTGTCCTGTTGGCTTCTTTTATAGGTAATTCCAGCTCTCTCTCCAGGTTTGGGAGGTTCTCAGTTATTATTTCTTTGAACAAGTGCTCTGCTACTTTTCCCCTCTCTTCTCCCTCTGGAATACCTGTAATCCTTTTTTTTTTTTTTTTTATTTTTTGTTTATTGCAGTAACATTGGTTTATAACATTGTAAAAATTTCAGGTGTACATCATTATACTTCTATTTCTGCATAGATTACATCATGTTCACCACCCAAATACTAATTACAACCCATCACCACACACATGTGCCAAATTATCCCTTTCACCCTCCTCCCTCCCCCCTTCCCCTCTGGTAACCACCAATCCATCTCTGTCTCTATGTGTTTGTTTATTGTTGTTATTATCTACTACTTAATGAAGGAAATCATACGATATTTGACCTCCTCCCTCTGACTTATTTCACTTTGCATAATACCCTCAGTGTCCATCCATGTTGTCACAAATGGCTGGATTTCATCGTTTCTTATGGCTGAGTAGTACTCCATTGTGTATATATACCACATCTTTATCCATTCGTCCCTTGATGGACACTTAGGTTGCTTCCAAGTCTTGGCTATTATGAATAACGCTGCAATGAACACAGGGGTGCATGTATCTTTACGCATTGGTGTTTTCAAGTTCTTTGGATAAATACCCAGCAGTGGAATAGCTGAATCATATGGTAGTTCTATCCGTGATTTTTTGAGGAATCTCCATACTGTTTTCCATAGTGGCTGCACCAGTTTGCACTCCCACCAGCAGTGTATGAGAGTTCCCTTCTCTCCACATCCTCTCCAACACATGTTGTTTCCTGTCTTGTTAATTATAGCCATGCTGACGGGCGTGAGGTGATATCTCATTGTAGTTTTGATTTGCATTTCCCTGATAGTTAATGATTTTGAACATCTTTTCATGTGTCTGTTGGCCATCTGTATATCTTCTTTGGAGAAATGTCCGTTCAGGTCTTTTGCCCATTTTTTAATTGGGTTGGTAGTTTTTTGTTGTTGAGATGCATGAGTTCTTTATATATTTTGGAGATTAAGCCCTTATCAGATGTATGGTTTGCAAATATCTTCTCCCAATTGCTAGGTTGCCTTTCGTTTTGTTGATGGTTTCCTTTGCTGTGCAGAAGCTTTTTAGTTTGATGTAGTCCCATTTGTTTATTTTTTCAGTTGTTTCTCTTGCCCGGTCAGAAATGGTGCTTGAAAATATGTTGCTAAGACCGATGTCGAAGAGCATACTGCCTATGTTTTCTTCTAGAAGTTTCATAGTTTCAGGTCTTACATTCAAGTCTTTAATCCATTTGGAGTTAATTTAAGTGTATGGTGTAAGGTAAGGGTCTACTTTCATTTTTTTGCATGTGGCTATCCAGTTTTCCCAACACCATTTCTTGAAGATACTTTCTTTTCTCCATTGTATGTTCTTGGCTCCTTTGTCAAAGATTAGCTGTCCATAGATGTGTGGGTTTATTTCTGGGCATTCGATTCCATTCCATTGATCTGTGTGTCTGTTTTTGTGCCAGTACCATGCTGTTTTGGTTACTATAGCTTTGTAAGTATATTTTGAAATCAGGGGGTGTGATACCTCCAGCTTTGTCCTTTTTTCTCAGGATTCCTTTAGCTATTCGGGGGCTTTTGTTGTTCCATATAAATTTTAGGATTCTTTGTTCTATTTCTGTGAAAAATGTTGTTGGAACTTTGATAGGGATTGCATTGAATCTATAGATTGCTTTATGAAGTATGGACATCTTAACTATGTTACTTCTTCCAATCCAAGAGCACGGAATATCTTTCCATTTCTTTGTGTCTTCTTTAGTTTCTTTCAGCAATGTTTTATAGTTTTCCATGTACAGCTCTTTCACCTCTTTGGTTAAGTTTATTCCTAGGTATTTTATTCTTCTTGTTGCAATTGTAAACGGGATGGTATTCTTAATTTCTCTTTCTGCTACTTCGTTGTTAGTGTACAGAAATGCAACTGATTTTTGTATGTTGATTTTGTATCCTGCAACTTTACCATATTCGTTTATTACTTCTAAAAGTTTTCTGGTGGATTCTTTAGGGTTTTCTATACATAAAATCATGTCATCTGCAAATAGTGAGAGTTTCACTTCTTCCTTTCCAATTTGGATCCCCTTTTATTTCTTTTTCTTGCCTGATTGCTCTGGCTAGGACTTCTAGTACTATGTTAAATAGGAGTGGTGAGAGTGGGCATCCTTGTCTGGTTCCTGTTCTTAGAGGGATAGCTTTCAGTTTTTCACCATTGAGGATGACATTAGTTCTTGGTTTGTCATATATGGCCTTTATTAGGTTGAGGTACTTTCCTTCTATACCCATTTTATTCAGAGTTTTTATCATAAATGGATGCTGTATCTTGTCAAATGCTTTCTCTGCATCTATTGAGATGATCATGTGATTTTTATTCTTCATTTTATTAATGTGGTGTATCACGTTCATTGATTTGCGAATGTTGAACCATCCCTGCATACCTGGAATAAATCCCACTTGATCGTGGTGTATAATCTTTTTAACATATTGTTGTATGTGATTTGCTAGTATTTTGTTGAGGATTTTTGCATCGATGTTCATCAGTGATATTGGCCTGTAATTTTCTCTTTTTGTGTTGTCCTTGTCTGGTTTTGGTATCAGGGTGATGTCGGCTTCATAGAATGAGTTAGGGAGCTTCCCCCCCTCCTCAATTTTTTGGAAGAGTTTGAGAAGGATAGGTATTAAGTCTTCTTTGAATGTTTCGTAGAATTCACCAGGGAAACCGTCTGGTCCTGGACTTTTATTTTTGGGGAGGTTTGTGATTACTGTTTCAATCTCCTTACTGGTGATTGGTCTATTCAAATTCTCTACTTCTTCTTGATCCAGTTTTGGAAGGTTGTATGAGTCTAAGAATTTATCCATTTCTTCCAGATTGTCGAATTGGTTGGCATATAGCTTTTCATAGTATTCTCTTATAATCTTTTGTATTTCTGAGGTGTCTGTTGTAATTTCTCCTCTTTCATTTCTGATTTTACTTATTTGTGCTTTCTCTTTTTTTTTCTTGGTGAGTCTAGCTAAAGGTTTGTCAATTTTGTTGATCTTTTCAAAGAACCAGCTCTTGGTTTTATTAATTTTTCTATTGTTTTTTGGTCTCTATTTCATTTATTTCCGCTCTGTTTTTTCTTATTTCTCTTCTTCTACTGATTTTGGGCTTTGTTTGTTCTTCTTTTTCCAGTTCCTTTAGGTGCATTGTTAGATTGTTTATTTGAGATTTTTCTTGTTTGTTGAGATAGGCCTGTATCGCTATAAACTTCCCTCTTAGAACCGCTTTTGCTGTATCCCATAAATTCTGGCGTGTCGTATTTTCATTTTCATTTGTCTCCAGGTATTTTTTGATTTCTTCTTTGATTTCTTCGTTGACCCAGTCGTTGTTCAGTAGCATTTCGTTTAATCTCCACATATTTGTTGCTTTTCTGATTTTCTTCCTATAGTTGTTTTCTAGTTTCATACCGTTGTGGTCGGAAAAGATGCTTTGTATTATTTCAGTCTTCTTAAATTTATGGAGACTTGTTTTGTGGTCTAATATGTGATCAATCCTGGAGAATGTTCCACATGCATTTGAAAAGAACGTGTATTCTTCAGTTTTTGGATGGAATGCTCTGTATATATCTACTAGGTCCATCTGTTCTAGTGTGTCATTCAAGGCCAGTGTTTCCTTATTGATCTTCTGTTTGGATGATCTATCGGTTGGTGTAAGTGGAGTGTTAAAGTTACTGTCTATTTCTGTTTTTATGTCTGTTAATAATTGCTTTATATATTTAGGTGCACCTACATTGGGTGCGTAGATATTTACAAGTGTTATATCCTCTTGTTGGATTGTTCCCTTGATCATTATCTAATGCCCTTCTTTGTCTCTTTTTACAGTTTTTGTTTTAAAGTCTATTTTGTCTGATATGAGTACTGCTACCCCAGCTTTCTTTTCATTGCCATTTGCGTGGAGTATCTTTTTCCATCTCTTCACTTTCAGTTTGTGAGTGTCTTTAGGTCGGAAGTGTGTCTCTTATATGCAGCATATATATGGGTCTTGTTGTTTTATCCAATCAGCCACCCTATGCCTTTTAATTGGAGCATTTAGTCCATTGACGTTTAAAGTAGCTATTGATAAGTATGTCCTTACTGCCATTTTTTAACTGTTTTTTTCTCAGTGTTTTAGTAGTCCTTCTCTGTTCCTTTCTTCTTCTATACAGAATTGATTGTCTTTTTAGTTTGACCTCTGTCTGAAAGCTCTACTCTTTAACTCCCCTCCTCCCTCCTTTTATGTTTTTGATATCATGTCTAACCTCTTTTTCTGCGTCTGTATCCATTACCCTCTTATCATGGAAATAGATAATTTTTCCTATTCATGGTCTTCTCTTTTCCCCTTAAATCAGTCCCTTTAACATTTCTTGTAGCACTGGTTTCTTGGTGACAAACTCCTTTAATTTTTGCTTTTCTGGGAAATTTTTGATCTCTCCTTCCATTTTGAATGATAACCTTGCTGGGTAGAGTGTTTTTGGCTGTAAGTTTTTTCCTTTTAGCACTTTACATATATCGTGCCGCTCTCTTCTAGCCTGTGAGGTTTCTGCTGTGAAGTCAGTTGATAGCCTTATGGGGTTTCCTTTGTATGTAACTTGACTTTCTCTTGCGGCTTTTAGGATTCTCTCTTTATCTTTAATTCTGGACATTTTGATTATGATGTGTCTTGGTGTGGGCCTCTTTGGGTTTATCTTGTTTGGGGTTCTCTGTGCTTCCTGTATTTGGATGTCTGTTTCCTTCCTTAGGTAGGGAAATTTTCATCTGTTATTTCTTGAAACAGATTCTCTGCCCCTTTGTCTCACTCTTCTCCTTCCGGGACACCTATAACACAGATGTTAGTGCGCTTGATGTTGTCCCAGAGGTCCCTTAGACTGTCCTCACTCTTTTTAATTCTTTTCTCTTTTACCTGTTCAGCTTGGGTAATTTCTTCTAGTCTTTCGTCCAGCTCGCAGATCTGTTCTTCTGTATCCTCTACTCTGCTTTTGAATCCCTCTAGTGAATTTTTCATTTCCAGTATTGTATTCTTCATTTCTGATTGGTTCTTTTTTATATCTTCCGTTTCTTTGTTGACATTCTCACTGAGTTCATCTATTCTTCTCCCCAGATCAGTGAGCATCCTTACACTCTTTGTTTGAACTCTCTGTCAGGTAGGTTGCGCATTTCTGTTTCACTTAGTTCCTTTGCTGGGGTTTTGTCCTGTTCCCTTACTTGGAATGTATTCCTTTGCCTCCTCATTTTGCCTCTTTCCCTGTGCTTGTGTCTACGTATTAGGTAGGTCAGCTATGTCTCCTGCTCTTGGATAGGTGACCTTATGTAAGTGATGCCTTAGGTGGCCTGCAGTGTGCTTCCTTCAGTTCTCAGTGTTCCAGTGTTGACCCCTATGTGGGCTACATGTGTCCTTCTGTTATGGCCTGTTTGCTCTCCCTGTAGGTGCCCAGGAAGGCCGAGTTATGCTCCTGGCCAGCTGTTGTAATGCTCAGCTGCTTGTAGTTGTTGTGGGCCCTTCAGTCTCTTTATCAGGTGTGGGGATCCCCAGCACAGTTGGCTGCAAGTTCTAATACCACATTTGTGTTGCAGTATTTCTTTTAAATGAGTAGGCCCCCAGCATGGCGGGTTGTTAGGCTCAGGGGCTTACAATTGCCATCAGCCTCCAGCCTTTAGGTCTCTTGTGAGCTCTCTGAGGATTGCAGCTGAGTGGGGCTGGCCTCAGGCACGGGAGCACCCAATTGTTTCAGGCTTTGGAAGCTGGGGCAAACCCCCTATGTGGGTCTTTGAGAAGTACAAGTCTTCTGCAGCTGACAAGCCCTGCTGCCCACAGGTCCACACACACAGTCAACACAGTCCTGCCCCGTGTTGGCTCCCCCACCTCCTGAAGTGGACCCAGTCTCTCTACGTCGGGAGCCCCACAGACTCCACCACCGCCCCACACTTTCCACCCACTCCTTGTGCATGCCCTGCCCCACTGAAGCCAGCTCAGTTGCCAGGCTGCAGAGAATCCAGTCACCAATCTATGCAGGCCCACAAGATGCCTGAGGGCTTCTTGTTGGGTGGGGCCAGTCTCTAGGGTGGGCTGCCTGCCCTGGCTGAGCTGGATTAAATTGATGCTCTAGTGGGTGGGGCAGACCTGTGGTAGCAGGCCCCAGGGAGTACTCCAATGGCATCTGTGTCAGCACGCCCACACCAGGCCACAACAATGGCCGCCGCCAATGTCCCAGTCCCTGGAGAGGTCTCACCTCTCACCGAGATGCACTCAGGGCCTGTTAGGTGAGTCTCTTTTCACCAAAGCACTGTGCACCTTTCTGTCTGGTGATTTTAGGTTGCTTTCTGAAATGGATGAGCTTGCGCGTGGGCCCTTTAAGAGCCGGTTTCAATTTCTTTGTGAACCAGCTTTTCTGGGTGTACTCCCTAATGTTTTAGTAGCAGGCAAAGGCAGATATTATGCCACTCGTTTCAAGTGTGCTGGGTCCACAAAATGCCCACAGCGGGGCCCTCCCCGGCTCGGGGCCCCGCTCCTCCATGAGGGCTGTATACCTTTGGGCTGTTCCCGGGCGGCCGTGAGGCGCTGTGGCTCGTGAAGGCAGCATTTTTTCCTCTCCAGAAGGGAGTTTCTGCCTCTTCCACCTCAGTTAGGATTGTCCCTTGTTGCAGGATTTCCTCTTATCCAGTTTTCAGTTCTGTCTCAGGTGTAATTTTTCCACGAGTAGTTGTAACTTGGCTGTGTCTGTGGGAGGAGGTGAGTTCAGAGTCTGCTTACACCACCATCTTGACTTCTCCTGGAATACCTATAATCCTTATGTTGGGTTTCTTAATCAAGTCAGGTATTTCTCGGAGAATTTCTTCATTTCTTTTTAGTCTACATTCTCTCTCCTCCTCCATCTGAAGCATTTCTGTGTTCCTATCCTCCAGATTGCTAATTCTATCCTCCATATTATCAGCCCTGTTGTTTAAGGACTCCAGACTTTTCTTTATCTCATCCATTGTGCTTTTCATCTTTAACAGTTCTGTTTCGTTTTTCTTTATAGTTTGATCTCTTTTGTAAAGAATTCCCTCTGTTCAGTAATTTTGGTTCCTGATTTCATTGAACTGTCTTTCAGAATTTTCTTGTAGCTCGTTGAGTTTTCTTGTGATGGCTGTCTTAAATTATTTGTCGTTTAGATTGTAGATTTCCATGCCCTCAGGATTGGTCTCTGGGTGTTTTTCTTTTTCCTTCTGGTCTGGAGTATTAATAAATTTCTTTATACCGTTTGATGGAGTGGATTTATGCTGGCTCATAGTGATAGTTTCTGGATGCAGGTTCCACCTGCTGCCACTTGGTGGGGGCAGGAGCTGTGTAATCTGAGCCCACTGCCGCAATCCTTGTCAGCTGTGCCTGTCCAAGCCTGGGTCACTCCCGTGGGGCCTCTCAGTGAAGGGGAAAGTAGTCACGTGAGGGGCTCAGGGCTACTGCCGCCTCCTCGCACAGACCCTGGGGGTTGTGCTCGCTGCTTCTGGGCCACGGTGGTACTATGGGTGTTCATGGCAGCCAGGAGCTTGTTCACCTGGACTGGGATCTCAGCCTCCATCTGCTCCTATTTCGCACCAGCTGTTGTGCTTGGTGGGCAGGACTTCCCCTCTGGGACAGAGCCAAAGCCACTCCCTGGGACCAGGTGGGATTGTGGATTCTCCTACCAGACAAGAAAGTGATCACATGGGGGCTCAGGGCCCCTTCCGCCTGCTCTCACAGTCCTGTTGAGACACGCTTCCTGAACCCTTTGGGGCCTCAGTGGTACTATGGGTGTTCATGGCAGCTGGGAGCTTGTTTGTCTGAGCGACAGCTTAGCTGCCCTCTGTTCCTAGGTAGCACCGGCCTTTGTTTGGCAGGTGGGGCTTCCCCACTGGGTCCAAGCCTGTGCCGCTCTCTGTGGGCTACGTGGCCCTGAGGGTTCCCCTACTAGATGGGTAAGTGATCACACAGGGGGCTCAGGCCGCCGTCACCTGTTTCCCCAGTTGCGCTGATGCACGCTCCCACCCTTGGGGCCACAGTGGTGCTACGATCGCTCCAGCTGGGAAAGTAGTCGCACACGTGCGCTGGGCTGCCTGGGGTCCAGAGGGAGCTCACCTATCTCCACCACCTCCTGCGGGGGATGGGTAGTCCATCCACCTTCAGATATACAGCTGCTCTGGTCTCTCAGGTGTCCTGGTGTGCTGTGTGGGTATCCTCTGCTGATCGATGAATGTCCTTTTAGTTGTAGTTCGAAGGCGGAGAGGGAACAGCTCACTTCGCCATGTTGCTGACCGTCACTCTCCTAACTCTCTTTTTGAGTCTGGGAGGTTTGAGAGAAAGATCAGGCACCATTGAAGAATATTTTCAAGGATCTGGTGACATCAGGCAGATGTTTTAGGTGGAGGAAAATGGATTGTAAGAGGTAGAAATTAAGTATATGGGAAAGTTTTTTTCATTTATAATCAAGTATTATTAATATTATTCGTAAAGCTTTATCTCTTTGTTTTGTTTTTTTATTTGGTAGGTGCTTTCTCTACATTCAAATAACATTATACGAGTTCACATATACTTTGAAAACGTTACGACAGTGTATCTCCATTTGCCCCCTCCCATTTTTTCCAATGTTATCGTACATTTTACTTCTAAATATGCTAAAACACCCTAAATACGCAGTTATTATTTTTGATTTAAAGAGTCATTCATCTTTTTAAAAGAGTATTGAAATATGATTAATATGCCATAAACTTCCCACTTTTAAACTGTACAGTTCAGTGATTTGTAGTGTATTCACAGAATTGTGCAACCATCACCACCATCTAATTCCTGTTTTTATCACCTGAAAAAGAAACCCTGTGTCCATTAGCAGTCACTCCCCATTCCCCCAATCCTCAGCAACCATTAATCTACTCCCTGTCTCTATGGATTTGCCTCCTCTGGGCATTTCATATAAATGGAATCATAGAATATGTGCCTGTGTCTGACTTCTTTCACTTAGCATGATGTTTTCAGGGTTCATTCATGTTGTAGCATGTATCAGTTCTTCATTCCTCTTTATAGCTGAATAATGTTCCATTGTATGGATATACTGCATTTTATTTAATCGTTCATCAATTGATGGCATTTCAATTGTTTCTGCTTTTTGGCCATCATGAATAAAGCTGCTGTAAACATTTCAGACAAGTGTTCATGTGGACGTATGTGTTTATTTCTCTCAAGTATATACCTTGGAGTGATATTGCCCGTTATGTGGTAACTCTATGTTTCACTTTTTGAGGAACTGTCAAACTGTTTTCCACAGCAGCTGCACCATTTAACAATTCCCAGCAGTGTATGCAAGTTCCGATTTCTCCACATCCTCACCAACATTTGTTATTTTTCTTTTTTTTAAAAAAAATTGTCTGTCTTTTAGATTACAGCCATCCTTGAGGGTATGAAGTGGTATCTCATTACCACTTTTGAAATTTTGATTTACATTTCCCTAATAAAAAATTGTTGAGCATCTATTAGCCTTTTCTACATCTTCTTGGGAAAAAATGTCTATTCAGATCTTGTTCCCGTTTTATAGTTGGGTTGTTTGTCTTTTTATTATGAGTTCTTTATATGTCCTGAATACTTGATATGTATTTATCTGATGTATGATTTGCAAATATTTTCTGCCATCCTGTGGGTTATCTTTTCATTTTCTTTTCTTTTTATTTTTTTTGTGATGAAGATCAGCCCTGAGGTAACATCCATGTCAATCCTCCTCTTTTTGCTGAGGAAGGCTGGCCCTGGGCTAACATGCATGCCCTTCTTCCTCCACTTTATATGGGACGCCGCCATAGCATGGCTTGACAAGCAGTGCGTTGGTGTGCGCCCCGTATCTGAACCCCAGGCCGCTGTAGTGGAGCGCGTGCACTTAACTGCTACGCCACCGGGCTGGCCCCCTCTTTTCATTTGCTTGATAGTGTACTTTGAAGCACAAATGTTTTTAATTTTGATGAATTCCAGTTTATCTGTTTTTTCTTTGCTTATGCTTTTGATGTTATATCTAAGAAACTGATGCTTAATCCAAGGTCACGAGGATTTATACTTGTCTTTTTCTTAAGAGTCTTATAGTTTTAGCTTTTGTATATAGGGCTATGATTCATTTTCAGTTAATTTTTGTATATGATGTCTCCATGCAACTACTGATTTGTTTTGTGTCACTATAGTTTTGTCATTTCTTATAAATTGAGTCATATAGTATGGCGTCTCTTATGTTTGGCTTCTTTTACTTAGGAAATTGGGATTTATTTATGCTATTTTGTGCATTCACATTTTGTTCCTTTTTTGCTATAATCTGGACATTTCACAGTTTTTTAATTTGCCAATTGAAATACACTTGGATTGAATACAGTGCTATGTGTGGGCATATATTTTATTTTTGGGAGGGTTAATATCTAGGAATAGATTTGTTACATCATCTGGGAAGTATATGTTTAATTTTTAGAAAATAATGCCATATGGTTTTTCAGAGTATTTGTATTCCCACCAGCAATTTCTGGGAGTTCCAGTTGGTTCACATCCTTTCCAACACTTGATCTTGTTAGACTCTTTAACTTTAGCCATTTTGGTGGACATGTAATGGTATTTCATTATGCCTTTAATTGCATTTCCCTGATATTTAGTGGTGTGAGTCCTTCTAGCCAGTCATCAAGCCTGAAGATCGTCTTTGTGGACTCCCAGCACAGGGCTTTTTAGATTTTCTATTTCTTCTTGGATCTGTGTTGGTAATTTGTCATTCAAGAAAAATTATTCATTTCATCTAGGTTGTCAGTTGATTGGCCTAAAGTTGTTAATGTGCTCTTAGTATCTTTTTATTGTCTGGAGCTTCTGCAGTGATGTTTCCTCTTTTATTCCTGGTATTGATAGTTTTTGTCTTCTCTCTCTGCATTTTTTTTAGTGTTGTCTGTATACATTCTTAACTTTTTACAGTCCAGTTATATTTAATATTGTACCTCTTCACATAAAATATATAAGTTTTGCAACTATATACATTCATATTCCTCCTGTCTTTTATGTTTTAGTCGTTATATGTGTCAGGTTAAAAACATCATAAGACAATGTAATTTTTGCTTTTTAAATATTTGTGATTTATGAGGAAATTATGAGAGAAAACAGTGTTTTTATTTATTCAGATATTTACTGTTTCCAGGGTTCTCTTTGTATTCTGACGATACAGATTTCTGTCAGTATGATTATCCTCCTGCCATTGGCTTTTTCTGTAGTGCAGGTCTGCTGGGGGTAAATTCTCATACTTATCATTTATCTGAGAGTGCGTCCATTTTACCTCCATTCCTAAAGGATTGTTTCATTGGTCATAGAATTCTGGATTAATAGTTTTTTCCTTTCAGCACTTTAAAGTAATGCTTTAAAGACTCTTCTGCCCTCCATAATTTCCTATGTTATGTCTGTGTTAATTGGATCATTGATACCCCTTATGTAATTTATGTTTTTTCTCTCGATACTTTCCTATTTTACTCTTTGGTTTTTTTTTTGTGAGGAAGATCAGCTTTGAGCTAACATCTGATGCCAATCCTCCTCTTTTTTTTTGCTGAGGAAGACTGGCCCTGAGCTAACTTCCATGCCCATCTTCCTCTACTTTATATGGGACGCCACCTCAGCATGGCTTGACAAAGAGTGTGTCGGTGCGCGCCCGGGATCCGGACCTGCGAACCCCGAGCCACCGAAGTGGAGCGTGAGCAGTTAACTGCTTGTGCCACTGGGCCAGCCCTCATATTTTACTCTTTATCTTTGGCTTTCAGTTGCCTTGGTTTGAGCTTCTTTGTGTTCCTTTGGCTTGGTGTTTGTTGAGTATCTTACTTCTGTAAATTTTTGTTTTTGATCAAAATTAGGGAATTTTTGGCCATTATTTCTTCAAATAATATTTTGCTCCATTCTCTTCTCCTTCTGATATTGGAATTCCGTATGTTGTGTTGTTTGATATTATCTAACAGTGTATGAAGCTTTTTTGTTTTTTATATCTTTTGTTGTGTTCTTCACATTGGATAATTTTTATTCATCTATTTTCAAGTTCACTTACTCATTCTTCCGTTATTTCCATTTGATCGTTAAGTACATTTAGTGAATGTTTTATTTTAGAAATTGTATTTTTTCATTTTAGAATTTCAATTTGTATTTTTTTGTATTTCTTTGCTGACATTTCCTATATTCTTTATTAATTGAGAGCACATTTTCCTATACTTAATTAAGAATAAGTGTAATATCAGCTCTAAAATCCTTCTCTGCTAGTTCCAATACCTTGTTTATCTCAGGCTTGGATTCAGTTGATTTTCTTTTCTGTGTGTATATGTTCTATTTTCTTAGTTTTTCATACGTTGGGTAATTTTGAGTTGCATTCTTGACATTATATTAAGTCATGGAGATTCTATATTCTTTTATTTTTACTCCACAGATGGTGTTTTCTAAGGCAGTTATCTTGACTGGGTTCAAATTGCAAATTCTGTGTCTTAGGCAGCAGCTTCAGTCTCATTTCATAATTTTTGTCTTTTGCTAAGATGCTTTGAGTCTCTTCTATGTTTGCGTGGTTCAGGAGTCAGAGATGTTGGTTGAGATATTTGAGAAGCCCATCTCCAGCTCTCTCCCTTCTGGGATTCCCCTCATTTCTTCAGTGGCCATGGTTTTCCTGGGCTCAGTTTTGTTTCCTTCCCCCGGAGAGACTGGTTTGTCCATCAGTGCCTTCCCTTGCCCTTCATCCAGCATTTACTTAGCCTCAGCAGAAAGCCATGGAAATGGGGAATTTACTTCACACAGCTCTCTTTTTTATCATCTTTGGGCATATACTCCTAACCAGGGTCTGTCTGCTGCTGATTCATCACCAGGGCCTTCAGTGCTTTTTGTAATATGTCCAGGTTTTTACATTTTCTCTGGGAGACTGTTCTGGTAGGATTTTATTCCAAAATTACCATAAGTCCACTTATCTATTAAAGAGATTTAAAAGTGAGCTGCCCCCCACGAAAGTCTTTTATATGTTCTGTCCTGTTTACCATTTCTGGCCTTCTTCATTCCTTTAAGTCCAAATTTCATATGTGGTATCTTTTTCCTTATGACTAGAGGACTTTCTTGAACATTTCTCATTTTGCTGGTAATGAATTCCCTCAGCTTTTGTTTTAAAAAGTGTTTATGTTGCCTACAATTTGAAAACATTTTTGCCTGGTTAAATTTACAGTACTAGGTTTACAGTCTTTTTCATTCAGTGTTTAAAAAATATTTTCTTGTTTTCTGGCCTGCATGGTTTCTTATGACAAATCTGTCATTCTTATCTTCATTTCTCTCTGTATAAAGTGTCTTTATTTCCTCTGGTTGGTTTTAAGATTTTCTCTTTAGCAGTGGTTTTAAATTTGATTGTGATATGTTTTGACTTATTTTTCTTCATGTTTATTCTGCTTGGGGTTTGTTGAACTTCTTACGTTTGTGGGTTTATAGTTTTCTTAAAATTTGGGAAAATTTCTCCTATCACTTTTTCAAAAATATATTTTCTATCTCCTCTCTCCTGGCACTTCTAGTACACATACAATAGATTAATTGATATTGTTCTACAGGTCACTGATACCGTGTTCACTTTTTTCCCAGTCTTTCCTCTCTGTGCTTCATTTTGATAGTTTCTACTGCTACGTACTCAAGTTAACTGATCTTTCCTTTTGTAGTGTCTAACTGTCGTTAATCCCTTCTAGTGTATTTATCTTATCAGCTATTATATTTTTCATCTCTAGATGTTTCATTAGGTCATTTTTATATCTTGCACTTCTCTCCTTAACATAGTCGTATTTTTGTCCTGGACGTAAGGAGCATATTTGTAATAACTGTTGTCACATCCTTCTAGTTCTGTCATTTCTGTCATTTTGAGTCTTTTTCTATAGATTGATTTTTCTCATGGTTATGAGTCATATTTTCCTGATTTTTTTTTAATATCCCTGGTAAATTTTAATTAGATGTCGAACATTGTGCAATTTATGTTGTTGGTTACTGGATTTTGTTATATTTTTTTAAATTGAATTGAATTTCTTTAAGTTACATGGAATTATTTGATTGTTTCAAAGCAGCTTTTAAGCTTTATTTAGGGGGATATAGAAACACTTTTAGTTTAAATTAATTTAATCCCACTCCTAAGGTGATTCCCTTCATAGGATTCTACTCAATGATCCATGCGTTTGTGAGATATTTTCTCTGGCTGGTGGGAACATGAACTAGTCCTAGCTTTTTGTGATCTTTGAGATCTGTTCTGCCTCTTCTTTCCACTGTTTTTTTTTTTCATTGTCTGGCCTCAGGTAGTTTCATCTCATTCATCTGCATGTAAGTACTTAGCCTGAGACTTGATGGCCCCCCTCTGCAGAGTGTGTGCTCTCTCTCCCTGTCTCTGTCTCTGTGAAGTTCCCTCCTCTTTGTTATTCTGTTCTGCAAATTCTAGCAACCTTGGCCTCTGTGAACTTTGACCTCTGTCTCCTCAGCACAGTGAGTCTTCTGGATTCTGTTTGAATTGCCTCCCTTGCCTGGGTAGACACACCCTCAGTTGTAGGGCTCACCTTGATTCTTTTTCCTCTCTTGGGGTTCACAGTATTGTGCTGCCTGTGTTCTAACATATGAAAAGTATTGTTGCATTTTGCCCCCTAGTTTTCTCTTTGGTTAAGATAGGAGAGTAAATCAGATCTCTCAGTTATTATTATTTTAAAATTATAGCTTTATATCAAAATCTGTAACTGTTTTTAAAGGCTTAATGGATATGGAATGTTATTGATCAAATAAAAACATTAGTCTCAGTTTTCCCTACCTTCCACACAGAATTTTTACTTTATAACTGCTGACATACTTGAAAATTCCCTTCCTCTTTTCCAGCCTCTACATCAGAGTTCTGCAGCAGTGACTTATAGTGCTTTATAGCCAGAATATACTGAGTGAGCCACATAGCATTAGCAATTTTATAGTCAGTGCTTAAGTGTTTTTAGTTTTAAAAACAAGGCATTTTCTAATAAAAAGATTGTGTAGGTACAAGAAAAAATAGGGTAAATAAAATAACCATGTCCTGAGAATGACAGTAGAATTTTTTGTTTAAGCAGAATGATAAGGTCAGCCAGGTCACACTCCGTCTGTATAATACAAACACGGAAGTTGATGTAAAGTAGACCCGTAGCTGTTATTTTAACACTGTGGCAGTGGCTGGTGGTTATTATGTCTCTAATATAAAGTAAATAAGCAGTTTAAATAGTCTTATCTCATGTAAGGTAAATTAGTAGTTTAAATAATCTTATATTTACATATTTAAAATCTAGAAAAGTAAAGGTGAAGTATATATTATACAATTTCTAGAGTACACATTTCCATATATAAAAAGAATTATTTTCCCATTCCTATTATTTTCCCATTATTAGAATAAGTGATGTTATAGGATTTAAAGATACGTAGTTTAAATCTACTTTTTAGATACATTTTTAAGTACACTTCATTTTCTCTATTAGATAGTAAGTATATTAAATATTTCAGATAGGTGAATTTTGCTACCAAAATGAATAGCCCTCATAAAGTCAGTTTCACTAACTTGGGTAAATTAAAATCAAAACTCTTGTACACTTGTTGTTAATTTAAGATTGACTAGATTAAATTTATTTAATATTAGTCTTAAAAAGCTTCATAAACCATAGTTTCTTTCCAAGATTCCCATTAATAGGAGAAATCTACACTGAATATGTAATTTTATATTATTTGCCAATTTTACTCATAATTAATTTAGTAGATACTTGTTAAGCACTGTTGATGTGCTTGTTACCATGTATAATTCTGAATTGAGAATTTCAAGAGTGAAACAGACTCTGTCTTTGATGTGTTACAGCCATGCTATCTGAGCTTCTAATTTGTTGTATACTTAGTTTTATGGCCTTTGATATAAGAAAGTCCAAATATCTGGAAAAAAAAATCAGGATCTGACTTAGAGAAATTGTGACATGTAGGTAAAGTGTGTCTTAGTGTTATCAGGAATAGAGTTTCTCAGGGCCAGCCCCATGGCTTAGCCGTTAAGTGTGTGCGCTCTGCTCCTGGCGGCCCGGGTTCACATCCCAGGTGCGCACTGACGCACCGCTTCTCCGGCCATGCTGAGGCCGGTCCCACATACAGCAACTAGAAGGATGTGCAGCTATGACATACAGCTATCTACTGGGGCTTTGGGGGAAAATAAATAAATAAATAAAATTTAGGAATAGAGTTTCTCAGTAGCAACAATGGTTGCTAACATTTAAAAAATGCTGTCTTGCTAGATTGTTAGTGCCTTAGATATATCATCTCATTTTATCCTCACAAATACCCTCTGAGGTTGGTTCTGTCATGTTCCGTATTTTATATGTGAGGATGAGGTAGCAGAGAGGTTGAATTATCTGACCAAGGTCACACAGCTTGTATATGGCAGAGTCAGAATCCAAAGCCAGGTAGCTTGGCCTCCAAACCTGTCTTAGACCATTCCCCTTTTAGAGCCATCCTTCCTGTCTGATGATTCCTTCCTCTTCTTTCTACCTTAGTATCTTTGACCGTTATCATCAACGTCACGAATTAACTATTCTTGGGGAGGTATCTGGCATTGGTATATATTTTTTATGTTTTAGATATGAGTAGAAATGACCTGAGTCCTTAGAAATTGGTAGTAAATTAACTAGTTCCCTGTGGACTTCTAGTCTTACTGTTCAGATAGTAACAATAGTAGAACTTTTCTATTTGTTCATCTTTTTTCCTTTACAATCGTATTCTGGTATGCTGCCTAATGTTCTGCAACAAAAAATGTCACTAGAAACATAATTATGGGTCTATTTGTTTTGGGTTTCTTTTGTTCTTGAAATACCTTGTTAGTTTTTTGAAACATGCTTTATCCTCTAATGTTATGGGAAGACTGACATAAGCTTCTTAAAATTTATGTTCAGAGAATTGATTGATGTTTCATTTGCATTATGAAGTGCAAAATTTCGTTTTCACAAGTACATGCTGTTGTTACAAGACACACAGTTGAGCTGTATGTCATCTGCCATTCAATGTCAAATGATACCAAAAGTGACCTGGTGAGCAATCAGTGGTTATAGTACAAAAATAATCAAAGGTTTAGTCAATAACTCATGAAGTTTGATGTACTAGTATTGATAAACTTATTAAACAGATCTGCCTGTGTTCTTCCAGCCTACTGGGGCTCTGCTATGATTAGCTTTACAGCAAGGAGTGTTGTAACATTGAATGAAAGTAACTGATCAGAGGATGGTGTAGTCACGGAGCTTTAAGTACTCCCATTTCTAGTCACAGAATGGTTTCAGAGAAAGTAGGCTTTCTGTGCACACCTGCAGCCAGTCAGTGCGTAGGCCTCTTGTGGTCAATACTGATTGATTCTTATAACAGAACTAGAACAAATTTAGTGTTTTGCAACCTTCTGTGATTTAATATTGTTATGCTTTTTGCTATAACAGTCACAAAAATCCTTCTCCAATAGTGAGTAATTATAGCAATGCCTGCTAGCTCAGCTGTGGTTCAGAATGTTTCAGTGTCGCCATTATAAACCCCTGGATATATTCTGGAGTTCATAATTCAGCTTGAAAAGTTGGGTATACAGTTACTTGGTAAATCATGGTGTTGCTGAGAAATAAATCATGAGGATGAGGGGATAGGTGCCCTCTAATCCATTCTTCTTTCAAAACTTTCCAGAGAACTGTAGGCTGAGATCTGAATATAATTAGTAAGGAGAAAGAATATTTTAAATGATTAATTTCTTAAAAAATCCCAAAAGGGGCTGGCCCGGTGGCGCAGTGATTAAGTGCGCACACTCCGCTTCGGCTGCCGGAGGTTCACAGGTTGGGATCCCCTTCTGGTGCTCACCGACGCACCACTTGTCAAGCCATGCTGTGGCGGCATCCCATATAAAATAGAGGAAGATGGGCACGGATGTTAGCTCAGGGCTGATCTTCCTCACAAAAAAAAAAAGAAAAATCCCACAAGTGAAAGACTTTGCAGGCAATCATCTTAATACCTATCATCTCCTCATAGTATGTTGGTGTCCTTCTAGACATCTGTTTGGTGAATTATAACCATTGGTGTTTTTAGATCCTAGATGTAGCAATCTAATGGGAAATGTCTTAATTTTTCTCAGTCTACCATTGGGCTGTGATGTTTCATTCAGCTGATAATTATTGCCTGTATGCCAGGCAACGTGATAGGTCCTGGGCCTATACGGATGAATAAGGAATGGTTCCTGTACTGAAAACCTCATGTTTATTACAAGGATTTGAGAAATATCTTACTTAAATACATCTTGTGTGTTGATTTGGTAGATTGAAATTGCTATAAATCAGTCTGAAATTGCTATAAATCAGTTTACCAGCAAGTGTTAATTGCTTTTTGGCAACTTTAAAATCTGGTTGGGGAGAGTCATCTGTACCTCAAACAATAAGTGCTTCTTAAACTGTAATTAAATAATTTTAAAAATTTATATTTCCATTTAAATATAATCTAAAACATTGGGTATATTTTGGATCATTTGGTTGTCATCTTATATACTAGTATCACATAATTTTGGAACCCATTTGTATTCTTTGTAAGATCACTTGGTTCCAAGTGATCATTTAAAGGGTTCATGGACTTTCAGGGGCCTAAGTGGGTTGACATCATCTGTAGATGCTGGTCACTTGGATGAGACTGCTGTTGGCACTCTCACTGGCACTCAGAGGTGTGATTTTAGAGAGAGTTTGTTCTTGATTGGCTAAAATTTAGAAGCAAGAGGCTGTGACAAATTGGTTGACTTGCAAAAGCTTGTTTATTTAATTTAGCTGAGTTTTTGTTGACCTATTGAACAGATTTAAAGCAGTCTGGTGGCTATATGTTGCTAATGCTACAGAAGAAGCTGTCTTCCTAGGAATGTGGGAACTTAAAATATTTTCAGTTTGAGATTTTTTTTCTAATGAATAAGTTTAAAATGCTTTTATAATCAGAGAAAGTACTATTATTTTGTGTTAGGGGGCATCTGGAAAGATGAGATTCACCCCTAAAGTGAAAATATCTTTGCTGTTTTATCTGAACACAAAATTAATTAATATTCATTGTAAAAAATGTAAATAATATAGAAAGATGTAAAGAGTGAAGGTCACTGGTTAACACCAACACCTGGAGATGGTCACTGTTAACATTTTACTATGTAGATTTCAAACCAGGTTTGAATCCTGGTTCTTCATTTAATAGATGTGCTATCCTGGTCAAATTACTTAACCTCTCTGTGCTTCAGTTTCATCATCTGTAAAATAGGAATAATGATACCTGTTCATTGAGTTGTAAATATAAAATGAATTAATCTAAGTAAAACATTCAGAACAGCGCTTGGCACATAGTTAGTGGTATATACAGATATTTGCTATTATTAATATATTATGCCCATTCTAAGACATTTACTTTCTATTTTAAAGTTTCTGCAATTGAAACTTATCTTAACAATTGATGGTGACTTATAATTTGGCAGGATTTTTTGTTCCTGTCTTTGTGGTTCATAAAATAATGGTATATCTTACAATTGATGGTGATGTTAGATTGATAAAATACAATATGTGGGTGTCTATTTTTATTAATACAGAAGTGAGATCATGAAATGCATACTATTTTGCACCTTTGAAAATTTTACAGGGACATATTTTCAATGTCAACTATAGATTTACTTAATTTTATATAGTGGCTGCATAGTGTAGTATAATATGAATGTACTGTAATTTATTTTACTGTTCATCTATTTATGGACATTTTATTGTTTCATTTTTGCTTCTGTGGAAGATTTTGATTGGTAGAACTTGGGGAAAAGTAGGATGATAACCTGAGTGGAGATTAAGACAAAAAATGCAAGTTAAATTTGGGGACTGTTCCTCTTTAACTGGAAAGGAAATTTGAGACTGATTATGGACTGTATTGAGTATTGAATTAAGGATTTTAGATTTTGTTTTTAAGATTTTGTGGATCCATTTAGCACTGAAGAGTAATTGGAAATCAGTTTTTTTGTTACTTTCACCTATAACCCTGTCCATATAGTATAGAAGAATGGATTGATATCAACTTAAAATGGTATGTTTTGCATTTTTATTAATAATGATGAAGATGGAGGGCCGGCCCTGTGGCTTGGTGGTTAAGTGCGCGCGCTGCGATGCTGGTGGCCCGGGTTCGGATCCCGGGTGCGCATCGAGGCACCACTTCTCCGTTCATCCTGAGGCCGAGTCCCACATACAGCAACTAGAAGGATGTGCAGCTACGACATACAACTATCCACTGGGGCTTTGGGGGGAAAAAATAAAATAAATAAAATCTTTAAAATAATGATGAAGATGGAGAAAGTATGCTCATTAAGTTTTTACTTGTGTTCGTGAAATTGTGAAGAATAGCAAAATAGGTTGGATTATAAATTAAGGTCCAAAATTATCTTAAGAGGGTGCCGAGATGGGTTGAATTTAAGTTGTTGAAAATTTCTATAGGTAAATGTAAGATCTTGCCCTTTTACAAGAGAAAAGAACCTATCCAGGGCAATTACTCAAGTGTGGCTTGATTTAGTCAGTACTGGTACATTTGGAAAAAGCGTATTGTCGTAACTAAGAATTCGTTATATCAGTGGAAGCACCTCATCTGGAACAAAGTCTCAACGAGTTTGTTCTGCTTAGACTTCATTTGTGGTTTGGAGTGCCACACTGAGAGAGATGTAGACACATTGGAGTGAGTTCAGAAGGGACAAACAGGGTGGTAAGGGAACGCAGACCTGGGCCGTATCAAGGGAACTTGGAGTCCAAGGGCGGGAAGGCTGGGGCACGGTTGTTAAAGAAGTCCCTGTTGGTTAGCATGATATAGAATATGGCCCTCTAGCACTGTTTTTCCTTTCCAGCATCAGTTCCAGCTACTTCACATATCCTGTGCTCTTTGAACATTCCATAAACTTTTAGTTATGTACTGTACTGATATACAGGAAAATTAATCAGGCAGTGGTATCCAAAGGTAGTTGAGAAGGAAGACACAGGCTCTGAGCAGTACCAGAAGGAAACAGTTGATGAATTTCTAATTCTAGAATTTCAAATTCTAATTTTCATTTAATTTTTCTGTTTTTCATAATTTTGTTATAAACTTAGTGATTAAATTGCCTTTAAAAACTGTTTTCAGAACACACTTCCAGCCTTTTATAATTTGTATTACATTAAGTTGATATTATTGTTGCACATTATTCTTACCGAGCTGAAGATATGCTGTAATGTATATTGGAATGTGAATATTACTGTAGAGTCAGAATTGGGGCTCCAGCACCCCTTGACAGATGAGGAAACGTGGGCTCCCACACCATGTAGTTAGAGGACAGGGCCCAAGTTCCTTCTATTGTGTGCATCCCTCATTTTGAAAATATGTTTTGCAATTAAGTTAATATTTGAGTATTTTTTTATGAGTTTTGCTTAGGGATTTTTTTATTCTCTTTGAGTGGAAGGACGCCTTGACAGGATGTTGCTATTACAGACTGGATTATTAAAATGCTTACTTCACAAGCTTTTTCTGTCATTCATTACCCTATGATATATTATCTTTATTTTACAATCTAAGCTATGACCAGGGTCACTTATTTACTTCAGGAAAATCTAGAATGGATCTTGGTGTAGAAAATATTGAATTTTTAATTTTCACTCTGGCTCAGATTAAATGAATTTTTTTTTTTTAACAGATCAAGAAGTTAGTGTATGTTTACCTGGTCCGATATGCTGAAGAACAGCAGGATCTGGCACTCCTGTCCATAAGCACTTTCCAGCGAGCTCTGAAGGTAAATAATAGAGTGAGCAGGCGAATAGCTACAAGGTTTCTGCACAGCTGAAGGTTTGTCGCTTAAAGAAGTGGAGCAATAATCCACTAAGTGACACAGTAGTGGTTTGAAAGAGTTAAAAGGCCTCTGATGGTGCCTATTCAATACCCTTAGAAAATAATTTTGTAACCAATTAGACCTTGCCCTGTATGTTTTAGTTTCTATATGTTCCTTTATGTTCAATATAATCATTATCATGCATCAAAGAACTCTTCATCATCATACCAACTAGTTGTTGAAAGTGTGCAAAGAGGGCACATGACTTTTTTAAGGATAAAATTTATGACCTGCAACATTTTATTATTATGAAACTGAAAACCCAGCATGTTTAGTAATAAATGATCAACTAGAATTATAACCATTACTTTTCTTGTTAAAACATTATTCAGTGAAATGAACATTTCATTCTTTTTCCTTACCTATTTCCATATACTGGTTGTTTATTTTAAATTAAGTAGCTTTTGTTTGCTACTGTTATATTCCACTCTATAAGCACCTATTAATTGTGTCGTAAAAATGTCTTTGAAATATTGTAAGCTTGAAATCTTGATGAATATTTTTGCACTGTTTCTAGGACCCAAATCAACTAATCCGTGCAAGTGCTCTGAGAGTTCTGTCAAGTATTAGAGTACCAATTATTGTACCTATAATGATGCTTGCTATTAAGGAAGCTGCTGCTGATTTATCACCATATGTTAGGAAGAATGCAGCCCATGCAATACAAAAACTGTACAGGTGGGTGCTTTGTTAATAATACCAAAGATCTCTAGTGTTATGTGGAATGTTAGGGCACATGGAAGCTTATTTTATTAGCTCTTATAACCAGTCTGTCCTTATACTATGTAAACCCAGTGACTTTGGTCCTTTCCCCCACCCCCAAATATTCTTTAGACATCTTTAATTTTGTTTTGGTTATAGAGACTCTATGCAAGTTTTTGGTTGTGAGCTTATTAGGGCCTGATAATTTGTAGATTTTATAACAAAAATAGTCAGAATTTGAATTCTCATTTATGGAGTCTCTCAGGTACACATACACATATATTATTAGAAAACTAAGGTTTTCTTCTGTTGATTGTAGGGTAGGATCTTAAGTGGTTATCCTCTTAACTCACTTTGTTTTCTCTTCTTCCATCTTTGGTCCTGCTGTTCCCTTCCCTGTCCAGTTCTTTTCCAGAGCTATTTTATTAAATAATTTTTAAAATACTGATTTTTAAATATAGCACCATGCCATATTTATATGATATTTATTAAAATATAATACTATGCCTTGATCTCTGTGGAAAACATATTGCCTAAATAAAAGAATTATCATCTGTAATAATTTGGTATTATATTCTGTTATCATTTATTCCACAAGCTTTTATCAAGATCATTTTGTGTTTCTGGTATTGTTTTATGTGCGTTAAGATGTATAAAGATGGTGGAAGATGGATTATCATATGTTTGAGGAAAAAAAATGACCCATATGCCAAATAGTTAAAGGCAATCTATAATTGAATAAGATATTGGCATATGATATGTATGTATATATAGAGGCACACTAACAGTGCCTTTGATAGGATAGGGCTCAGATGATCCTGGAGGGTTTCATGATTAATGAAGATGTAATGAAATGGGATTACTTAGGAAAGATTGCTTGGGGAAGGGAGATGAGCTGGAATTTGAAAGAATTCAAAGGTTTGAATGTTCAGATAATTATAATAGTTAATAATAAACTTATATAATGTTTGTAAAAAGTAAAAACTTGTTTTCTTAGGTTAATTGTCAGGCAAAGTTATATCATGCTTCTCACTCATTATCTTTTCTTGTTGTAAACTTGCAGAATAAGATCCAAGCTCACTCTGACAGTTTGAAAGTCCATAACTGGGCTCCGTTTTACCTTGACAGCCTCAACTCTTACTCTCCTTGCCTTGAACTCATAGTTCAGTAGCTCGGTTCTGCCTGTTAGTCCTCTAGATAAAATGTTTTTATCTCGTTACCATCTCTTGTTCCTACTTTGGTCTCTACCTAGAAAATTTCCTCCTTTCTCCAGCTCTAAAGTCAAGTTGTTTAAAATTCATTTGAGATGTCACTTCCTATAAGAAACCCTCCTGCCTCCATTGGTGTCTTTCCTTGTTATCCCCATAATCCCTTATACATACCTCTGTTTTTTTGTTTTTTTGTGTGTGTGTGTGAGGAAGATCAGCCCTGAGCTAACATCCATGCTAATCCTCCTCTTTTTGCTGAGGAAGACAGGCTCTGAGCTAACATCTATTGCCAATCTTCCTCTTTTTTTCCCCCAAAGCCCCAGTAGATAGTTGTATGTCATAGTTGCACATCCTTCTAGTTGCTGCACGTGGGACGCGGCCTCCGCATGGCCGGAGAAGCGGTGCATTGGTGTGCGCCCGGGATCCGAACCCGGCTGCCAGTAGCGGAGCGCACGCACTTAACCGCTACGCCACGGGGCCGGCCCCATACCTCTGTTGTATGAGGGATTATATTTGGGATCATATTTACTGGGCTGTCTTATTTATCTTTTTGTTTTTTGTGAGGAAGCCCAGCCCTGAGCTAATATCCATTGCCCAATCCTCCTCTTTTTGCTGAGGAAGACTGGCCCTGGGCTAACATCTGTACCCATCTTTCTCTACTTCATATGGGACGCCACCACAGCATGGCTTGACAAGCAATGCGTCAGTCCGTGCCCGGGATCCGAACCTGTGAACCCTGGGCCGCCAAAGTGAAGTACGCAAACTTAACTGCTGTGCCACTGGCCCGGCCCCTGTCTTATTTATCTTTGTATACCCATTGTTTAGCTTCTCAGTAAATGAACAACAGTTGAATTCCATGCTAGGAAGAAATTATATTGTTATCAATATTTCAGTGCTTAGAGCTACTATTAAGCTGTGTTTCTCAGGTTCTGTACATGTGTAAGCCTTTGCTTATATTTCTTGGTTTTAGATGGCAAGTTTTATAATGCGTGTATCCATCAGTGAACTAGAATGATATAAAATTCTTATTTGGAAATTCTGTATATTTGTTTTTGACAATTATGTATCGATAGTCAAAAATGATTGCTATCCTGTTATATTTTCCTCCAGTTAAAAAAAGAATTTGTGGTTTATCTACTTGGAATTGCTTTCTAAATGTTTTCTAACTTTTTTTTCAAGTGGACTTGTTCTTTAAATACTTTCTCAGTGGTATTAGTATCTGGGTTTAATTAGTATGAACAACTTTAGAGAGAAAGATTAGGACACATTTGGGAGAAAAACCATCCCATTTTACTTTAAATTTGTTTTCTGTTTGTTTCTGTCTTTGCATAATTCTTGCTCTCCCTCTCACCTTTTAAAATTTCTCAATATTCTTGAAATGATTAGCTTCATTTAAAGTTGGAATTAAAAGAAAAAATTTAATGTAAATTATTTTCTCTGTATGTTTCAGCCTTGATCCAGAGCAGAAGGAAATGTTAATTGAAATAATTGAAAAACTTCTGAAGGATAAAAGTATAGTAAGTAATACCTTGTATGTCAAAGTAAAATTGTGCTTTATTTACGTAGTGTCATTTTACCATTGTATATGTGATATAATTATTCTTACTGGTTTTGAAATGGTATAAGTATTAATGGAGCTCATTAAAATCCTTGAAGAATAAAAATGTCCATGTAAAACGAAGGATTGCGTTTAAAATTTTAGTTTGTTGCATGTTTCTTCATCAGAGTCTGAAGAAGAGCAAGTTGGGAAAAAAACTACTTTCTTAAATCTGTGGCTAAATTGTTGACTGCCTTTGGTACCAAAGTTTTATTTCAAGCAGTGATTTATTAGGATTTTAAAGGCTGAATTACCTGGAAACAAAATAAATGTTTTAAAATGAAGTATTAAAGAGATATTGAAAAATTAGAAGAATGTGTTTTAGTATCATAAATGTGTTTTTTAAAAAAATAAAAAATTTTCATATGTACAAGGCTTTTATTGGCTGGTAAGAATGATCTTACGGGCTAATATGAGTCATCTTTTGAGAATATACTTATCTCCTTCTTGTACCTTCCCCAGTCCCATTCTTTGTGTGTAGTGATAATGAGATCTAGGAAGAGTAATGGCCCATCGGGTCTGTGAGCAGACCCCTGGAGGAGCTGGTGTAAAGATGTCTTTGATGGAGGCTTCTACATTCACCTAGATGGTTCAAAACATTGAGGAAAACAATTCCAGCTCATCTTAGGATGATATCACCTGGGAGCATGTAATACCTGGGAGCATGTAATATCTGTGTATAGCAGCTTTCAAATACAGTTGCCACTAGCCCCATATA
This sequence comes from Ceratotherium simum simum, assembly GCF_057802395.1. NCBI lineage: Eukaryota > Metazoa > Chordata > Mammalia > Perissodactyla > Rhinocerotidae > Ceratotherium > Ceratotherium simum. The sequence continues at coordinate 87,732,748 of NC_141903.1, forward strand.
GCTATTGTCATATGGCTTAGCGTATGGTCTGTCCTGGAGAATGTTCAGTGTGCACTTCAGAGAAATGTATATTGTGCTATTGTTGAGTGGACTGTTCTATAGATGTCTGTTAGGTCTAATTGGTTCACGGTATTGTTCAAGTCTTCTATTTCTTTGTTGATCTTCTGTTCTATCCATTATTGAAACTGCAGTGTTGATGTCTCCTACTATTATTGTAGAGCTGTCTATTTCTCCCTTTAATTTTGTCAATGTTTACTTTATATATTTAGGAGTTCTGATGTTTGGTGCATATATGTTTATAATCGTTTTTATTGTCCTTTTGTCATTATAACATGTCCCTCTATCTCTAGTAATGCTTTTTGTTTTAGAGTCTATTTTGTCCAGTATAAGTACAGCCACTTCAACTTTCTTATGGTTGCTGTTTACATGATATGTTGTTTTCCTTGCTTTTATTCTCAGTCCATTGGTATTTTTGAATCTAATGTGTGTCTCTTGTAGACAGCATATAGTTGGATCTTGTTTTTTAATCCAGTTTGACAGTGTGTGCCTTTTGATTAGATCATTTAATCCATTCACATTTAATGTTATTATTGATATAGTTGAATTTATAGCTGCTATTTTACTTGCTTCTCTATGTCTCATATCTTTTTTGTTCCTCATTTCTCCTTTACTGCTTTCTTTTTACATTAAGTGAATATGTTCTGTTGAACATTTTAATTCCTTTAATGAGTTTTTCACTATATATTTGAAAATTTGTATTATGCATGAGATTATACTTGAAGATTTCATTCCTAGGCTATCCAGCAAATTTGTTTTAGTCTATAATGTAGCAGAAATCTTCACTGCATTTCTTCTGTAGTGTTTAGCATAATGTAGAAGGTAAGCAAATATAGATTTGCTCAATAAATGAAGACAGAGAAAAGAAATTTGATTCCTTTTTGTCTTCTGTATTGCATACTTGTTATCTGCTTCTGGGACCCAGATACAAAATCATTATTATTGATAATGTGGTAAAATTGATTTTAGTAATAATAAAAAACGTTTAGTTTCTTCTGTGTGCAAGGCATTTGCTAAGTGATGTGGAGAATATAGTAAGATCTACAAGAAACAGATCCTATATTTTAATGTAGTTTGCCATGATTTCTGCTACATTACAGACTAAAAGGAATTTGTTGCATGGCTTAGGAATGAAATCTCCATATATAATGTGTGCATCTCTTCTCAAACAAGATACATCACAGGTGAAAACAACAGTCTTTGGAATTAGAGAGAGTTGGATTTCTGTCTGAACTTCTGCCACTTAGTAGCTGTGTATTAATGCTTCATAAATTTCAGTTTCCAAATTTATAGGGCTTATAATTTCTAATGTATAAAAGTTTTTGTTTGTGTTGAAAGAGCTATTGTATATAAAACCCTCAGCAGAGTGCCTGACATCATAATAGGGGTTAATAAATATTCCAAATAAGAAATAAATGACTCAAAAGGAATGTAAAAGATGATTTCTTTGTAAATTTGGAGTATCTGCTCTTGATTTCTGACCATTTATTTCCAAAATACAGTAGAAAAAATATTGACTACTTGTTCATAGTAGGTATTTAATATTTGTTGAATGATTGTGGAATTAATTTGTTATATTCTTGGTGATAGTAATTAGGGGTTTAGTATTATTTTTAACATTTTGCTTCTCAGATGGTGTGTGTCATGCTCAGTGTTCATAGGTAGATCTTTTGGGGGCTGTGACAGCCTGTAACTCTTTTTTCCTAAAGTGTTATATAATATATGTTTATTTTTTAAAAATTAAAAATCCATCTATGTCTATTTTTCTATCTATATTAAATAGCAGTAGTTTATACTGATTCCTCTAATTTCAGTGCAACAGCACAGGGTTCCTTCCAGCTTCCTACCTTTTCAACTTCCTTCAACATTAAGAAACGTGGCTCCCGTTATCCACAAAATATTTACTTATTTGCTCAGTCCCAGAATGCAGAGAAGATGTTGTTTCAGAATTGCCAGCATGTACCACTGTGAGGAGTAATGAGTTGGGGACTACTATTTGAGTTAACTATTGGTTTAGAGTTGTATTTATCTTTAGTCTTACTTCTTTGATGCTATTGTAAATTGAAATTGCTAAATCATTATATCGTTGAACTTGTTATATTGGTATATAAGAAAGCTATTGATTTTTGTATGGTAATTTCATATCCTGCTTCTTTACTGAATTCTTGTAGGGTTTGATTTAGTTTTGTTATTCGTTCTCCATAGTTTATTCTAGAAAATGAATCATCTGTGAATAGAGGTGATTTTACTTCCTCTTTTCTAATTCCTATGACCCTAATTAATTTCTCTTGTCTAATCATATTGGCCTATACCTTTAGTACAGTGTTCAATAGTAGTGAAGATGGTGGGCATCTTTGCCGGTTTCAGTCTAAAGGAAATGCCTGTAGTGTGTCTGCTTTAAGTAAGATGCTGACCCTGAGGATTTTCTCTTTATCTTTGAAATATTATGTTTTATGTGGTGTTTCAGGGTTACTTGATGTGGGTCAACTTTTTCCTGTGGGTCAGTTTTTACCCAGTCTTTTCAAAATGTAGATTCAGAATTTATATTATTTCTAGCAGTGTTTTTGTTTAAGATTATGGTTTTAAATTTTAGTTCTGTTCAATTGTTACTTTTTCTTCTTTAGGGATTTCAATTATTTGTAAATTGGATCTTCTTTGCCTATCTTACATTTCAATCACAGTCTCTCTCAACCTTTTTACTTCTTTACCTCATTTTTATTCTCTTGGTTTTTCTCTACTTTTCTTTTTTTTTTTTTTTTAATTTTTTGTTTATTGCAGTAACATTGGTTTATAACATTGTAAAAATTTCAGGTGTACATCATTGTACTTCTATTTCTGCATAGATTACATCGTGTTCACCACCAAATACTAATTACAACCCATCACCACATACATGTACCGAATGATCCCTTTCACCCTCCTCCCTCCCCCCTTCCCCTCTGGTAACCACCAATCCAATCTCTGTCCCTATGTGTTTGTTTATTGTTGTTATTATCTACTACTTAATGAAGGAAATCATGCGGTATTTGACCTTCTCCCTCTGACTTATTTCACTTTGCATTATACCCTCAATGTCCATCCATGATGTCACAAATGGCTGGATTTCATCATTTCTTATGGCTGAGTAGTATTCCATTGTGTACATATACCACAGCTTCTTTATCCATTCGTCCCTTGATGGGCACTTAGGTTGCTTCCAAGTCTTGGCTATTGTGAATAACGCTGCAATGAACACATGGGTCCATGTACCTTTACAAATTGGTGTTTTCAAGTTCTTTGGATAAATACCCAACAGTGGAATAGCTGGATCATATGGTAGTTCTATCCTTGATTTTTTGAGGAATCTCCATACTGTTTTCCATAGTGGCTGCACCAGTTTGCACTCCCACCAGCAGTGTATGAGAGTTCCCTTCTCTCCACATCCTCTCCAACACATGTTGTTTCCTGTCTTGTTAATTATAGCCATTCTGACGGGCATCAGGTGATATCTCATTGTAGTTTTGATTTGCATTTCCCTGATAGTTAATGATTTTGAACATCTTTTCATGTGTCTGTTGGCCATCTGTATATCTTCTTTGGAGAAATGTCTGTTCAGGTCCTTTGCCCATTTTTTAATTGGGTTGGTAGTTTTTTTGTTGGTAAGATGCATGATTTCTTTATATATTTTGGAGATTAAGCCCTTATCAGATGTATGGTTTGCAAATATCTTCTCCCAATTGTTAGGTTGTCTTTTCGTTTTGTTGATGGTTTCCTTTGCTGTGCAGAAGCTTTTTAGTTTGATTAGTCCCATTTGTTTATTTTTTCTATTGTGTCTCTTGCCCGGTCAGACGTGGTGTTTGAGAAGATGTTGCTAAGACTGATGTCGAAGAGCGTACTGCCTATGTTTTCTTCTAGAAGTTTCACAGTTTCAGGTCTTACATTCAAGTCTTTAATCCATTTGGAGTTAATTTTTGTGTATGGTGTAAGGTAAGGGTCTACTTTCATTTTTTGCATATGGCTATCCAGTTTTCCCAACACCATTTGTTGAAGAGACTTTCTTTTCCCCATTGTATGTTCTTGGCTCCTTTGTCAAAGATTAGCTGTCCATAGATGTGTGGGTTTATTTCTGGGCTTTTGATTCTATTCCATTGATCTGTGTGTCTGTTTTTGTGCCAGTACCATGCTGTTTTGGTTACTACAGCTTTGTAGTATATTTTGAAATCAGGGAGTGTGATACCTCCAGCTTTGTTCTTTTTTCTCAGGATTCCTTTAGCTATTCGGGGTCTTTTGTTGTTCCATATAAATTTTAGGATTCTTTGTTCTATTTCTGTGAAAAATGTTGTTGGAACTTTGATAGGGATTCATTGAATCTATAGATGGCTTTAGGAAGTATGGACATCTTAACTATGTTAATTCTTCCAATCCAAGAGCACAGAATATCTTTCCATTTCTTTGTGTCTCCTTCAATTTCTTTCAGAAATGTTTTACAGTTTTCAGTGTACAGATCTTTCACCTCTTTGGTTAAGTTTATTCCTAGGTATTTTATTCTTTTTGTTGCAGTTGTAAATGGGATGGTATTCTTAATTTCTCTTTCTGCTACTTCGTTGTTAGTGTACAGAAATGCAACTGATTTTTGTATGTTGATTTTGTATCCTGCAACTTTACCATATTTGTTTATTACTTCTAAAAGTTTTCTGGTGGATTCTTTGGGGTTTTCTATATATAAAATCATGTCATCTGCACATAGTGACAGTTTCACTTCTTCCTTTCCAATTTGGATCCCTTTTATTTCTTTCTACTTTTCTTTAATGCCCCTTATTAAATTTTTATTCAATTATTTTCTTCCAGGGGCACCTTCCAATTTAATTTTCATGTCTGATTATTTCCCCCCCCCCTCAATTTCTTTGCTGGTTTCAATCAACTCCTGTTTCATTTCTTCCTGATATCTTTTTTCATTTTTGTTCTCTGTTTTTGAATTTCTGATTCATATTCATTTTTCCAGTCTTCAAATGCTTCTTTGAGGGTACTTCATTCATTTTGGAGTGTTGTGTCACAGTTTTCTTTTGCTTCATCATTGATTTTTTTGTGGGTAATACTTATGATTACTTGCATCTTTACATTTCTTTGGACAGGGTTGGTAGTTTGAGTTTGAGGTAGTTTGCGAGATTCCTAGTACGAGAGCCCTGTCTCTGTCAGAGTAGCAAAGTATGTTTTTTTATTAGATGGCTTTTTTGAGGGAAAGCATGCATAGGAAGAGGTGTATGTCCTAAGATTATGTAGGGTTTTTTTTTTGTCTTGTAGGATCCTGAATTTCCTCCTATTTCTTTTTTCTGTCACCTTACAGTTTCTAAAGGGCTCCTCTTCCTCCATCTCTTCTTTTTTTGCTGAGGAAGATTAGCCCTGAACTAACATCTGTGCCAGTCTTCCTCTATTTTGTACATGAGTCACCACCACAGCATGGCTTGACGAGTAGTGTAGGTCCATGCCCGGGATCCGAACCTGCAAACCTGGGCCACCAAAGCAGAATGTGCTGAACTTAACCACTATGCCACGGGGCCGTCCCCCTCCGTCTCTTTTTTTAACGGTTTTCTCCTTGAAACTTTCCCTTTCCAAGATAGCTTTGTTGACATCCCCCTCCCCCCCCAACACACACAGTGAAGTCCCTTCCTTGTAATCTGCTCTATCAGGAATCTTTTGCAGTATTTTCACACTTAGAGTACTCTTTTTCTTTATGCTGTTGAATTTAGTTCCCTCTTATGCCCATCACCAACTCCTATCTGCTTTGTTCTGGGAAGTTTTTTCTAGACTGTCGTGGGTGTTTGTGAAGTTTTATGATAGAAGCATGAAAGATAATTCTCTGGGATTTAGGACTTATTTTTATATTTACATGTAATTTGAAGTTTGGAGGTTCTCTGATTTTTAGTTATGCTTAGGACATAGGTTTTTGTCTTTTTAGTTTTTCTGGGTTTGGGGTGGGAGAGTCACATTTACCCGGGTACCATTAACTTGTCTATCCAGTATTTAAATTAATTATGTTTTCTGATATTTTTTTTCCTTTGTATGGTTATAATCTGTTGTAGAAAGGTTAAAAATATTCTGATATCTATACAGATATTTATAGATCTTATCTTTATTGTTACTTTTCCTTGTCTCATGTAATACTTTATTAAAGGAAGACAGCTGTATTTCATCTCTCCCCCTAATTAATAACATCAGCCAGGACATTTAAAATCAATAAGAATCCCAAGTCATTTTTTTGTTTAAAAATTTCTCAAATGAGCCACGTCTCATTTATTTCCACATTTTGAAAAGGAATTTTTTGTTATCAGCAGGAGCTTCTTGGAATTATCATGATGATGATGACATTGCTATTGCTGCTGATAAATGTAAATTGGAAAAATGTTAATCTACTTAAAAACTTTTCTTCATTTAACCTCTGTTGATTTTGAGATATACCTTCTATTGCTTCTTTTAGCCTACAGGAAGATTTTCTTATAGTTGAGATCTCAAAGAAAATTGGTTCTATAATTCTCATTTTAAGGAAAGGTGGAAATATAGACAGATTAACATAGAATGGTTTTTTCTTTTATTAGAGAAAGACCAATATTTGTCATATGAGTAGTCCTTTCCTAAAAATAAATTGCTGGGTTTAGGAATATGGTTATGGTCATATAACTGGAAGAACATTTTATTGTGACTTAGGTAACTGTTATCTGAAGGTATCTGTAAGTTTTAAAAGATAGAATAGAAATCTCACAACTCTAGTCAGTGAAATCGAAAGGGAATATTTTATCAATGTTCTTTCATTCCCACTCAACTGTTGTAACTTTTCTTTATATAATTCCTTTGTTGTTCCTAGATTTACCGTTTTCATCCTATTTTCTCTGTTTAACATGTGCTAAACACTTTTCTTCTTTACTACAAACCTTTCCTAATGTTCAGTTATAAATTCTTTTTTTAAATTTACAACTGTTTCTCTTGTGTTTCTTTATTTCTCTTATTTTCTTTCTGTAAAGAAAATGTTAATCCATATTTGTTGAGCAATATAAGCATAGCAGTGGACAGTCTCTGTTATTTTAGAACACCTCAAAAGCAGAGTGGTATTTATTTCCTTTTCCTTTCAGGTTAATTTTAAAGAAATCCTTTTGATAGAATTTAACTTTCTAGTAGAAAACAGAGTTTCTTGGAAAACAAATCAGTCAATGCCTACTGAAAAACTGAGTTGTTTATTTATATTTTTTTGATGACAAAATTTTCTCTCCTTAATTTAGCTACAAAATGATGTTTAATGAATATATTGGTAGTTCATAACTAAACTGTGCGGGCAAGACACCATTTTATAAGTTATTGATTTAATGTTGGTAACAGCTTCACTGTTGTGGGCAAAAAACACACCTCTGAGTTCGTGCAGATGTTTTATTGTGATAGATCTATTATCCAGCTATTAGAAGATAAATGACTGATCTTTCCTATTTTCCATGCCTCAAGAAAATTGAAATAAGAAGGGGAATATCATTTGGGCTGTATGATTAGGGCAGGTTGGATGGCCATTAATTTAAGAGAAGAAAATCTTGGCAGCATTGGCCAACTTATACCATATTATCAATCAAACCTTGATGCACTTCTTGTGATGACCCAGCACTCTCAGGTTTTTGCAATGTTAATTAGAATTCATGACAAAATAGATGCAAGGAAACGTTTTGTACCCTTCATAATTTTATAGAAAATTTATTGTTATTAGAGGAACCATTTGCTTAGTGTGATTTTTTTCATTACCAGCTTGTCAACTAGCATAGATAATCTGGAGAAAATATGAACTCCATAGATGGGGTGTCACTTTTGTTGATGGTTCATGTAGTTTACCTTGGAGCACAGCTAATGGCTGAAGTTCATAGCAACAGCACAGAAAAACGTGGCAACCAAGGGAAGATAAATGAGCCATGTTTATTGCTTTAATATAAAAAATACATAAATGGGAAACTGCATTTGAATTTGATGAGCTCATTGCTAGTTTTGTTGGAGTGATTTATTTTTCCCCTTATATAAAAAGCTACTATTGACACAGTGAGATGGAAATTAACTGTCTGTTTTTGGGAAACCAATATTTTTGGCTTTAAAATCTGAGTAGATCATTTTATTTTAATTCTGGAAGTTTTATAGAATATTGAACATTTAATAGACCAAAATTATCAATTCTTCTGGCAGTGTTTAGCCGAGGGTCAGTTTCTTAAAACCATACAATGAAATATCTAAAATGGTCAGTTTTATTTTCTGAAGGTATTTTTCTTTACATTTTTCCTAATTGTTTTTGTTTCTTTAAATTTTATTTGTACTTAAGTAATTATTTTCTTTCTTTTTTCATGTTATTTGCTAGTACTTTAGAATTATTTTGTACCTATAGCTCTGGGTTTAATAAATTTAATACCATATGGTAGCTTATTTTCCTTTTAATGGTTGTCTACTAGACACTTTAAAAAAAGAATCTCTAGGCTTAGGCAAAATAACTCGATTTTATGTAGTATTTCTTAAATTGAAACTTCGTTTAGTTATTATTTCAGTTTCATGGGTTATTTTATTCTAAGTGGTATGTACTTTAACGCCCTTTACCAATTGATATATCTTATTAATATAAGATTAATATAATTAATATAAGATTGACATATATAAAAATATAAAAGTATAGATATTTTTCATGAATACTAAGTTATTCTATAGTTGAATGTCATAAACTTAGTTGTTTTAAGAGATTTTTAAATGATATTAATTCTAACCTTTTAGAAATATGATTATCACAGAATATAATTTTTGAAGAGTGATTTATGCAGAAGATATCAAAATGTGGTGTTGAAAACTTGAACTTAACTTCCTTTCCATATCAATAGCAAATAGAAAATTATACATATAATACATTTTTATTTAGTTCACACACATAATCAATTCTTTGCTTTCTCGATTGAGGTGCATACATGCTGGGACCAGCAGGCACCAGTACATGGGCAGGGCTGGAGTCAATAAATGCGGCTTCACGTTTGTGCTGATTGGTAATTCATAAAATCCCCACAGGACTGGAAACTTGTTTAGCATAATAGCAAGTCTATATTCTGAGCTGTTTTCTTTCAATTGTATTGTTGGTTGCATATTAATAAACTAAATGTTAGCCAAGTAGAGGGACAAACACTAAAAATATGAATATCATTGTATCTAATATTTTTCAAAAAGTACCATTTCAGTAAGTTATATTTCTATTTAATTGCTTATTTTAAGTCATTGGGGAAATTTTAGACACTAAAATGAAGATCCCTAGTGTTTAAAAGGAATATGATATTAATTTATTTTTTGAAAACCGTTATTATGTTTTTGGCGAACTGCACATGTATCAGTGGTACATGTATGGAAGTATTTGTGTATTAAATATTCTGCTTAGCTTGTATCTTTATAACAAAGAATCTTAACTTCACCACTTTGCAAAAGCATGACAATTCCAAAACCAGCATTTATAGGTCATTAATTGGTCTTGGAGAAAGCTGCCTTTTGTTGGTAATATATTATTTCAACTTATACACATTGGTAGATAAGTGATAATAATGTACTAAAATTGTAGCCTGTGTGTTTTCTTTGTAAATAAATTATATTGGTAAAAATTAACAGGTGGATTAAAATGTCTAAGATTTGAAAGTGTTTTTGTACCAAAAACATTTATGACTTCCTCACACATTTTAAGATAAATTCATTGTGGAGTTATTGTCATTTTCATTTTAAACTGACATCATGTGGTCCTTGTTATTGTCTCGATTCTTTTTCTGAATATTCTTACGTACTGAATAATGAATCTTTAGATTAGAATTCAGGTTAGCTTTAAAAATGAAAAATGTGTGTGATGAATATGTTTAATCCACATGTGAACAATTTATTGAAATTTAACCTGACAAAATAAAAACTTAGCAGAATTTCTAATACTTATACTTCTAATTCTAATACTTCAGAAAAGTATTAGCTTTCCAGACATGTTACAACTATGAAAATTATTCTTTGTGGGAGTGACACTTTAAAATTTGTTCTTTAAACATGAACAATCATTTTATTAATTGAATGACTGAATACTTTAAATATTGATTGTTATAACACTGATTACACCTCTATAATGCCTGAGGAGAATCTTTGATGGGAAGAAAATGTTTTTTAATAAGTTACTATTTCTTTCTTTTCTAGCTGGTAGCTGGCAGTGTTGTGATGGCTTTTGAAGAAGTATGCCCAGATAGAATAGATCTGATTCACAAGAATTACCGCAAGCTCTGTAATTTACTCGTTGATGTGGAAGAGTGGGGGCAGGTTGTCATAATCCACATGCTGACTCGATATGCTCGTACGCAGTTTGTCAGTCCTTGGAAAGAGGTAAGTGTCGAACAGTCTTCTACTTATAAAGTATACTAAGAAAATGGATTAGCTGTTAAAAATGTGTACAAAAAATTAAGAGTAGTAAAATATAGAAGTCTGCATATTTAAGAAGGACTCATTTTCCTCGTGTTCTTTTGGAAAGCAGGAAACCAATATAAATGCCGGGATAATTGTTCATTGTTCTGGCACTGATTGATGCATACTTAATGGCATAGTGTGAAAACTTGTAGTATGATACCTGCAGGAGGCCCTCTTAGGAGCAGCGATACAGTGTTCATGGTGACATTGCCAAATCGTGGATTTTTTTTGTAGTTACTTTCATACCTTTGAGTCCCAACTGTTCCAGGGACTCACTTGTAAAAGTAGGTAATGTGATTCTAACACAGGTGAATTTATACCTAAGATAATTTCTTGCCTTTTTAGATAAATATTATTGAGTTTTAAACTATTTTTTCCTGGTTTTATATTTCTAAAAAATGTTTGTTTTCCTTTTTTTTTTGCTTAAGCTGGTGGAATTTTAATAAAACTGATTATTAAATATACGTTAAAGTGAAGTTGTTTTCTGTGTGCAGTTTAACATTAGAGACATCCCTTCTTCTTTTCACCATATTGACAATTTAGAAAATTTTATTACATGGTTTACAATAGAGATTTCTCAGTGTGTATGTACTTAAGATTTAAGTGTAAGTTTTAAACTTGTTTAAAGAAAAGAAATTTATTAAATATTACAAGAATAGCACATTCATTCTAATCTTGTGATATTTCTTTTTCATCTTTTTAAAAAGAAGTACTATGGATTTTAAAAATCAGCTATGTAAAAAGTAAAAGACCAGAAATCTCTCAATTATGAATAGGCCTTGAGTGCTCACTACATCTCACTTTTGTTAATTAGAAATAATACTAAAGTGAGGGAAAAATGTTCATAATACATGCTTTAAATGACATGTCAAGCTTTCAGATGTTTAAGGAGTTTAAATGTTTAAAATGTTCATTGGTGCTTTCTCCAATGCCTTGGTATTGTTAGCATTAAAAAGTATTTTAAAATTTTTTAAATATATTTTTATCCAGAAGACTCTATCTTAATTTTAATATTAAAAAAGTGTTTAGGTTATTCTACTTGAAGATGGAAGATCTTTTGGATTATTCATGTGTAAAAGTCTTATGCCACATATGACTCGTAAGTTGATGAAATTTTACTATTCAGCTGTGCTTTTATTTTATAAAGTTAATTTTATTTATCATTGAGCAAAGTCAACTTCTGATGGTACTTTTGCTGGATTCAGCAACATGTCCATGCTGCAGATGTCTAGGCCCTGTCATATAAACAGTAACTTGGACAAGAGATTTTTGTTGCTAATAGCTGTTTGATTTCAGCCAGTTCCTTTCCAGAATGCTATTCAGATTTTTTTTCCTGTTGTGTAAGGTTATATAGGTAATTTTGCCTTACCTAACCACTGTCACTATTAAAATTTTTTATTTTACTTTCCTGTCACCATCAAATCATTTTCAGTAGCTGTATGCAAATGATCCCACGCTTTGTCATTATGTAGAAATTGGAGTTAAAATATATATTTTCCTTACCATATCTTCCAAAAATATGTAACAAACTTTAAAATCTCTTTTTGTAGTTTGTCTATTTGTGTGTCCTTTGAATTTTATTTCATCTTATTTTAGATAAAATTCATGTTTAAAGCTATTTGTAAAGCAAAGAAGCTAAGTTCTACACTACCATATATATTTATTCTTTTGACAGATAATTTGAAAAATTGCAACTGTATGCATTCCTTGTGTTTTCACATGTTAACTCTATGAACATTAATTATCACTAACATGAGGTGAAGTATGGTCATTGTCCCAGGTACACTGGAATTGGGCTAAATAATTTCTTATCTTTGCCACTTATTTGCAGTCTGACTTTGGTATTATTCTAAATTATGTGGTAAATAGGCTCGTTCGGTAGTGCTGAAATGTGCACCTCAGCCCTCAGGATCCTGTTGCACTGCCACGGGAACAACCATGGGGGGCAGTGGTGCTCTAGACGGGGCAGCTCTCTCGGCTCTCACTGGGGTTCCACACAGAGCAGTCTTCACCTCTGTCAGCCTTTCATAGGCAGCTTTGCATGTGATTGCCTTTGAGAAAGATTCCTTTGCTTAATGAAAAGACAGAAAACCACTAAAATGGAAGATTTGTAAGGGTTTAGCTAACTATAATCACATGTACTTTTTTAAATTATAGGAGCAATTCAAGCACATGGTGAAATAAAAAATGTTTTCCTTTTTATAAACCTCTTGATTGAGCCCTTAGAGGCAGTTACTGGCACCCATTTAATTTCAGTTGTTCTGGTGGTTATAAATTTTACTTTGGATAACACATTTCACTTTATTTATTAATTTAAAATGGTATCAGTTGACTCCAGAATAATCAAGATAACAGGCTTGTGTCTCTGTATACATATATGTTCTTTTCAGTACCTGTGGGAAAGATTTAAAGGGCTCATGCTTTATTGTAGTCAAAGATGTTAGTCTTTTAGTACAAATACATTTTATAAAATTAAGGTTCACATGATTTATCATCACTGAGGCCATTTCCATGCTGACTCTTTCACTTAACTCATCTCAGACTTTCTCTGTGGCTGGTGATAATTGTGTTTTACTGAGAGACTTTTGAGTGAGCAGCCCAGCCACTTGTAGTCTTGGAGACTTCTTGGCCTAGACTTGAAATTGCATCCAACTTTTTAGGACTACACTTGGCAATCTTGACTTTAGAAGTTGGCAAACTGAATTTTAAAGCAAAGTTGGCCCACACCTGGAAGAAACTGAGAAGTATTCGGCATTTATATCTGCTTTTGTTTTTCACTTCTCATGTTGTGAAAAGCGTACAGTGTAGTAAAGAACAGTTAGGAGACTTGTAGCGTAGGAAAAGTGGACCAGTACTCTAGTGAGTCAGTGCTGAGTGGTTACTGTCCTTTTTATCCTTTTACATCAATACTGGAATGTGTTTTTTTCCTGGAATCAGTGGAGTAGGTGTTCATTCTAGTCCTCCATTCTCTTTTACATCCAGGCAGAGGGCACTTGCATAAATGCTGTGTGAATACCATTTTATGTTGTATAAAGGGCCCTTTATCTTGAAGTGAAAGAATTTGCAAATGAGAAAACAGTGTCACTAAAATAATGTATTGACTTAAAAGTTATTTAAAATAAAAAACTGCCTATAAATACCAAATTCATTAAAATCAAGAGATTTCTTTCTCAAATACTAAGAAAATGTGAAAAATAATACAGTGCTACTTTATATTTAGCAATTTATTGTTTCACTGTACTTTCTTATGTAATATTTTATATGAGATAGGGCAATGGGAATTATTTATACCCATTTTGTAGATGAAGAAACAGAGCCATATAGATTTTAACGACTCACCTAAGATAATATTGCTTATAAAATGAGGAGCCAGAAATATAAACAGTAATCCGATGCTTAGGTCAACGTTCTTTCCTTTATATTCTCTTACTTCATGACTTTTAAATTAAAAATACCTTTTTACTTACCTTAATAAGTTTTTGTGTGTTTCCTTATTGTGTTTCAGTCAAAGCTAATTTTGAAGGCCCCCAATCCATAGTGCTCAGACATTGCAATTAGCTGACAACCATAATTAAACATGATTTTCAAAGAGAAAAATCGTGTTACTCATTGAATTCTTTAAAACATTTGTTTGTGTTTATATGCTTGAAGGGTAGCAAAATTGTTTTTTTGAGGAATTGAAAATTGGTAGAAATACTTTTTGAGATGAGCTGATGTACATGCTTTTGTCAATAAGTTCTCAAATGAACACATCAAATACAAACAAGCTTCTTCAGGGGCAGAAGAGATTTTTAATTTAGTTTATTTGCATCATTATAGATCAGTATTTAGGCTGTTTATATGTAAATGTATGATTTGAGGAACAATTAAGTCTTGACAAAGTAGATTGCAGTCATATCAATTGCAATGCATTTTCCATAATTTTTCTAACTGACATCTTTGATGATAAATAGTAGATGCCAAGTCAAAGCCGATTATACAGTGCACTAGGAATTCATGGGGCTGTCAGGGAGAAGACCGATTGACTTTAAATTTACATATTAATGAGAAGATTTGTTAAGAGGGTGCTTGACTATAGAAAATAACAGCGTATTTATAGGGCACGACATTTTATAAATAAAGCTGATGCAGGAAAATGGAAATTAAACCTTTTAGGTTAATAAATTCAAGAGACTGCTAAAATGCATTTGCATTTTTATTTTCTTAAATTTACCTTACTCTTTGCAGTTCATGTGGGTTGTTTTTTTATTTTAGGTCAAGTTTGTATAATTTTCAAGGATATAAAATTCTTAAATATTTCTTTTGTGTCATTCAAGCCTATTATGGGAGAATATTTGAAGCATAAATGTAAATCTCTAAGACAAAAGTTGCTTTTGTAGAAGTAATGAATTTTAAAAAATAAATGTTATAAAACACCAAGTAAATTTTAAGAGTTATTAAAAAACAAAAACCCTTTAGTGGCATTAATTATAAACTAAAATAAAACTCGGGCACTGGGGCCTAACAGGAATGTTTTGTTTTGTCCGTCTAGCTCTTTAAAGTTGAACTTCCTCTAGGAGATGATAGTTTTGCAAGAATTATCAAAATATTTTACTTTGGCAATCTGGAACTTAAAACTTTATAAATTCACAGTTACTTTTTGCATATGAATCCAGGTAATATAATTCTTGTGGTAGTATGAGTGCCATTTTGAAATTTGGAGTGATGAATTTACTTACCTCTCTTTTAGTATATCTGTACTTCGATTATAAAACCTTATATAGGTATAAGAAAGTTCCAAGTGTAGAATTTTGTTTAAAGTATTTTTAAGATAAGTTCCTTAAGTTTTTCAGGGGTAGCTATAAAATAAGAACTCATCAGAATGCAAAATTCCTATAAATGGTTCTTGATTCTTGATTTTCTGAAAATACAAAGGTACTTTGGAAAAGGTCCCAAACTCCACATGCAGAGTTAAGTGTTAGAGGACTTAAGTGTTAGAGATTATTTTTTATTGAGTTTTAATTTTCTTTTCAGGTTAATTTTCTTTGTTAAATAAATTATGTATTATTTGTTACTAACGGACTATTTTTGAATCTTACTGTTCTGTGGAATTTTTTAAAAAAACAAAATAGTGAGGAGTTGTGGTAGAATCTGTGCTTTACAATGCGAGTAAAAGTTTCTTGTGTCCTCTTTCAGGCCACTGCTGATGAAGGGTTCAGTATGCAGGTTAATGGGAAATTATGGACCATGTGCTGATACTGAAATGAGGTCTCCCCTCCCTCCGTTGGTTAGGAAGCATTTATCTGAAAGTCCTTCTGCTTTTTGTTGTTTATAATTTACTTTTTTTTTTTTTTTTTGTGAGGAAGATCAGCCCTGAGCTAACATCTGTGCTAATCCTCCTCTTTTTGCTGAGGAAGACCGGCTCTGAGCTAACATCTATTTGCCAATCCTCCTCCTATTTTTCCCCCAAAGCCCCAGTAGATATTTGTATGTCATAGCTGCACATCCTTCTAGTTGCTGTATGTGGGACGCGGCTTCAGCATGGCCGGAGAAGTGGTGCGTTGGTGCGCGCCCTGGATCCGAACCCGGGCCGCCAGTAGCGGAGCGCGCGCACTTAACTGCTAAGCCACGGGGCCGGCCCTATAATTTACTTTTGATTGAATTTTTTTTAACTCATGAAGTTTCTTTTTAAAAAAAAATATTTAAAATTTTTTTTGTGTGTATGAGGAAGATCGGCCCTGAGCTAACATCCGTTGCCAGTCTTCCTCTTTTTGCTGAGGAAGATTAGCCCTGAGCTGACATCTGTGCCTATCTTCCTCTGTTTTGGGATGCCGCCACAGCATGGCTTGACGAGCGGTGCGTAGGTCCTCGCCCGGGATCCGAACCTTCAAACCCTTGGCTGCCAAAGTGGAGCATTCGAACTTAACCACTACACCACTGGGCTGGCCCCAAAAATATTTTAAATTTTATCTAACATGTACATGGTTAACAAAAAGAAGTTAAATACTACTACAAGGCTTAAAAGAAACATTTTCCTGTCCCACCATTCCCCATGCCTGAATTGGCTAGCTCAGATTCTTTTAGGGGTGTGTGTGTGTGTGTGTGTGTGTGTGTGTGTATTTAACTTTCTCCATTTCTAAGTAATACACATATATTGCTGTTTCTTCGCTTATCAATTTTAGACATTATATATTGACTTCCTATTATAGAAATGGAGAATTTGGCATTCTTGTAATATATTATCTTATGTTTCCACTTTCCCTGTTCTATCTTTGCAATATAATTATGTTATAATTTTTCAATGTGTATTGTTCATTTAATTATGACTTTATGAATATTATTTATGCTGTAAAGTAATATTTTCACCTCTTTTCTTGTGGAACTTTTGGTTCTTCCTGGAATCAAAAATTGCCTTGTTTTTAATTTGTTTAGTTTAGCATGTCACTATTACAAAGCATTCCAAATTCTCTATTACAATATTAATTCCTCTCCAAATATTATTTTATATGCAGTTGTTGAAATACTTGTAGTTGCCCACCTAATATCAGTTCTCCAACCCCTTTTTAAAATAACAGAATCCTGATTTTGTTCAGAGTAGTGGTGTATCCACTTAAAAATAATTCATTTCTCTAGACTCTCTTAAAGTCAGAAATGGCTATATGTATGACCCAGTTGTGGAAATTGAGATATTTGTGGAAATATTCTGGTTGGGATTCTGGGAAAACTATTGTTTTTCTGACAGACTTACTTGACATACATATTTACTCTTTGCCTTTTCTCATTATTCCTTCCCAGAATGTATATATGATGATTAGAGGTACAGCAGCCATTTTGTGAGCTTGAGGATGAAGTCACACTCTGAAAGTGGATGGAACTGAAAAAAGCAAAAATGTTCTCCTTATGGAGCTACCTGACTTGATATTTCTGTTATATATAGCTGAACATAGTCCTAACTAATACAGTTGTCAAATAGATCAGGTATTCTGACAGCTTCATATTCTTCCAAGAGACGTAGTCCCAGAGGCTATACTTTCCTGTTCTGATCTGATTGCTTGGGAGGCTTGCCACACAGCTATTCTTCTGGAACTTTATTTCTTCTCTCCTCTGTGTTAAATCTCCTGTTTCTTAGGCCTTCCTTTCCCTAGTGTCTTCCTCTTTTGTGGTCTTCTGGTTTTGATGGAGCACATCCTTCAGTATCTTCTTAAGAATGGGTAGATGAGAGAGAGAATTGTGAGACTTTCACTGTCACTCTCCTACTTGATTGATGTTTAGCCTGGGCTTTTGGGTCAGTATTCTCTTAGGTCGTCTGTGTTTGTGTTACCTTTATACTTGGAGTCTTGGCTGGAGGTAACACTCTTGATCACACCTTTTCTTCTTTTCTTCTGGGGGCTCTGTGGGCACGGATTTTTTTTCCTTTGCCGGTAATTCTTTTTTGTTTGTTTGTATCTTCAAAAATCTGTTTTTTAAAAAAAATCTTTGAAGATTAGTGAGGTTGAATCTCTGTGGATCATTCTATGTGCTCTGAATGGTCACTTCTTTATTTTAGGGAGTTTTTTTTATTTTTGAATTTTTTTCTTTGATGTTCATTTTTTTCTTGCTCCATTTGTCAGTTATATGCTTCAGGAATTCCAGTTATTCTATTTTATAATTTTTGTCTACTGTCTGTCACCTTTTAAAAAATTGCTTTAATTTTTGTCTTTTTATTTGCATTCATATTATCTCAAGTCTTTTCTTTGTCAGTAATTTGATTTTCAATCATCTGATCTGTTCTTTACAGTTTTTGTTTAATTTGGTAATGAATTACTTTGGTCTTTAGTTTATTTACTCAGGTTTCAATCTTATATTTTCTTTATTCTATACTTGTATCATCTCATCTTTGAATTTGTGTTTTCTTGAGTTCATGTTCTTAGTAACTTCTTAGAGAATTTACTTTTGATATATATGGGATTCTTTTCCAGAATGATTTCTTGGTCTTTTGGATGTTTTTTTTCCCTTTTGTGCTGTGAATATGTTGCATAGTTATTATGCTCTTTTCATATCACAAGCACTTGGCAGCTCTGGTACAGACATTTTATTTGTTCTGATATAGTATGACTTCTTAATTCCGTTCCATCGCACCTAAAGACAGTTTCTTCCTCTCAGTTTCCATTTGAGATGTGGGTATTTTATGCCTTATTCTCTTTTGTTTTAGTAGCCTTTGGGCATTTGGGGAGAGGAGTAATTTGTGGGATAGTAAATTCAGTCTCAGCAGAGATTGAAGTCTTTTTTAGAATACTCGAGCACTTTTTCTGGAATTTTTTTTGAAAGCCCTACACTAGCGTTCGTGCCACCTAGTATATTCCTGTGGAGAAATGTTCTTGACCTTTAAATTATTCTTCTTTATTCACTGTTTAATCGAAGAACTGTGCTGTCCGTTCTAGTAGCTGCTAGCCACATGTGGCTATTTAAATTTAAATTAACTAATATTGAAAATCCGTTACTCAGTTGCACTAGCCACATTTCAAGTGTGCAAAGGTCACATGTTGCTAGCGCCTACTGTATTGGATAGTGCTGATAGAAAATGTTTCCTTTTTCACAGAAGTTTCTATTGGGCAGAGTTGCCCCAGAGTCTTCACTTCTGTAGGGGACAGCCAGCCTTGTTGTTTAGTTTCCCATCCGCTTCTCCTCACCATCCCACCTCACCCCCAGGAGAGTGAAAAGATGAGGATAACCTCTTAGTTTTCTTCTATGGAGATTTTGGAAGAAGGAGCTTATTAATGAACGTTCTCAAGAAGTGAGGAATATGTTTTTCTAGAATCTTCTGTTTTTAAAAAAACTTTTAAAAAGTTTATGCCATTAGATTGTGAGCCTCTTGCTGTTTTATTACTATTGACTTATTTTTGCTAGTTTTAATTTTTAAATTTTTTTCACATTTTTATATTGAGGAAAGAAATTCTATCTTATCTTTATTTCACCATCTTTACCTAGATACCTCCCAAATTTTCACGGTATTAAACGTATCCTATGACGTTCAACATGTGCTAAATGAATTTTAGGAGACTCAGAACTTCAGAAGTTTGGAAATGTGAGCCATTCTGCCCTCCTCTGATATCTGTCCTCAAAGTTTTCTTTTTCCTGCTGTGCTTTGTTTCTTGACATTCTCCCATGACTACTTGTGTCACCGTATTTTCTCTTCACCACGTAATCCCTTTGTTTCCTTATATTTTTCTCTGTGTTAGTCTTATTACTGTAGCATAAAGGAGTGGATAAGGTTAATATTGAATTCTAGTCTTCTGACAAGTCAGTTATTTACATTAATTTTTAATTTTGTGATTTTGCTGCTTAGTAGTTTATTCATTTCAGAAAAGATTATGATTTTTTGTAATCTAATAATGTGGTAATTTGAAACATTCAATTTTATTCCATTCTGCTATCCATTTAGCTGTATCTGTACAGACTTTAAATTTCTGATATGTATCTTAAAGTCACTTCTCCTGGAAGCTGCAAGCCTTCAGTAGACTCCAGAGTTCCAAAATCATTGTATCAGACAGATTCTGCCAGTGCACGTTGTCTTAAGTGGTGCAGAGTGTGGCAGACACTGTTGATGGTCTCCAACAGCCAATCCCCATTGAAAAAGATCTTCTTCCTTGCAAACAGGTTTTCTGCAGGGATTGAGCACCCAGGTGTTTTTGAAGAAGCCATGTTGCTCCTCAGCCCGAACTGGTTTAGTTAATGTTAATTACCTTCCCCTTGAAGGTGATGGGTTTAGGAATGGGTGTATAATGAACTTCTGGCTAATGGGAAGTAATGGGAAATGTGAGGAAAGTGGGGTGCAAAGGAGTGTATAAGAAAGATTTACTTTCACATGAAAAACATGAAGACATTTGACCTGCAGCTGAGACATACTTCATGGATTTACAGTTTCAGCTTCCATGGAAGGAATACTTTGATTGGATTAATTCTCTGGAAAATTATTTTAAAAACTAGCAATCTAAAGGCACTGTAGGACAGTCAAAAGTATGCAAAAACTAGAGAGGACTGTACACATGAAAGACTGAAATTTCAAGGTGTGAGATTTGCATGTTTGCGGATTTATGCCTGAGGGCACTTCCCAATCCCATATAATAATGGAAAAAGCCACAGCCTTACTTACCTACGTGTCAGAGAACAGACTTCAGAGCTGGCAGAATACCTAAAAAGGTTGGGGGAAATTCCAGGAGGGTGCGGGAATCACAGAAGGGTGAACCCTCTGGAAATGCATGTACACACCATCCAGATGTTTGGCTGACCAGTAAACTATGCATGTGTGGGGAAGAGTCCAGTGGGTCTAGCCAAAAAGCAGCAACTGGAAGATGCAAGAACTAAATGGAGATTTCACTTGCTGGCCACGTTAGGATAGACAGAGTTCGGAGTTTGAAACCAGTAAAATGCCTGCTATAACAAAAATCAATACACTTCAGAGGAATGGAACATAAGGAAGAACTTTTTATTGTGTGCTTGATAATATCCAGAATACAATAACAAAAGATCAGTGGACATGAGAGATGAGAAACAAACAAATAACCAGTGCTCAAGAGACAAAGCAGGCAATAGAAAGTAACCTCAAGATAATCAAGAAGAGGCAATAACCAGACAGATAAAGCTGCTCTTATATGTATGGCCAAATATTAAAAGCAACTTAGTTATATTGGATGAATAGATGAATCTTAATGGGAAAAAGACAGTATAAGAAAGAACCAAATGGAAATTCTAGGGCTGAAAAATACAATGATTAAAGGAAAAATATATTTGATGGACTTAATCGCCCAGAGGAAGCTGCAGAAGAGTCAGGAAACCTGAAGGTAGATCAATAGAAATTATTCAATCTGAAGAACAGAGAGAAAAACAAGTGAAGGAAAATGAACAGTCTCAGAGCCATGTGGAAGAATGTGAGACAGAATGAAATAGTTGTAACTGAAGTCCCCAAGTGTGAGGGAAGAGTAAACAGAGCATAAAGAGTACCTGAAGACATAAAGCCTGAAAAAATTTCAAATTTAGTTTAAGGGGAAAAAACACAAGTGTACAGATTCAGGAAACTCATTAAACTCCCAAGCAAGATAAAGAAAAAGTCACACCTGTGCACTTCATAGTCAAACTTTTGAAATCAAAAGCGAAAAAAAAAAACCTTGAAAGCAGACGGAGATAAACAGTGCGTTACATACAGAAGAACAATGATTCAACTAACTTCTGATCAGAAACAATGGAGTCTATAGAACGGTGGAAGAAAAAACTGTCGACAAAGAATTCTATACTGAACAAAACCAATCTTCAAAGTAAAGGTGGAATGAAGACATTTTCAGATGAACAAAATTGAAAAATTCATAGGAGAACTGTATTACAAGAAATCCTACAAGAAATTGTTTGGGTTGAAGAGAGATGATAATAGATGGTAATTCGTAACTATAGAAAGTAATAAAGAATGAAAGGAATGTTATATATGTGGGTAAATATTATAAATTACACTTTTTCTTTTTTCTCTTAATTTCTTTAACATTCAATTTCTATAACAGAGCAATATATATATCTCTGTCTGGCAGTCACAGATTGCACCTGCTTATGCTTGAACTCCAAACTTGTCCGTGTCCCCATGGAGCTGTAACCTTCGCTTCCAGTGCCACAAGTCTCTGTGTGGACATATGTTTTCATGTCTTTAGGAGCGGAATTGCTGGGTTGTAAATATATGGCTTTCCCCTTCTTACCTCTAGTTGTTACCCTTCAAACACAACCAGTTCTAACTCTTTTAGCTTTATCTTCTATTGGTTATCCTCATATTATTTTTAAAACAACTTGCTTATATAGCTTTTTCTAGTCACTCAAGTCACCCTTTATCTAGAGTACAGATATTTTTTTCCATTCAAGTATTAGAGTTCCCCATAAGATTAAAAAAAAAAAAAAACTTTACTGATTTATCTCCTCCTCCACAAATGTCTACAAATATTTCAAAACCTCTGCTCTAACCCTAAACCTTTCTTTTTTGATGTCCTAAAAGGAGAATTAAATTTATCAATTTCAATTCAATAGATATTTACCTTCTCTAATATATTCTCTTTATTTCAGGGGTTAAGGTAAGGAGGGAATGAATACATGAGGAATCATGGTTAGTTCTACTTAGGTTGGTTTTAATTTTATTTCATAGTTTATGATTGAAACAAAACCCCTCCAAAATGCATTCTGCTTAACAGAAAGCAGTTTTTAGGGGCTGGCCCCATGGCCTAGTGGTTAAGTTGGGCATGCTCTGCTTTGGTGGCCTGGGTTCAGTTCCTGGGCATGGACCTACACACTTGTTGGTGGCCATACTGTGGTGGTAACTCACATACAAAATAGAGAAAGATTGGCACAGATGTTACCTCAGGGCGAATCTTCCTCAGCAAAAAAAAAACAAAAAAAACCACAGTTTTTATTTATTCCCCATCATTAGATCAAGGTTGGTTAGTTTTCGAATAATTGAGACCCTTCTTTCTCATGTCTTAGAACCCTTCAACCTAAGCTCAACATGTGTCATGAGTGAATTTAATTTCAGAAAAATTTGAAAAAATGCCTATATAGATGCATTTTTAACAGAGTTTCTCATTGACAAAGTTTGGAAACCACTGCATTCAGAAAGCTTGTTTCTTGTATACTGGAGCTGAATATATAGTCATAAGAAATGAGAAGTATTGTGGGCAATTGAATGCTGTGAATTCTCATAGTGGCTCAACACAAAGTTACTGGGGAGAGGTGTTTCCGTAATCGTGATGTATTGGAGGAGATTCAGTGTTCAGTGGTCCTCAAAACCACACTTCCACCCGTGTGATAAAGTGGTCACTGGGCTGTGGTGTAAAACATGTAAAGAGCATAACAGTTACTTCACAGAAGGAAAAAAAAAGTCTCAAACCATATGCATATCTGAGTTGTTTTAACAAGATCTGATTTTGGGGGAATGAGACTTCTTTTTTTGTCTTTTCTTTTGAGAAAAATATTAAATTTAAAATTTTATTAAACATGTCATTTTTTTCTAGTGATTGTGTTTCTCTGATAAAGTGTGCTCTCCATACTGAAGAGCTAACTTTACTAAGTGATTATGATATTGCTAATCACCTACCCACTCTGGTCTTGTCTGGGACATCTAACCTAGTGTCAGAGAGTTGTACCACCAATATACTGCTGTGGTGTCTAGGGACTGATTGTTCCCCCGACATTTGTATGTGGAAGCTCTAACCCTCAATGTGATGGTATTTGGAGGTGGGGACTTTGGGAGGTAATTAGGTTTAAATGAAGTCATGAGGATGGTGTCCCCATCATGGAAATAGTGCCCTTATAAGACGGGACACCAGAGAGCTTGCTTCCTCTCTCTTTCTCCGCCATGTGAGGTCCTGGTGAGAAGGCAGCCATCTGCGAACCAGGAAGTGGGTTCTTACCAGGAACTGAATCTGCTGACACCTTGATCTTGGACTTCCCAGCCTCCAAAACTGTGAGAAATAAATGTTTATTGTTTAAGCCACACAACCTGTGGTGTTTTGTTATGGTAGCTGGAGCTGACTAATACAGCATCTCAGATGACAGAAGAATGTCATGATGTGTTCCCCTGTGTAGCTTTTCAGCATTGTATAATAGTCTATGTCCACTGCTGACCACAGAGATTGTTTTTTTTTCTTTTTTTTTTTTAAAGATTTTATTTATTTTTTCCCCCCAAAGCCCCAGTAGATAGTTGTATGTCATAGCTGCACATCCTTCTAGTTGCTGTATGTGGGACTCGGCCTCAGGATGGACGGAGAAGTGGTGCCTCGATGTGCACCCGGGATCCGAACCCGGGCCACCAGCATTGCAGTGCACGCACTTAACCACCAAGCCACAGGGCCGGCCCAAGAGATTGTTTTGTCCTGGTAGAAATCTTAAGGTGGTGCTAGTGCCCTCCAGGCTATCATGGAATTCGGAAGGCAAGTGGGTATATTCAACGTCTTTTTCTTGACTACTGTAAGTGCCAAGCTAATAAAAGAGACAGATGACAGGATGAAGAATAATGATTCTTGAGGTAAAATCCTGACTCCACAACTTCTAATCTCTGAGATTATTGATAATTCATGTAAACTGTGTGCATCTCAGTTCTTTCATCTGTGAAAAAGATAGTCAATACCTGCTTTGCTTACCTCCTGGGGTTGTTTTAAGGATTCAGTAAGATGTTTGTGAAAGTGCTTTGCTGATATGAAAAATTACTTCAGCTGAAGTTGCCTTTTATTTCTAATCCCAATGTTACTGTTCACATGTTGTAAAAGGAGATGTTTTTCAGGAGCGTTTCATTCCTTCATCAATTTTTATAGATGAGCAAATTCTGCTGTGTGTAATTTTTAACTGTTGTCCATTTTATTTTTTCTTTATTTTTTGTTACTTCTTATGAACTGACATAAAAATCATAGTTTGTTTTTATTTCTCAATTAATCCATTCAGATAAAATGAGCAAGTCTCTCTGTGTCGTAAGATCTCTCTAAAAAGCAAAGGTTATCCTCAGACTCCAAAATTGTGAGTTTAAGCACTGACTTATTACAATTTTTGTGAACATTTCTGTTCGGAGCTTCAGGTACAAAATCTGTACAGAGTATTACTACTTAGGTATAATTTCACACTTTATTCCATGAATCTGTGTAATAGTACTTGAAAGATGTGTAAACTATGCCTTTCCAAAATACACTATATGGAGTAAAAGGTAATTTTTTTTTTTGCCTTCATAAAGCTTATATTTAAAATAACATTTTTCTTTACTGAAAATGGATGTTTTTGAGCAAAGTGAAAAGCTAATTTTATTCTGATGTTTTTATATTAGCATTTGGGATGGTCAGTACACGTGAGTGAAGGGAGACCTATTTTCATATGAGATAAGTTCAGATGTATTACTCACTGGTTCTTTTTTTAAATACACTTTAGTTTTTAGAGCAGTTTTAGGTTCACAACAAAACAGAGCAAAAAATACAGGGAGTTCCTGTATATTCCCTACCCCACTCACACACACAGCCTCTCCCACTGTCAACAACCTGCACCACGATCAGTGAACGTACATTAATACGTCGTCATCACCTGGGGTCCATAGTTTACATCAGGGTTCACTGTTGGTGGTGTACATTCTGTAGGTTTTGACAAATGTATGGTGACACGACTCCACCATTGTGTTGTACAGAATAGTTTCACGGCCCTAAACATCCTCTGTGCTCTTCCTCTTCGTTCCTCCCTCCCCACCAAACCCTGGCAATCCTCTTCTTTTTACTGTCTCCATAGTTTTGCTTTTCCGGAATGTCATATAGGTGGAATCCTATACTATGTAACCTTTCTAGATTGGCTTCTTTCACTTAGTAGTATGGATGTAAGCATCCCCCTCATCTTTTCATGGCTATTTAGCTCATTTCTTTTTAGCACCGAATAATGTTCCGTTGTCTGAATGTACCACAGTTTATTCATGTGTTCACCTGCTGAAGGACATCTTGTTCGCCTGCAAGAATTGGCAGTTATGAATAAAGCTGTTACGAACCTTGTGTGGTTTTTTGTGTGGATTCATTTGGGTATAAACCAAGGACCATGATGGCTAGATCATTTGGAAAGAGTATATTTCGTTTTGTAAGAAGCTGCCAAATTGTCTTCTATAGTGGCTGTACCATTTTGCATCCCCACTGGCAATGAATGAGAGTTCTTGTTGCTCTGCATCCTCACCAGCATTTGGTGGTGTTAGTGTTTTGGATTTTGGCCATTCTAATAGGTGTGTAGTGGTATCTCATTGTTGTTTCAATTTGTATTTCCCTAATTACGTATGATGTTGAACATTTTTTCATATGCTTATTTGCCATCTATGTATCGTCTTTGAGTTGTCTATTCAGGTCTTTTGCCCATTTTTAAATAGAGTTGTTTGCTTTCTTATTGTTGACTTCTTCACCAAATATTTCTCTGAAATCTGTGGCTCGTCTTGTCTTTGTCTTGACATTTTCTTTCGCAGAGCGCAAGTTTTTGATGTTAATGACATTCAGCTTATCAGTTATTTCTTTTGTGGATCATGACTTTCTTTGGTGGTGTATCTAAAAGTCATCACCATACCCAAGGTCATCTAGATTTTCTCATATGTTATCTTCTGGAATTTTATAGTTTTGTGTTTTATATTTGTCTATAACCCTTTTTGAGTGATTTTTTGTGATAGGTGTAAGGTCTGTGTCTAGATTCATTTTTTTTGCATGTAGATGTCGACTCGTTCCAACACCATTTGTCGAAAAGACGATCTTTTCTCCATTGTATTGCCTTTGCATCTTTGTCAAAGATCAGTTGACTGTATATTCATGTGGATCTATTTTTGAGTTCTTTGTTGTGTGTCATTACTCTATTTGTCTGTTCTTTCACTGGTACCACACTGTCTTGATTACTGTAGCTTTATAGTAGATCTTGAAGTCAAACTCACTGTTTAAATTTTTAGTTATGGAAAAATTTAAGCATACACAAAGGTAGGGCTAACCTTCTGGTCAGTCCCCATGTCCATATTACCTAGCTACAACACTCTTCACCTCAGGGCTGCTCTCATTTTAACTCTACCTGCTTTCCACTTCTACTCCCAGATTTCATATAAAATTCTAGATATTATATAATTCCATCTATGTCTATTCAGAATGTATTTTTTTTTATAATTTTATTTATTTATTCATTTTTCCCCCAAAGCCCCAGTAGATAGTTGTATGTCATAGTTGCACATCCTTCTAGTTGCTGTATGTGGGACGCGGCCTCAGCATGGCTGGAGAAGCGGTGCGTCGGTGCGCACCTGGGATCCGAACCCGGACCGCCAGCAGCGGAGCGCGCGCACTTAACCGCTAAGCCACAGCGCCTGCCCCAGAATGTATTTCTAAAACGCTATCTTCACTTTAAAGAAACTGCAAAGCTTTCTCAAATATAAGTTGGTCCCTATTTTCTAAATGAGACGATTAAAGCTTTTTTGAGGTTACATACAGCTTGAATGTGTACTTTTTTAGAAAGATGGATAAAATAGTCTGGTAATATATAATTTCGTTTTAGATACAGACTTATATTTTAAACCACAGAAAAGTAAAATATTCATTTTTAAATGTAACTTTTTGATACTCATTTTATGAGGTTTATCACATGCATTTTATGTATTTGTGTCCTCAATAATTAGGGCTCCTTTTTGAGCCATTTAATCATTTTCCATAGGGAAGTATCTTTGCTTCTGTATAGGTTGTTTGAGATACACATCACCTTGGAATATGGATATGATGCTGTCATAGAAATACATTTCAAGTCTGCAGTACACATTTACTGGATATTAGCATAGTTATTATTTGGAATTCTTCTGTAAGGAAGACTTGGCTTTTCTCCCCCATTTGTTTATTTTTAGTCATTTATTATGTACTCAGATATTTATTTTATCCTTTGGGTTATAAACAAAAATTTGTTGCTCAGATTTTTCGGGTTTGTCCTTAGAGAATTTGTTTGTTTAAATACTTGATGATCTAAATTTATTTTAACTGCCCTAGCTTTAGAACCAGTCTTTTTTTTAAGGTACGAAGGAGCAGGTTTTATGGGGTTCATTAATGTTTTTTACATCTGTCAGATTTCTGTCAAATGGTTCAATCTTTTGTAATAGTCATATCAGTAATTTATTGCAGTAAAGGTGACATTGCTTAATGACTATATGGCTTAGAAAACTTGCCAACGTAAACAACAATATGAAATGTTTTAATTAATACCCATTAGAAACTGCATGTATGATAATGCCTCATTTCTCCAGGCTCAGTAGAAACACTACATAATAATAATTGATTTTTTTTTTACCTTTTTGATGCAAACACTTCTAAAACACATTTCTATTTCTCTGCCCCTTGGCAGAGAATGAAAGAAATAAATTAACATTTTCTTTTTAAGTTATACCTTTTATTTTATTTTTATCTATGTATCAGGAAACCAGACTATTAAGATGCTTAAAATTATATGCATAATATTCTCTGAATAAGGACTTTATATTTAGAATATCTAAAGGCTTCATAACAGCTCTTTCAGCTGTGTAGGAGAGGCTTTTCTACTTAGTTCCAAATTCACAGATGTGTTGCATAGAGACTGCATAATAAGAAATACATTAGAAGGTACAGAATAAGTTAAAAACATTAAGCAGTTTCACTAAAAATAAAATATTTCTAAAATATTGCTTTCTGATATACATGGAGGTATATTAAAATTGATTCATCTTCCTCTTTTATATATGATATACAGTTAGTATACTAAATTGAGCAAATGGAAACTTTTTTCTGTAAATCGATTTCAGCATCTTTGAAACCCATTTTATCTGTTTTTACTCTTAAGCAGACTGAACGTCTTTCTCATATCTTGTCTACCTTAGTTGTTAACCAACTTTTCTGTTTCTGGACAAGGCGAAACTAAAATTCATTCCATTATATGTTTAAAGTATTAATTAAGAATGATTATTTCAAAACTGTTCAAAGTTATCTAAGATATAAAATCTGAACCTTCATTTAACTTAATTATACTGGGCTATTATCTCTAAGAGAGCACAAATCTTCCTCTTTCTGATCTGTCCAAATTACCACAAATGTAAAATTAGTCAAAGTCAGATTTTAAAAGATTGCCATATTAACTCTGTAAGTGGTTGCTGAAATTATAGCACCTTATATCAAAATGATATTAAAAAGTGGATCTGACTTTTCTATAAAAATAATATGGAGTTGAATTCCCTGCCAACAGCTCAGTCTTATCACTTAATTCCTTGAACATATTATCCATAGGTATTTTACGGTTCATTTTAAATTCTTCTTTATTATCCTGATTTTTTACCTTCTCTGTTTTTGTTTTTCTTGATTTATATTCACATCATTATCTTTTTTTCTATGTGTATTTAATTTTTTTATTGAAGTAGAAATACATAATGTACATGTGTCAGAAGCAAATTGCTTCATGAATTTTCACAAACTGAATACACCTATGTAACAAGTACTCAGATTAAGAAACAGAAATTCTAAGTATACTTTAGAAGCCCTCCTCTTGACATCTTCCACTAATATCCTGCTTTCCCTCCCAAGTGGAAACAATATCCTGACCCTTAATGACATTGCCTTTTCTTTCCTTCCCTCCCTTCCTCTCTTCTTTCCTTCCTCCCTTTATGAAAAATTGTTGAGCTAGTCTGAGGCTTTGGATGATGGATTTTGATTTGCTTGTGGAATATGAAGGGTATCAACAATCTGAGTTCACTTAACCACCTCAATTATGGATTGAGATGATTAAAAGATGGGCTTTAATTTATTTTCTTTACTCCCTAGGGTATAGACTCTGTGGCTTTTAAACCAAAGACTAGGAGAGTTAGTAGGAATTTTGCTTTTTGGTGAATCCTGACCTCCATTTTTTGTTTCTGTATTTTTGTGAATCCGCTGGAAGCTCTACTCAGCTTTTAGGCCTCTCAGCCTCCTGTTGTGTAATAGCATATGCCTTTTGGGGGAAAGCAATTGCAAATGTTGGTCAGATTTCTAGGTTTATTGCTTCTTCTAGGTCTTGCCTACATAATTCATCACTGTTCTGTTAGCTCTTCAGTGCCTTCAAACAGATATGTTTCATATTTTTTCCCTAGCTTTTCTCACTGGAAGGGTTGTTCCAGATTGCCTATTTAGCCATTACAGGAAGCAGAACTCTATAAACCTATATTACTTGTTTTTAAAAAGTGATCTTTAAAGGCTTATTTATAATGACATTTTTGTCACTGGGGTTTGTGACTTCTTTTAAGCATCTGTAACTAGCATTGATTAAAATTGTTTCAGTGTAATGAGTTGCCCAAACAGTACAACAAGAACCTCATGATATATTTGTAAACTCCCAGATAGAAGGCAATTTCTTTTCTGAGGGACAATTTTAGGAGGAAACTTTTCTTCATATTTGGCATCTAGGGATATTTGATTTGAGGCAAAGTAATAGTTTCTATTACATTGTTTCTAGAAAGAAAGTTTCTTAATAATAAGAGCAGAGGTAATAGCTACTATTTGAATGTTTAATATGCACAAGGCACTAAGTGTTGTGTAACCTTCTCTAAACTAATCAATCCTTATAAACACTTTTATGGTATAGAGGCTGCTTTTATTCCCTTTTACAGATGAGTAAACTAAGACAAGGAGAGGTCAAGTAATTTGCCATGGTCATAGAGCTGGCGCTGATATTGAACTGGTGTGACCCATCTGGTTGTATACATCTAGCATCCATTCTGGTTGGGCTAGTGTCTGTTCTGATGGATTGAAAACCTGAGAAAACATAGCCAGCAGTAACACAGATTCAGATATAAAGTTATTGGAGATTGGTTCCCATCCTCTGTGGAAACCTCCTCTTATTCATTTCGTTAACTTCATAAAAAATCAACTCTCCATTTATCAATTAACTTTTTTTCCTTTTAGTTCAAATTTAGAGAATTATGCAATTGGTATAAAAATATAGCCAGTAATTAGCAGAGCCAGATCTAAAAAGCTGTGCTATCATGATGTTCTCATAGCTGTAGAACAAATTGAAATTTTGTAAAAAGTATGAGAAATTTCTTTTGAGGGGAATATACTTTGAAATAGTAATTGATAACAATAACTATTTTAGGTATTAAGCAACATGTTCTTCATGTTTATTATCCCATAATCCTGTTGTTAAAACTTTATGCTATTTTAAATAATCCCTTTCGTTTTAAGAAATTATACTAATTTGTTTAATATTAAATGTTAAGAAAGAATTAATTTACAGATCTTTAATATAACATATCATGAAGTATTGATCTGTAGAAGTTTTTATTTTATTTTATTTTGGCGAGGAAGATCAGCCCTGAGCTAAAATCTGTCACCAATCCTCCTCTTTTTGCTGAGGAAGATTGGTGCTGGGCTAACATTTGTGCCCATCTTCCTCTACTTTATATGTGGGACTCCTGCCACAGTATGGCTTGATAAGCGGTGTATAGGTCTGTGCCCCAGATCCGAACCTGCAAACCCCAGCCCGTTGAAGTGTAGCATGCGAACTTAACCACTACGCCACTGGGCCGACCCCTGTAGGAGTTTTTCTTAATAGCTTTGTTAGATCTTTGAATTTTATGTGGCACAGATACTAATGAAATAAAAAAATTCTGTTGCAATCTTTTTACTAAAATTGTTGTCATAATCCTAAACACTTGTACTGTAATATAAGCAATGTGATTATGTTCTTTATTAAAATAATTGAGCTTTAATAAAGTTTGTTAATTAATAATGAAGGAGAAATGGAATGAATAAGTGCTTATTGAAAGCAGCTTTTTATGTGCATTTGTGGATTTTATTTTTTACAGTGCTATGTTGATACAGCAGTTTCATCATATATCAGTTTCAGGTAGAGTTTGAATATTTGTTTGATTAAAGTTGGCTAAAGATTGTAGGTGAGTGCTTATGCTTAGAGAATGTGATTCTTTGTATATCGTTTTAGTAATTTACTAATTCACTTAATAGAACCAGTTTGGCCTGAAGCTCCATAAGGGAGCAGTCACTCAAGTCTGGCCTTGATATAAAAAGTATCTTAATTACAGTCCCTCCCTCCTTTTTTAAAAGCACTAAGAGACAAGTAGTTTGTTTTGATTGTGTATTCAAAGGAAGATGATAATGCTACAATTTGTGGTCACTTTTAAAGATGGGTATTATTTTAAAAATTTTCTTTGGTTTTTGGAGTGTAAATTTGATGTTTCTTCTGTTTGGAGCATTTCTTAAGATTTTTTTATTGTGGATTTAAAAAACACTGAGATAATATGCTTACTTCTAAGAAACTTAATGGTCATATTTTTGATGAAAACTATTTTCAGTGATATTAAAGTCAAGAGTCAAGTAAAGATTGTGTATTATCTGTAGTTACTTAGCAAGGGAAGAGTACTTCTTTAAGTGATTTTAACCTAAAACATTTTAGATAATTTCTTTTTTTGTTATGTTATAACAGTGGATAAATATATACAAATAGCTTTTAAGTGATTTATTGATTTTTTTCTCCTTAATTTTATTCAATTAAACTTTCTATTTTAAGATAACTATAGATTCACATGCAGTTGTAAGAAGTAACATGGAGAGATCTGGAATAACGTTTACTCATTTTCCCCCAATGGTAAAATCTTGCAAAACTGTAGTAAGCTATTAACAAGATTCAGAACATTTCCAACAGAAGGATCCTTTATGATGCCATTTTATAGCTAAACCCCACTTCCTTCTCTGTGCTTAACCCTGCCTCCCCTTAACCCCTTAGTAACCACTAATTGTTTCTCCATCTCTATAATTTTATCATTTCAAGAATGTTAAATAAATGGAATTATACAGTATATGACCTTTTCAGATTAATTTTTGTCACCATACTTCTCTAGAGATTAATCAGAGTTGTTGTGTGTATCAGTCGTTTGATTCTTTTTATTTCTGAGTGGTATTCCATGGCCTAGATGTTTAACCATTTTGTTTAACCATTTGTTTAACCAATTGTTCAACCAGTCATCCATTGAAGGACATCTGGGTTGTTTCCATTTTGGCTAATAGGAATAAAGCTGCTATGAATATTCGTGTACAGGTTTTTGTATGAGAATAAATTTCCATTTAATACCCAATAGTGCAGTAATTGGGTTGTATGGTAATTGCAGAAACTGCCAACCTGCCAGAGTGGCTGTAACCTTTTACATTCCCACCAGCAGGATGTGAGTGATCCTTTTCCTCTCTGTTCTCACTATCATTTGGTGTTGTCACAGTTTTTTTTGTTTTAAGATGAGAGCCTTTCTGATAGGTGTGTAGTGGTATTGCTGTGGTTTTAATTTGCATTTCCCTAATAGCTAATGAAGTTGATTATCTTTTCATGTGCTTTTTTTGCCATTTGTGTATATCCTTTAGGGAATGGTTTGTTGATTTCTGTATTAATCTGCTAGGGCTGCCATAGCAAAATACTACAGCCTGGGTGGCTTGATCAACAGACATTTATTTCTCACTGTTCTCACTTCTCACTGCTTGAAGTCCAAGATCAAGGTGTTGGCAGGTTTGGTTTCTCCTGAGGGCTCTCAGATGGCTGCCTTCTCGCTGTGTCCTTACATGGCTTTTTCTCTGTGCCTCCATTGGTGTCTCTCTTCTTATAAGGACACCAGTCCTGTTGGATTAGGGTCTCATCTATGAATGAATTAGGGTACTTCATTTAACCTGAATTACCTCTTGAGTGGCCCTATTTCCACACAGAGTCACCTTGGGGTTTGGGGCTTCAACATGTGAATTTGAGGGGGGAGGGGCACAATTTAGTCCATAACAATATTTTTTGCCCCTTTTTAATTGAATTGATTTTTTTTTTTTTTTTTTTTTTTACTGTTGAGTTTTGGGAATTGTCCTTATATTCCAGATACCAGTCTTTTGGAACATATGTGGTTGCCAGTATTTTCTGCCAGTCTATAGTTTGTTTTTTCTTCCTCTTAGGAGGATTTTTCACGGAACAAGAGTTTTTAATTTTGATGAGATACAATTTATCGTTCCCTTTTGTGGACTGTGCTTTTGGTGTCAAATCTAAGAATTCTTTGCCTAGTTGTGTAACTGTTTTAAAAATCTGTTCTGCCATGTTGAAATAAAAATGATTAGAGATTGCAAAATTTTCTTTTGCTGGGGGGAATGTGTGAATTTATAGAAAGAAGGTTTACTTAGAAGAATAGGGGCAGGTCAGTCATGAGCAAAATGAACTATTGGGAGACAATTCTTCATGAGTTTTTCTCATTTTTGCAGCTCTTCTGAGTAAAGGCAGTAGTAGGTTTTGTTCTACACTATCTTTTAAGGATGTTTGTATAACAAGCAGCCTTGGAAAAGAGAGATAATGTTCCCCTTCTGGACAAGGTCATCTTGCCTGGTAGCATCATCATCTGCTTGGTCATCCAAGCTGGGAATGGGGGCATCCTTATTGAATGCTGCTGTCTCATCCTTCACATTCAGTCACTGCATCCCCCTGATTTCAACTTCTGCGTAGTTCTGGAATCTCTCCTTCGTTTTCATCTTTATCACTAACCTGATTCATTACCTCATCCTCTCAAATGTCATTTCTGTCCTCCTGCTTTTCAGATTTTTTTCTTTGTTTTTAGTTTTCAGGAGTTTGACTTAATGTGTCTTGTTATGGATTTCTTTGAGTTTATCCTGTTTAGGATTTACTAAGCTTATTCAATCTGTAGTTTTATGTCTCTTGCCAAATTTAGGACTTTTTCAGCCATTATTTCGTGGAGTACTCTTTCAGCCCCACGCTCTTTCTTCTCTGTTTCTGGGATTCAGATGACAGGAAATGTTAATTGTTTTGGTATAGTTTCACAGGTCCCTGAAGTTCTGTTTTGTTTTTTTTTCCCTTTGTCCTCAGTTCGTTTTTTCACTGTTGTGCAGATTGGGTAATTTCTATTGTTCTGTGTGCCGGTTCACTGATGGTTTCGTCGATGCTGCTTTTTTTTTTTTTTTGGTGAGGAAGATTTGCCCTGAGCTAATATCCGTTGCCAATCTTCCTCTTTTTTTTTTCTTTCTTTTTTGGCTTGAGGAAGATTAGCCCTTAGCTAACATCTGTGCCAGTCTTCCTCTGTTTTGTATGTGGAATGCCTCCACAGCATGGCTGATTAGTGGAGTAGGTCTGTGCCTGGGATCCGAATCTGCGAACCTGGACTGCTGAAACAGAGCACGTGGAACTTGAACCACTCGGCCACGGGGCCAGCCCCACCTCAACACTGCTTTGGATCCCATTCGTTGTTTAATTTTGCTTCTTGTGTTTTTCAGTTGTAGCATTTCTGTTTGCTCTTTCTTTATATCTTCTATTTCTTTGTTTGGACTTTATAATTTTTTGCTAAGACCTTCTAATTTTTCATTTGTTTCAAGGATGTTCCTAGTTGCTCACTGAAGCATTTTTATGTTGACTGCTTTAAAATCTTTATCATATAATTCTGATATCCCTGTCATGTTGGTGTTGGCATCTACTGGTTATCTTTTTTCATCCACTTTGAGATCTTCCTGGCTTTTGGAGTGATGAGTGATTTTTGATTGAAACCTGGACATTTTGGATATTATGAAATTCTGGATCTGCATTTGTTTGACACGACTCCATCAGGGAAAGGTGGGGTGCATGCCATCTCATTACTGCCAGGTCATGATAGAAGTCCGGATTCCTCACTCAGCCTCCATTGACACCTCAGGGAGGTCATGCTTCTTGTTATGGTGTGTGAATGTGGGATTTCTGGCTCCCCACTAGGACTCCCCTGATAACTCTTTGGCTGTGAGGGATAGAAGTGCTTCATTACTGTTCCACATGTGTCCTCCACTAACACCATAGAGTGGTGTGTCCTTGTTACCACTGGGTGGTAGTGCTGCAAGTCCTGAGTGTCCCGAAGCATCTTACATTAGCCCAGTGGGGAAGGGTATGGTCGCCTCATTATTAATGGGTGAGCTTGGTTGTTCAAGCTCCCCCCTCGGTCCCCACTGGCACCATGGGGGTGCCTTGTTACCTCCTGGTGGGAATTAAAGTCTCGGTCCCATCTAGGCCTTTTCTGACACCACCACAGTGGGATGGTTGGGGCATCTCATTACAACGTGGTGAGGGTGGAGGTCCAGGCTCCCCATGTCAGCCTTCTTGGGTGGGGGTGGGGGTGGGGCCATAGTTTTTCTCTGGTGTTGGCTGTACTAGAGCAGTTATTTTCTAAAAGCTTTCTGTCTTGCTAGACTTTCCATTTTCTGTTCCTTTTGCTACAGAGAGCAGGTTTTTGGAGCATTTGTTTTATCCATGCTTGTTGGTGTTTCTGCATTACCAGCTTCTCTAGCACCCAGTCTTTCATGTATGAGGTAAAAATGAAAACTCAAGGAAGTCACTGTTGTGTCATTCTTTGGGTTCTGAGGTCCCTATCCAGTCTTTCTACTTCTCTCTGCCTCTCCTTTCTTATGTTTGTTTTATATATAACGTCTCAGGTTTCTGATTGTACACAGTGAGAGGAATAGGGAAAAGTACATCTGCTCCATCTTCCCAGAAATGCAAAGTGTGTTTCAGGTACTTGGCAACAGAAATTACCTCTAAACAGTAGATGAAGTGGATCCACCCACGTGGATATTATTGTCTTTGTGTGCTTTTGTTTGTTCCTTTATTTTTAGGACTAAATGCCTGTAGGCTGATTTTATTGGCTGAGATAATAAAGAATTCAAATGAAAAGTACAAAACAAAAACATAGAATCAACTCCTATGGATACACATAAATCTCAAACTGAGTCTTTCTTGACAATGCAGAGACCTGCTTAATCACTAGTTTTTAACCTGTCAAGCTTTATTATGATTTTTTTATATGTGTTGCAGTTCAAACAGTTCTCCTCTTTCTTTTGACCCTTTGATTCAGTTACAGAGTGACTGATTATTTATGGAAATAGTTTTCAGGGTGTAGGGAGTCTCATATTGTAGGCTTTGTTAGGATCTAATGGTTAAGTTTTCCCTTTGGGCAGTTACGGGTATTTCTGTGGAGATTTAATCTTTTTAGAAGTTTACTGTGTAATATAAAAGAAATATGATCTATAGCACTGAAGGACAGTTACTGTGTTATAAAATGTGAGAAAAACCAAGGCCTTTCTTCCATATAGGTAGCATAATATTTTCAAATTGCCTCAACAGTATTATTCTACAGTAAAATATTATCATTATTGTAGATGTTAAAATGCAGGTTTTCTTTGTATAATATTTGGGCTGTTCAAGATCTGAACTAATCTTGGGATTGGATTTCTTTCCTGTAGGATGATGGTCTAGAAGACAATGAAAAGAATTTCTATGAATCTGATGACGAAGAGAAGGAAAAGACTGACAGAAGGAAGAAGCCGTATACTATGGATCCAGACCATAGGCTCTTAATTCGGAATACAAAGCCTTTGCTTCAGAGCAGGAATGCGGCGGTACGTTCAAACTCTTATAAGAAATAATTCACAGATTTTTTAAAACGTTGGTTGAAAGTGTGTAAGTTCAATAAATAAGTCTTTATTTTTGAGTGTGCTAATGGAGCATTTGTTTATTTGTTTATACACCAAAAAAATCAGGTTTTGATGAAATTACTTGGTTTGGTAGTTATATGTCTACTGGATTTCGTTTACATTTTTGTGGTTTTGTTAATTGTTAATTTTCCTAAGATATGAACTGAAGATGTTTCTCAGTTGATTGGAGGACTGTGTATATTTCTCTGTTACTCGGTTGTGGTTGAGAGTACTTAATCTGCTGTCAGTCTCTAATATTCGTATCTACCTGATAAGAGTTTTTAAGAGACTAATGTATAACAAAAGCACCTAGCAGAATGCCTCATATACAGTAAATTTTAACTGGTAGAAATAGCAATTAAAAATCATCTTCATTTGGGTCCTAAGTTTATTTATTTTATAACTGTTTATTTTAAATAACCTTTTATATTTTATTTTATTTTTTTGGTGAGGAAGATTGGCCCTGAGCTAACATCTGTTGCCAGTCCTCCTCTTTTTGCTTGAGGAACATTGTCCCTGAACTAACATCTGTGCCAGTCCTTCTCTATTTTGTATGGGAAGTTGCCACAGCATGGCTTGATGAGCGGTGTGTAGGTCCACACTCAGGATCCGAACCTTCAAACTCTGGGTCGCCAAAGCAGAGCACGCGAACTTAACCATGACACCACTGGGCCAGCCCCAAAATAACCTTTTCTATTTTAGAAGACAAAATAGAAAATTAGAAAATAC
This sequence comes from Ceratotherium simum simum, assembly GCF_057802395.1. NCBI lineage: Eukaryota > Metazoa > Chordata > Mammalia > Perissodactyla > Rhinocerotidae > Ceratotherium > Ceratotherium simum. The sequence goes on from NC_141903.1 coordinate 87,770,952, forward strand.
ATACTAGCAAACTAAAAAAAGATTAAAACATCATATTCCCAACACTCAGAAATCACTGTTATAATATCTTAATGCATTTTTGTCCAGATCTTTTTTCTGCATAAATGTGCATATATTCACGTGTGTATGTCTATAATAGGTATTTTTTAAACCAAGATAGAAATCATACTATACGTAGTATTTTTTAACCTTTTTTTCCTAGTGAGTCTTCTCCACCTTTCTATTTCAATAAAATTTCATCTCATTTAATACCAGTTTGTCTTAAATTATCTTTTATAGGTGGTTAATCCAAACCAATATCTACTGCATTACATCTGGTTGTTATGTCCTATAAACCCCTCAAATCTTGCAGAATGTTCTGGGTTTGTCTGGTTGCTTCCTTTATAGTGCTATTTAATTTTTTCTTCTATAATCTGTGATTCCTGTTAACTGATAGTATATGTAAGGGCTTGATGGATTCAAGTTAAACATTTTCTTAAAAATTTTTTAATTAAAAAATATTCGTAATGAATTGTTCAGTTAGTAAAAACTTTGAAAATGGGGAATTTCTCTTGAATTACTTTGTTTTCTGATGCTTGAGAATCTAGAGGTTAGAGCTTTGTATATGTAGCTTAGTAATTAGCAGAAGTTTTTATTGTATACCTAGTAATTTAGTTTCTAAATCATTATTAAGTAACTATGCCGAGTAATAACAAAAACAATTTTACTGATGTTGTAAAACATACTTATATTTTAGTGTGCCCTAACTTGGCCAGATGGTACTTAAGTAACTTGCCACCTAAAACTCTCCTTTATAATTGACTCACTATTCATTTAACTTTGTCTTAGAAATTGATTTTATAGTCCAAATACTTACCAATCAGAAATGTTCTTGAATGGTGAAACAAATAGAGGTGGTTTGTACTTTTTGTACCACTAGGTTTTGGTTCCCTGCTTATTTGATTGTGTACCAAATAGAGGTAGTTTACTTTTTATTCCAATATGTTTTGGTGTCTTGCTTATTTGATGCTGCTAAATATATATAAAGGCTGACTTTTGAAGGATTATGAATAGATTTTTTTTGTTTTAGCCTCATTCTCAAGTTACAGGAGAGACTTTGAGAATTTGTTTCAGGAACTTAGTGGGTCAGGGCTGTGTAGATTGAATTGGAGATAAGAGATACTGGAAGCAGAATGTTGGGAGGCTGTTCTAACAGTCTAGATAAGGTGATGGCGGTATGAATGATTAGGAATAGAAAAGTGCTTGTAGGATGTACTTTATTATGAACGTACATAAGGTAACTGTAGAAGGCCTATGAGGCTGTCTATTTTTAGTTGTTTTGGATTTTGGTGTTAGAGGAGCTTCCCTCATGGCTTTTACAAATTAGGCTATAAATTTCAAAGTCTGGGTATTGGAGAAACTGTTAGATTTGTGAATACTGGGCAAAAAGAAGATTATATAGCCCTTTTAGGTTTAGGAGTACCTTAATTAATATGTTAGAACAGATGACATACTAAGTGGAATCTAGGATCTTAAAAACATTGACATATATGGAAAGTACAGTTTACCTTCTTGCCAGTAGCATTGGACTTATTATTTTTAATAGAAAAGGATTTAATTTATTATCTGTAAAATACATTAAATTAAGCATTAACTTTCTTTTGTATCATACTAATACTTATGAGCCAGCTGTATTTTTAAATATTTTTTAAAACGACTGTCACCTACTTGTAGATTGTCAATCATTAATTGAGATTTTGTTTTATAAGATTTTTAATTCAGGAGAGTTTGTTCTATAATTAAAGTGTATTTGTGGATCACAAGTGAAGAAATAAGATATCCTTAAACTCCTAAAATACCCAAGTAATGTCTGAAAGCCTTGAATCAGTCTTGTAAAAAAAGTACAACAAAATGCCAAACAGCAGTACATTTAGGACCCTGTAAACTGTATTTTTAAAAAATGTTTCTTAGTTTCAGAAGAAACTCATTTGACCTCAAGCACCCTTAGTTAGGTGCTGTACACTCTTTAGGCATATGTAAAACTCCTGCCTTCTGTGTGTTAGAACTTTATAGACCAAGCAGAAGTAAAGTGGTATTAATATATCTTTTGAGCTAAAGACAAGATGATGTAACTTCTGTAGTGCTGTCTCTGCAGTTGTCACAGGTTAATCTGGATCCTTTAGTGACTGGGAAGTCTGGACTTCTGATCTCTGGATCCAAGTGTAGAGGCATGCTGGGCAAACATAGAAATCTTATACTTCATGACAGAGAAATTCTGATCCCCTTTATAATGGCTTTGAAACAAAGACTGTTTCTAAGATTCTGCATTTTGGAAAAAAAGATCGTTTCAAATACTGTTGTTCTAGAGGAATTGTTTTTAATAGAGTTCCTTTAATTATAACTTAAATGTACTGATTTTTTAAAAATTGTAGCTTACTTGTTACTATTGTCCTGAAGTGTCTGGCTTTATTTGGAAAGGCATGCTTAAATTTTCTGAAACTTCCCCATCTTGTAGCAGCCGCAGCAGTAGTAGAAGGAGTATGGGATTTGGAGTGTCGTGTCAAGCTTTGACATGGACTGGCTGTCAGACCTGGGGTGGTGCATTTGACATCCATTTTCTTTTCTGAGGATGAATTAGTTTTCTAGGGCTGTCGTAACAAATTAGCACAGACTGTGTGGATTAAAGCAACAGAAATTTATTTTCTTACATTTCAGGAGGCCAGAGGTCCAAAACCAGGATGTCCACAGGGTTGGTTCTCCTGGAGGCTCTGCGGGAGAAACTGCCCTGGGCTAGCTTCTGGTGGTTGCCTGCCCTCCAGCAGTCCTTGGCTTCTGGACGCACCACTCCGGTCTCTGCCTCCATCTTCACATTGACTTTTTCTCTGTGTCTCTGTGGGTCCTTTTCTGTCACTTATAAGGACATTCTCATTGGATTTAGAGCCCACCCTAATCCAGTGTGATCTCATCTCGGTCATTACCTTAATAACATCTGCAAAGACTTTATTTCCAAATAAGGTCACATTCTGAGAGTAGACATGAATTCTTGCCCGGGACACTGTTCAACCTGCTACAAAGAGTAACAGCATACTCATCTTACTTCACAGGAGTCTTGTAGGTGTTAAGGAAATAACATATAAGAATGTGCTTTGACACTGTAGAGTGCTCCAGTGTTCATAGTTCTTATTGTTTTCATGCTTTATCTTTTAGGTGGTCATGGCAGTTGCTCAGCTGTATTGGCACATATCACCAAAATCTGAGGCTGGCATTATTTCTAAATCACTCGTGCGTTTACTTCGTAGCAATAGGTAGGACATGATTTTATATATGTTTTTTCTTTTGTGTTCCTTCAAAAGTAATGTTTGAACAAATATAATCTCTTTCAGACATTTAGTAGGTGGTTCTGACTGTATTTTATCAGTAAGATTTTGTACTTAAGAGGATCATCATTATACAATTTATCTTAAAGTTTATACAATTTATCTTAAAGTTTATACAATTTATCTCAAAGTTAATGATAAATATTGACTTTTTTTAACCTCAAACCTTTAGAGATTGAAAATATTTTTTGGCATATAGTTTATGCTGTCACGAGTAGCCTGGTATTAGTGTTTGATATTTCTAGGTATGACAATAATAATGTTTGGGAGTTCTAGTAAATCTGGAAATCAATGAAAAACTATACTAATGTGTTGTTAGATTGACTTATTCAGTGTAATTATGTGATTTTTATATAAAGCAATAATACATATGCTAAATTATGTAGTTTATGACTAAATTGCTGCTTCCTGTAAAGTTGCAATGTTTAATTACTATAGTTTGCTCTATTTAAAAAGGGGGCTATATTCTTAATAGCTACTTATTTTAAAGAAATTCATACTCTCTTCATTTCCTGTAGATAGAAAAATAGATAGCAAGAATACCTTTCTCTTTAATTTTACCTTACTATAATTCAGCAGTTCAGGTCAACAATTCAGAAAACTTTTACTGAGTTCCCATGACGTGTACTTTAAAGTTGAAGATCAGATTTTTGTCGTTTGTTTTGTTTTCTGTGTTTAAGAATACCGTTGTTTCAGCTATTTATCTTACCCTGGATGTTTTGCAATAATTAGTTATTTTAAAATAAAAATTTTGGGCCGGCCCCGTGGCTTAGCGGTTGGGTGCGCGCGCTCCGCTGCTGGCGGCCTGGGTTCGGATCCCGGGCGCGCACCGACGCACCGCTTCTCCCGCCATGCTGAGGCCGCGTCCCACATAAAGCAACTGGAAGGTTGTGCAGCTGTGACATACAATTGTCTGCTGGGGCTTTGGGGGGAAAAAATAAATAAATAAAATCTTTAAAAATAAATAAATAAAAATTTTTTTCATTCAATGCTTACTTCTAATAGAGTTGGAGGAAAAAGATATGTATTTATTTTTGTTCCTAACTCGAGCTTAGTGCCATGACTTTAGCTGGAGGCTGGCTTTTGCCATTCCTTAGGAAGATGCTATTTCCTTGTGTTCCTCTTCTCTCTTTTGTCTTTATACGTAGTCGTTCTTTTCCTTTTATCAGTTCAGTAATTTTTCTTTTCTATAGCTAGTTCAAAGGTTATCAGAAGGATCTGGAATGCATCTTTCACCTGAAGCCTTATGCCAGATTCAGTTCTTCCTTCATTTCTTAGCTATTTGGACATAAAATAGCATGACTGTTTTTTGTTTTTTGGGGTTTTTTTTGGTGAGAAAGATTAGCCCTGAGCTAACATCTGTTGCCAATCCTTCTCTTTTTGCTGAGGAAGATTGGCTCTGGGCTACCATCTGTGCCCAACTCCCTCTACTTTATATGTGGGACACCTGCCACAGTGTGACTTGATAAGTGGTGTATAGGTCTGTGACCAGGATCTGAACCTGCAAACCCTGGGCTACACGAACTTAACCACTATGCCACTGGGCCAGTCCCAACGTGATTGTTTTTTTATCCTGTGTTTCATTCTGGGAAGAATTGAGTGACACAATGAGCCTTTGGATAAAGAGTTTGTATTAATGCAGTGGTCATGTTTATTCCATTAGCCTAAGAATACATTCCTTGCAGGTGTTCAGAACAGCTACAGTATTGGCTTTACATCTTAGGAACTGAGTATTATAAAATTGATTTTAACTCTTCCTCATGAAAAATCAAATAATCTAATATTCTAATTTATTAATAGTTTATAGGGAAAATGTATTTTATTTTATTTTATTTATTTATTTATTTTTAAAGATTTTATTTATTTATTTTTTCCCCCCAAAGCCCCAGCAGATAGTTGTATGTTGTAGCTGCACATCCTTCTAGTTGCTATATGTGGGACGCGGCCTCAGCATGGCTGGAGAAGCGGTGCGCGCCCGGGATCTGAACCCGGGCCGCCAGCAGCGGAGCGCGCGCACTCAACCGCTAAGCCACAGGGCCGGCCCGGGAAAATGTATTTTAAAAGAAGGCATAAATATCTAAGATCTACTACAACCGTTTCAATATTATATTTAAGAGTTCCATTCAATATGAAATTTATTGCTGATTCTTTTTCTTTAATGTACTGTTTACTTAAAGATATTTCATTGGAAAATATACTCAGTGAAAGTTCTCCTTTAATTTTTAGGGAAGTGCAGTATATTGTCCTACAGAATATAGCAACTATGTCAATTCAAAGAAAGGTATGTACATTGTGAAAACATAATTCAAGAGAGAAATGAATGCATTAGAACCATAAATGTATTTATTTTTTATTTTTGTAATCTAGGGTATGTTTGAACCTTATCTCAAGAGTTTCTATGTTAGGTCAACTGATCCAACTATGATCAAGACACTGAAGGTATGTATGCTCTTATTTTTCAGAAGCTCTATTAACATGTTTACTTTGAAGATATTGCTATAGCTTCTAGCATCTGCAAAATGGAGGCTTGCTTTTAAAAAAACCTAGATACATTAGGGATTTTCTTTATACTTTCTAAACTATATTATTATGCACTAGTTACTGTGCTACATTCTAATAATACAGAGTTAAGACGTGGTACCTACACCTTGAATAACTCACAGTATGCTGAAGGAGACAGACTTGTAAATAGATAATTTCAGCACTATGTGTTTTAAGTATAGTATAGAGATTTGAATTGAAGACTGAAAAACAGAAAGGTGGGATTAATCCTCTGAGAGATTTAGAAAAAAGTGCCTCTTAATAGGATAACATTTTTGTGAATTTTTTTGTTGTTGGTTGGTAGGTTGATTAGGAGGTTGTGGGATTGGGATTAGGAGGAAGTCACAGTTTATGCTAACACAAGGGATTGTGAAAGAGTATTGCATTCAGGGAATGATAACTATAGTAGAGAGTGTAGTTAGGGATATAAAGGTATAATGGTTAAAACAATGTGATATTTATACAGAAAAATGAGTGGAATTAAATAGAAAGCCTGGAAACAGATCCATGCATATGAAAATGTACTCTATAACAGGAAATATTACAAACCAATGGGGAAATGATGGACTATTCAGTAAATATTGGAATGATTGGTTATTCAGATGGAAACTGAGTTTAATCGTAAGAAAATCTAAGACACACTCAAATTAAAGGGTATGTTATCAAATAATTGGCTTGCAATCATCAAAAGTGTCAAGGTCATGAAGATCCAAAGAAAAACTGAGAAACTTTCAGACTGAAGGAGACTAAAAAGACAAAATGTGTATTATTGAACTGGATCCTTTTATTATACATGGTTGAGATAATTAGTAAAACTTAAATGGGGAGAGATCATTGCATAGATCTGATGTATCAGTGTTAATTTTCTGATTTTCTTGGTTGTATTGCGGTCTGTAGGACAATGGCCTTGTGTGTAGGAAATATACACGGAAAATATTGGGGAATGATGTGGTATCAGATTGGTAACTATCTCAAATGGTTCAGATCAAAAATTGTTGTTTTTACCTTTTCTATCTGAGATTGTTTTTTAAAAAATTATCAAAAAATTAAAATGTTCTCATCAAAGTAAAATGAAAAGTCAAGCCATACTCTGGGAGAAAATATTCCCAGTACATATTTTTGAAAAATGACTAGTACCCAGAATATATTAAAAACTCCTACAATCTGTGCCTTTTAATTAGAGTGTTTAGACCATTTACTTTTAATATAATTATTACTATTGAAGGTGTTTGTCTACATTTTGTGTTCTATTTTCTGTTTATCCCATTTTTCCTTTTTCATGCTTTCCTTTGGATTAATTGAACATTCTTTATGAGTAAAAACTGAAATATTTTTAATGAGCCTATTGGAGATGGACTTTTACTTGCATTTATAACTGTAAATCCAGAAGAGAGAATTAAAATGTCTAAGTATTTGGGATGGTGGGATGAATGAGAACAAATCAAGAGAATTAATTGGTATCTGGAAAACAGGTATTGCATGGAGGGCAAGTTGTTTTTTAACTTTATAAATAAAAGAAAAAAAAGTCAAACTACTTTAAATTGTTTAGGTTAATTAAATATAAATTGTAAAGTTGGGACAAACAATTAGGGAAGATTTAGGGTTCTCTTTTTCCTAATTATTTTTTAGGCACTAAGTAATTATCTATTCTCTATTTGTAGATTTAGGAAGACAGAGTTCACCTGAAAGGTATAAAGTCTGACAACATTTGTAACTGTGACTTTTTTTAAAAACAGAAATTACCTTTCTATTAAATTCCTAGCCTTTATTAAATTAAGTCTTTATATTTGTGTTTTAAAATGTTTACTTTTTCTTTTTTCTATAATAGCTTGAAATTTTGACAAACTTGGCAAATGAAGCCAACATTTCAACTCTTCTTCGAGAATTTCAGGTTTGTGTACAATACTAATTATAAAAGAACTTTAAAACATCTGTTCAGTTTAAAGTTAGATATACTTCTTTCTCCAATTTAGAAATATGTAATTGTGTGAATAAAACAGTGATTTGGGACAGGATTAACAACTAAGAAATTTATAAATTTTCAAGAATAAGATTAACTACAAGTTTAAAATTTAAAGGAAATGAAATACTAGTCCCTTTCACATTTTTATAGAATTTGAAAGACTGGTTTATAATTCTATCTTTGTTCAAAATTATGTTTTGAATATAATTCCATCTCTTGGTGCTGTCATCATTAATAGTCCTTTCTATATTCTGCATTCCTGAAAATGGCTTCATTTCTTACCTGGTTGTCCCTATTTGATTGACCTATCACTATTTTAGACATTGTCCTCTTAGCTTCATGTATTGCTCAAAAAAAATTGGTTTAAAATTAACCCCCTTATGATGTTTTTTATTGTTGTTTTTGTTTTGTTTTGTTGTATTTTTGGAACCATCTGTGCTAATGAATGAGATACCTCTCAGGTACACGCCCCCCAAAAATATTATTGAGAAATTACCTCATGGATATTAACGCCCTTCATGATGGAGGGTCAGCTCTGAAGACTTAGTGGTAGAACACAGCAATAGAAAACCTCATATCATATTAATATTATTAGTTTCACATTTCATCAGCAGTTTTCTCAACAAAAGTATACCGCATGCTACACACTAATCACAGAGTTTTCGTCAACTCTCAACTTTTTTAGATTTAATTTATTTTGTTGCCATAATCCTTCAATATGCCCATATTAAATTTCTTTTTAGCTATATGGACATTATATTTCTTTTTGCCTGTGTGATCTTATACTTTTAGCAGGAGAAGTAGAATATTATAGCATGTCCATGATTTATAATTTTGTAAGTGGATTACTTACTTTCATGCTGTGTATTTTTCTGGAAAAATTTTTTGTAAAATTAGGATTTCTTGGATACCCACTCATATTTACATGCCAGAAAATATAGTTCTTATTCAGTAATTTATAGCTATAGAACATTGCTTGAAATTGATTTTTACTTCGTTTTTTTGTTTGCTTATTTATTTATTTTTAAGTTTTTGTCTTCATGTTTGCCATTGTCCCTTTTCCTATTGTGTGTAATTTGTTGGGGTGTCCTTTTGCCGCCTACTTTCTGCTTATGTCAAGTTTACTGGGGTTGTAGGGAGTGAGTCTCTGGTAAATTTTATGGCATTGTTTAGTTGTATAGAGGTGACACATTGGACTTGTTTCAGAATATTGGTGATCCAGTCATTTCATTTAATATCAGGATATTTAATAAGGTCCATTGTTTAGTCAAACTTTTAAATATATTCTTTCTTCATGTATCAGTTTTTATCACTGTATATATTTGTACCTTATTTCTGTGTTAATGGGTTATATTCATAGGTGTGTACAGTTTACTTATTATAACTTTTTGAGTAAAATAGAGAATTTTTCTAAAGACTCGTATGTTTTTTAGTTGAGGAAATTAGGTAATCCACTGGGAAATGGTCTTAAATACAATTGATCTTTCCTACATGGAACTAAGAGAGTTTGATTTGTTTAATTTATTTCTTCAACATATAATCATGTTCTTGGTACCATTTTCACTAAATTTGTGTTTTAGATAGTCTTAGCTTTTTCGCCTCTGTTTGTCGTTTAGGCACCCATTTAAATGTATATCCTTTTTTGCATGTCAGATTTTAGATAACCATAGTGTTAATTCTCATTTGAGGTTGGAAATCATTATTTAAAATTTCAGTTGAAAATGGGATTTTAAATTCCATTTGTATATAATATATTAAATAAATAGAAATATGCATATTAAAAGTACATTTGTTTCTGTAAACAATAAAAGCTTAGTTTTTAAATTAGGAAAGTTATGACCAAAGTGAAATTCTTTAGGGCTGTAATAAATTTTGTAAAGACCTTTTAACGTCCTATTGTGAAATAAGTAATTTATTTCTTTTTAAGTTTGTATAAATATATGAGTTACAGTGTATGTTTAAAGCATTGTTTTAAAGAAAATGTATTTCAAAAGTGTGGTATTCTATTTTGTTGTAAACTGAGTATTTATAAAGTCTTTATTGAAATGCTGCTCACTCTAGCTATTGTGGTAGTTTTACTACCATTCAGATATCATTTTGAAAGTAAAATGTCTGTCAATAGCACATTGGTCCTTTTCCTCCTCTTCTCCCAATTTTTAGATTTAGTATCTCTGAAAAAGCAACCCTTTTTTTCATAGATTCACAGGTGCTGCTGGTTAAACGAACTGAAACTTTCAAAGGGAGAGTCCTTGTCATCTGTTTTACCTTGCCCTTAAACTAATTGTTGTATTTGGGTGACTGCCCCCACTTTCTGTGTTGGAGTCACGAGCCGCTGTGGCCACAGGTGAATGAACCTGGCTTGAAAACATGCCTCTTCTATGGGCACATTCTTTAAGTAAAAAAAAAACCTAAATTCAACTAAGTCATCAGTTGGACATTCTGTTGTACCTATAGATGAGAAGATTATGTATAAAGCTTAATATAATAGGGATTTCTTGTTCACTTCATAGTACCAATGTATAAACTAATTGAAATAATATTTTTTAGACGTATGTGAAAAGCCAGGATAAACAGTTTGCAGCAGCCACTATTCAAACTATAGGCAGATGTGCAACCAACATCTCAGAAGTCACTGACACATGCCTCAGTGGTCTAGTGTGTCTGCTGTCCAACAGGGATGGTAAGTTGACAAGTTTCATTTTATTTTCAAGTAGTTTATCATTTGAGTATTCTTGATATGATCAGCAAATTGTAACATATTTTAACACTGCATTTTAGTTTTTCCTGTGTATCAGTAACATGGTCACCATAGGTAGCATGTTATCTTTGAAACACACACACACACACACACACACAGACACAGTTTGTTGTTGTTGTTGTTTTAGTAGATTAGACACTTAACTCGTAAACAGTATTTGTCTTGCCTAAACAGAACTAAGAAAGTGTAATTTGCTTATTTTATGTTTTCCTAATTTAGTCACCTTCATTGTACCTTTTCCACAAAGGTTCTATTTTACTGCTTTTTAATGGCGTGTAAGTCATGTATAATATTGGTTCACCTGCAGAGGGTGCTAAAAGCAGGCAAATGACTTTTAATATGGAGAAGTGCCTAGATCAAAAAAGTATGTTAAATGCATACCTTCAATTTTTTTTTTCAGAAATTCACCTAATAATTTTATATTTAAGATTGATTAAATTTAAAAGTCATCAATTTGGAACAGCTTCATGTTTTTAAGCCAAACAATATCTAACCATTTTATAAAATTGCATAGGTACTATCCAGTAAAATACGTAGTCTAGGTTTCATACTGTTCTGTGGTAAAATGTCAATTATTTCTATGGTATGGCTTTCGAATAAATGAGACCATTTGAAGAAAGAAAGAAAAAGGATTCAATTTTCTCCTTTAAAATAATTTATTTAGAGGACTTGTATTATTTAATTGAATATATTTGATTGAAACAAGGTTCTTTTTAGGAAAAGCATAATTTTCTGTGTAAAATCATTGAAATTATTTGTGGAATTCTACATATAATTATGTCATATCTAGACACAGGCATACATGACATAGCAACTATAATGTGAAACATAACATTGATTCTTTTTTATATTTTATTTGAAAAATAACTTTTCACTACTATAACTTTATTATCTGTAGTTATCTTTTCCTACATATAGATCTCTTTAGAAAACTGTAACGTTGTAAGTACTTCTGATGAAAAAAAATGAAACAAAATTTATCCCCAAATAAGAGCAATTTTTATTGAGAACATAAAATTATAAACTTTTACCTGTAAACTCAAGATATTACTATGGATAGAACATTTTTCTACATGCAGTATTAAAACTTCAAATAAAACAAAATTTATCAAGGAAATAGACTTTTTAAAAAATTTGACTGTAGAAGGTAACTAGAGGAGATAGGATGCTAAATGTTATCCATTTTATCTCTACTTTTAACAATAACGTCTTTTTTGTCTCTATTTCTATGTCACACTTTAAAATGTGACTTAAAAAACAATTTTTATATATCTTTATATATATAAAGATATGTATATCTTTTCTATATCTTCAATAATGACTTTCTATTTGAACAAATAAGACACACTCCTTGGGGAAATATTTCCAGAGCATTAAAGATTATGAACCATGGTTTACCAGGGTAATTGTTCTTTTAAAATTTAGTTGCATGCAAAAAACACCACAAATTAGTTAGAATACTGATTAGTTCCTTCAAATACAAAATATATTCAAGGTTTCTCAATTTTATATTTTATATAATATATAATTTTATATTTTGACCCTTTTTTATCATGTGAAATTTTCAAGCTGTAGATTTTAGAGCACTTGTTTCTGCTTCAGTTTTTTAATACATTAATTTCCCCAAAAATATTTTTATTGACTTTTATTTGTTTATTTATTTTCTTTGTGAGGAAGATTAGCCCTGAGCTACCATCTGTCGCCAATCATCCTCTTTTTGCTGTGGAAGACTGGCCCTGGGCTAACATCCCTGCCCATCTTCCTCCACTTTATATGGGACACCGCCACAGCATGGCTTGACAAGTGGTGCCTCAGTGCGCACCCGGGATCCCAATCCTGGGCTGCTGCAGCAGAACACGCCCACTTAACTGCTATGCCACCTGGCTGGCTCCTTATTGACTTTGACTTAAAAGATGAATATTCTACTCCTGTAACACTTTTAAGGGAAGAATAGATTGTTTAAGGGAAGACTAGATTATTTAATAATTAGATAATAGAATAATATAATCTATAATCACTCTTAAAGATAGGATTTACTAATTTAAACCGTGATATTTTAATGTTTAGGCTTTTGTCTTCCCTGCCAAAAAATAAATAAATAAAATAAAAATAAAATAAAATGGCCAATGCTGACAACAGAGCCCCTGTCTCTTTCTATTAAAGGATCTACTCTTAGAAATAAATACTATGAATGAGGCCTTAGTTTCTTTAGAATCTGTAAGGTTTTTTGAGGCTCTGAGGATCTGTGATTTTTTGATTTTATGTTAATGTGGATACCTCATCGTCTCTTCAGATAATGTATCTTAAAACCTCAGGGACAACATTTAGACTCCATTGTTTTTACATATATTTAATAAACTCTTCTTGGACTTGTAGTTTTTTTTTTTTTTTTTTTTGATGTTGTTGACTTTTTCCTTCTTGGTATGGGGAAGACTTTTCTAGGCAGACTTGAAGCTTGCCCTAGAACAGTCCAATTTCACCACCTAAGATTAATTTGAGAAAAAAATTTCTTAAGGACCTTTAGGAGAAATCTGCATTTCAGTTGACTTGGGATAATTTAATTCCCTAAGGTAATTTACTTTAGGTAACATATTTGCAAAATTTGCTTGTCTGAATAACCTTCTTACCATCTATAAGCTAAAAGGATTGGGGAGGAGGACTATTTTTTGTTTTGTTTAGTTTTATATAATTCAATAAGCATTTAATAGAGGACCTGAATCAGTTGAGGTATTTAGTAAATGTTGAATAGATGAATAAGATATTCAGCCTGTAACATGTTCCTGCCTTTAAAGAGCTCATAATCTAATGGAGGGAGACAGTACTATAAAACAAGTCTATTGGGCCGGCCCCATGGCGTAGTGGTTAAGTGCACGCACTCCGCTGCTGGCGGCCCGGGTTCGGATCCCGGGCGCGCAGTGACGCACCGCTTCTCAGGCCATGCTGAGGCCACGTCCCACATATAGCAACTAGAAGGATGTACAATTTTGACATACAACTATCTACTGGGGCTTTGGGGAAAAAAAAAAAAGGAGGAGGATTGGCAATAGATGTTAGCTCAGAGCCGGTCTTCCTCAGTCAAAAGAGGAGGATTAGCACGGATGTTAGCTCAGGGCTGATCTTCCTCACAAAAATAAATAAATAAATAAAATAAAATAAAATAAAATAAAATAAAATAAAACAAGTCTATTATAGTCTTCTTGTATCTTGGTCACTTACTCTGTTGCCAGCTGTCTGCTTACATGCGGAAGTAGACTACCTATGTTGGACTGTTAATGTTATCTTGGATAAATTACCTGCTCTCCCTGTGCTTCAGATTCTTCATTTGTAGAATGAGGATAATAGTAGACTGTACTAATCTTGAGGACATTATGCTAAACAAATACAGAATGATTCCACTTATATGAGGTATTAAAATAGTCAGATTCATAGAATCAGAGAGTGGAAGGGTAGTTGCCAGGGGCTGGGGAAAAGGGAAATGGAGAGTTACCAATCAGTGGCCATAGTTTCAGTTAAGCAAGATGAATAAGCTCTAGAGATCTACTGTACAACATGGTACCTATAGTCAACAAAAATGTATTGTACACTTAAAAATTTGTTGAGGGTATATTTCATGTTAAGTGAAAATAAAATTACCAAAATAAAATTAAATTTAAAAAAATAGGCTGTACTTCTTACAGAGAGGACCAGTAAGTTCTGTTGAGTACAAGGAGGAAGCTAGGAAAGGTCCAGGACATAGGATCATTTTGTGCTTTTGGTGGAGTAGCACCACAATGTTCAGGTCTTCGAAAACTAGGAGGTACCATAAAGGAAAAGTAGAGTTCAATTACCTGAAGGGAATGGGAAGGCACCTGGGTAGGCAGAATAACGGCCCCGCCAAAGATGTCCAGGTCCTAATGTCTGGAACCTGTGAATGTGTTACCTTACAGGGCAAAAGAGACTTTGCAGATGTGATTAAGATTCTTGACATGGGGAGATTATTTGGGTGGACCGAATGTAATCAAAAGGGTCCTTATAAGGGAAAGAGGGAGACCAGGGAAGTCAGATGTCAGAATCAGAGGTTGGAGTGATGCCGTTGCTGGAAGGGGACCTTGAGCCAAGGAATGCGGGCTACCTCTAGAAGTTGGAAAAAGCAAAGAACAGATTTTCCTCCAGAATCTCTATAGAGAACTTAGTCCTGTTGACACCTTGATTTTAGTCCCATAAGACTCATATTGACTTCTGACTCTAGAACTGTAAGATGATAAATTTGTGTTACTTAAGCCACTAGGTTTGTGGTAATCTATAACAACAACAATGGGAAACTAATACAGTGCCACAAGATAAATAATGCCAAAGATATATTTCAGCTATAGCTGATCTTGCCTCTGCATGTGGGTAATTAAAATTACACAGCATTTTTTTCTTACTTAGGCTACTTTTTCAATAATATGTTTTAAAAATATAGATTTTTATACAATGGATTCTTTAAAACCACACTTAGCATATTTTACTTTGCATAGTAATTACTTATATCACCATTTAGTGTTTCGTACTAGAGTGTAACTTTGATGAGGGCAGGGTCTCCTTCTGATTTGTCTTTGTTTTTCTCATAGCTCCAAAAAGTGGTCTTTATAAAAGTAATACCTGCTCATAGTAACAAAAAACATTAGAGATAAAATGGTACATTCTGGTTCTGAGTTTGAATTCTGGACAAAATCATATAATTCCAATACATCTCTCTTTCTTTGTCTTTAAAATGATGATAATAAGGTACCTACCATATGTTATTGTTATTGTATTATTCATTTTATAAACTAAAACATTATGTAAATATTAATTTGTCATTCCCATGGAAAAAGAGGTATATAGGTTGAAATATGCACATTTAATAATGATTAGAATGGTAAAAATTTTGCTTGTATTCTTAAAGGGAGCTAGATAAGAAAATATATTTCAGGGAAAAAGAGTAACAGAACACAAATCATGGTATTTCTAGTTTATACTATAATTATATAATATTTTTATATAAAATTTATATTTAAGTATATAAATTTTTATCTTATTTCTTTGGCATCAGTAGTGTTAACAATTGTTTACATAAGATTCATTCCATAAGGCTTGATGCTCTTGTTAGCTGTATTACACTTCTTCACTGGTGCCACTAGAAACGTAACTCTGGACCAGCAATTGGCCGCTTCAGTCTGACAACTCAATCTGAGAATCCCAGTTTGAGGCTGTGCTTCTTGGAGCCACTCCCAGTACCAATTACCATGTTAGTTAAGTCCTGGCAAGAAACAGATGACACACTTAAAAGGGACAGTTGAAGAGAATTTAATGAAGAAACTATTTATAAGGTGTGAGCAGGATTAAGGGAAACCAACAAGGTATGATTTAGCACCCTGAGGCTGATGGGCTCCCAACAGTGGGAAGCCTTTACTATTCTAGAATTGAAGGGAGGAGAGTATGAGGAGTGGGAGCAAGACCAGACTCTGTGGGAGAGAGCCACTCACAGGAACTAAACCTTCAGTGGAGGAATGCAAGCACTGCCAAGAAGGCCTGGCAGGAGAGAGAGCCAGGAGAATATTCTTTCTTCCCGCCCCCTGATCTCCTGCTGGTACTTCCTGTTGGCTAACATGGCTGGAGGCCAGGGGCAAGGGTGTCTGGTTGATGCAGTCCACAGAGGTCAGCCTCTAAGGGCACAGAGTTGTGCCAAGAAAGACAGAGAGTGGCTTCATGGGACACATGGGGACCATCCAGCTCACAGTCCCACTCTTTCTGGCTCTGAAGTCCATGCTATTGCTATAGGAACACCGTTCCTACCACTACTGATCCTTTCTACTCACTTTTTTGAGCATATCACTTAAGGAGTTTTTTTTTTCTTTTTTAGTTTGCTATTTTCTTTAGAATTGGAAAAATGTTAATTTAGATCGTAGGTGTTTCATTGCCACTGTATACTTGGTAGGAATCAAAGAACAGTTTTTGAGAGCTATGATTAAAAGCCAAAGACACTTGAACGTTATGGTGATTGCATAACCTAATCTTGCTTTGCTTTTCTGACTTCAAGAAGCAGAGATTAAAAGGGCTATCAGAAGCTAGGAGACAGCAACAGAGGTTAGGAATGAAAGTGTACTCTTCTACCTAAGATAGAGGTTCACCCCAAAAACTTGAAAGTACACTCATGGTTATAGTTTTCACCTGGTCATTTAAGGCATATAGACTGTTTTGCTAATTTAAATTTACATTTCACCAAGGATAATGCATTTGAATTGAATTACACATATTAAATATGAATAATCTCTGTCTTTTTCAGAAATAGTTGTTGCTGAAAGTGTAGTTGTTATTAAGAAATTACTGCAAATGCAACCTGCACAACACGGTGAAATCATTAAACATATGGCCAAACTCTTGGACAGCATCACTGTGAGTACCAGTAGGAGATCTTTGCTGAATTCAAATGAACTTTACTCAGTAAACTACAGTTCTGTTAAAGCAAATAGACATCCTAAAGTATAGTGGTTAAGGCTGCTGAACAGTCTGGATTCAAATCCTGGTTCTAAGATCCCACACTGCTGTGGAAGGGAATTACAAATCTGATAAAGGGACAGGATACAATAAACACTGCAGTGCTGGATTGGCAGTGGGGATGTCAGTGTGAACTTCACGGGTTTTTGTATATAGATATCTGGATGTGTGTGTGTCTACACATGTTCGCATGTACACCTCTGAATGCATATATGAGTATATAAACATCTGTTTCCCAAGGCTGTCCTTTGAGAGGGCCTACATGCAAGAATGCCCCAGACCAGTGAGTACACCTAGTGCCCAGATCTTGTTTTGTTTTAAATGAAATATAATTTCAAAGCATAAAATTTACCCTTTTAAAGTATATAATTCAGTGGTTTTTGGTATTTTCATAAGGTTGTGCAGCCACCACCATCATGTAATTCCAGAACATTTTCATTATCCCTAAGAAAGAATCCCATTCCTCAAACTTCTGATCCTCCCTTTACTCCAGCTCCTGATAACCACTAATCTACTCTCTGTCTCTATGGATTTGTTTATTCTGGTCATTTCATATAAATGGAATCATGCAATAAGTGGTCCTTTGTGTCTGGCTTCTTTCACTTACCGTGTTTTCAAGGTTCATGCATGTTGTAGAATGTAGTACTGCATTCGTTTTTCTGGTAGACCTTGGTTTTTAAATTCCATTCACCACTCAAAGGAACCAGGGCTCCTTAGAGAAAATGGCTGATTTCAGAGCTAGGGCAAGGAAAGAACAAGATGATCTTGAATGTCTTATTGGGCCAAAAAAGCAAGGATGTGCTCACAGAATGATAGAGACGCAAGAGCCAGCTTGAGGGGACTCCCATTGGCTAATTTGAGCAACAAAACAAATGATAGTAAAAGGATTATCTCCTATTGACTAGGGTAAGAACCTCTGAATCCACACTGGAATGAAAGAATGAATGAGTAGAGGAGAAAGGGAGGCTCTTCCTTGCAATGCAAAAGCAGCTAACGTAGAAGGAATGATGGAATTGGAATATCACCATTTGCCTGCCATCACAACGATAATTGAATCAAGCAAGAATCATTAATAAATGCCAAAAGCTAGAAGGTGAAAATTTGAGTAGTAACAGGATATTTGCACGGTCTCAAAGTATAGCCTCATAAGATACTCTTAATTACAAAGAGTAAATTGATGACTTTTGACTTTACAATGGAGAAACCTGGCAGACACTACCTGAACCAAATGAACATAGTTAACACTGCCAGCGGTGGGATCATGTGCCTTCTGATATGATACACTGAATAGACCTCACCATCAAGTCTGTTAAATTCCTGCCCAAAGCAAACAACTTGAATCTAATCAAGAGGAAACATGAGGCAAAACCAAATGAGGGTATTCTCCAAAATAACTGGCTTATATTCTAAAAATGCCAGTATCATGAAATGGAAAGAAAAACTCAGAAACTTTTTCAGATTAAAAGAGATTAAAAGGATATGACACCTCCATGCAACACGTAATTTTGGATTTGCTTTTGCTATAAGGGAGTTTATAATTGGGATAATTGGCAAAATCTCAATAAAATTTGTAGATTAGATAATAGTATTGGTTCAGTGTTTAATTTCTTGGTTTTTAAATAATTTTACTGTGGTTATGTAAGAGCATTCCTTAATTAGGAAGTTTATACTGAAGTATGTCAGGGTATAAGGGTATGTCTACAACTTTTATTAATTCAGAAACCAAAATGTGTGTGTATGCATAGAAAGCTAAAGCAAATGTAGTCAAATGTTAACATTTGGGGAATCTGGGTGAAGGGTATTGAGAAATTCTTTTTACTCTTCTTGCAACTTTTCTATAAATCTGAAATTATGTTTAAAAATTAAATTAAATTAAAAAATAAATATTAATCTTGGCTCCACCTCTTACCAGCTCTGTGTCCTTACATTAAAATCTCTGTACTTGACTTCTCCCATCTGTAAAATGGTGATGGTAGAAGAACCTGTATTGTTGTCGGTATTGCATTAGTTAATGTGCATAAAGCTTTTAGAACATTGCCTGGCACATAGTAGCACTGTGTAAGTGTTAGCTGTTATCAGTATTTATGTCCTATTTTATTCTCTTCTTCCTTTTAAAACTAAAGTTTTTGAAAGAATTATCTGAAAAGAATTTTATTTCCTTACCTCAGACTCACTCCTCAACCCATCACAGTCTGATTTGACTCCCTACCACTCCACTGATTCTCCCTTTTCCAAGGTCACTGACTAACTCCTTATTAAATCCAGTGAATAATTTGCTGTTTATCTTTCTTGATCTTTTGTTAGCATTTGACTTCACTGGCCTCTTCTTCCCTTTTGAAACATTCTCTCTCCATGGCTTCTGTCTGGTTTTTTGTCAAACTCTTCTCCGTTGTGTTTGCCTTTCACTATACCTGTGCCTTGAATATTGGTTGAAGTTTGACAACTAATGTTCTATAACTGGTAGGGTTGTAGTTTAGGGAGAGTATATTATTTCCTTCTTTGGAGATGGGTAATCTGTACTCTCAGACTGTTCCAAGGATCATATTTGTGTAGTTAGAGGTAAGGATGGTAAGGTTTGGAGCCTACCAGTCAGGACCAGTTTTTAATATCTCCAGTGGCAAAATTTTCTTTCCCTCAGGGTGTTATTAAAGCCTGCAGGGCAGTTATACATTTATCCTTAAGCTAAGGATAAGACTCACAGGAGTCACTTAGCATCCAAGCTTCCACTACATCTCTCATCAGAGAGTTCCTTTGTCTTATATCTGCTCTTATTGTTAATTAATAAAGTCAGAACTTCTCATAAAGTTCGTGTATGAGAGGTGTAGGGCTTAAAAAAGTGGGTTTGAAAACAGATGACTTGGGTTCAAATTTAGTCTCTGCCTTTCACTAGCTTTGTGAACTTAAGCAGGTTACTTGACTTCTGTCAGTTTTCTCGTCTATAGAAAAGGAACAGTAATGCTAATAACCTCACAGAGCTGTTGTGAGGAACAAATGAGTCAGCGTGTGTGAAACACTTAGAACAGCGCTCAGTGGAAGCTGTTATTATGATCATGGCTATATTTAATGTTTTTGAAGAAGACAAACGTGATGATAAGGTTTAAATTTAGTAAGCATTCTTGTGGCCACTTTTATATTTTACTTAACTAATTTAACATAACTCCTGTAGTGCTAATCATATGCCAGGCACTATTCTAAGCACCTTAAAAATATAAATAGTTAATTTTAATAGCAGCTCTACAAGACAGGTACTATTAGTATTCTCATTTTACATAAGAGAAAACTGAGGCACAGAGAAGTTAAGTAACTTGCCTAAGGTCACATAGCTAGTAGGTCTGCTCTCTTAACCAATACGTCATGCTATATCTCTCTTCCATTTCTAGTCTGTCTTTTTTGTATTCAGTTCACTTGCCTGCTCACTGACCTGGCTAGGATTTTATTATTATTGTTTCCTTTTGCTTCCCTAAAATCATTGACAAATTGGGCATTAGATTGACATGGTCCATGTTTGCCCAAATGTGGAACAGATGTTTGACATTATTTGTCAGTGATGTGTTGATGGGTGATGAGAAGATAAACCTCCTTCCTCAAGTCCTGAGATGGACATCCAGCATCTCTGTGTACCGAGCGTCAAATTTCAGTATTATTTTTAGTCATTGTAACAAGCACAAATACTCCTACACATATTTAGAAACCTCCTAGGGAAGTGGTACGTTCTCTAGGAAGAACCAGTTTTCTAACCAATGACTAATGAACCAAAGCAGGACACTCTAGATAGGAGAAAACAACAAATAGAGATACGGACACGAGGATATGTATGTATTTATGCACATAAGTAAATGTATAGGAATAGACTAGGAATGTCTAGCAAAAGTGCTCAATGAGAACTCTTGAAGAAGAAGGGGCATTAATATAAGGGAAATTCTAATAATCTGGAACTAAAAATATTGAACGATCTTAGAAAACCTAGGGGTAGGATGGGATTGGGGCAGAATAAAAATGTTTTGAAGGTCTCCTGGGAGGAGGAGAGTGGAAGGAGGTGAAATTATTTTAATATTCTCGTCTTGTGTTAAAAAAGTAGTAAGGTGAAAACATATTATCTTGGGGTGAAAACAGTGGGTTTTCATGGGGAAATAGTTAATATCTTGTTTATAAGAAATGGTGGAGAAATCTGTGTCTGATTATGAGAAGGAAATAAGAATGAGGAATTCTGTATTCTCAAATATCTTGTGCAGAATTTAGTTAAAACTTGTGCTAGTAAACTTGTTCTGGTCTTGTTAGAAAGGGAGAGATGATTACAAGA
The DNA here is from genome assembly GCF_057802395.1 of Ceratotherium simum simum. Taxonomy (NCBI): domain Eukaryota; kingdom Metazoa; phylum Chordata; class Mammalia; order Perissodactyla; family Rhinocerotidae; genus Ceratotherium; species Ceratotherium simum. Next base: position 87,792,371 of record NC_141903.1, read on the forward strand.
AGTGTTAGGGCTTTTTGGTGACTGTGGCTGCTTATACACAAAACCTATGACAGTATGTGAGATCCATATCAGGCAATCCTCAGACTTTCCTGGAAGAAAAATTTGTTGTATTTGACTGTATCGCTGTCTGGGGCTAGAAGGATGTTTTTGATCGCCTTGACTTTCTCTACAGCAGTTGTTGGAATGTTAGCCAAGTAAATACTTTCTTACGGATCTATATAACAAAGACAATTTTTTTGTTTTTTGTATTTGTGCTTGTTTTTGTCAGAAGGTAACCATTAGTGGAATACAAAAGTATGGTGGGAATTCCAAATTTACAAAGAGAAAAAAGGAAATAGAAATCTAAAATAAATAATAAATTTTTAAAAATATTAAAGTAAGATGGAAGAGTAAAAATCAAATATATCCGACTCTAAATATGAATGGACTAAATTCTCTCCTGAAAAGACAGGCTTTCAAATTAAAGTGAAAAAACAAAAGCTAGCTACAGGACTTTCAGAATTAAAACACTTTAATCAAAGTGGTAAAGGTTGAAAATAAGAAGGTAAGGAAAGAGATATTAAGTGAATGTGACAAGGAAAGTAAGACTTAAAGTTAATTAAAAGCATTTAACAAGATAAAAAGGAACATTATAAAATGAAAAAAAGGCAAATTTACAAAGAAACTAAGAAGTATAAACCTATATGTGCATAAAAATATGCCAACCAAATAAATATGTAAAGGAAAAATCTATTGGAAATGCAAGGAGAAACTGATACAATGCATTTTGGTGGGTGACTAGTTATTTCTCTCGTACTAGATGTACCTAGTAGATTTTAAGAAGGATGTAGAAGTAAGGACATAGAGAAATCCAATAATAGAATAAATACTTGATTTAGTAAATTTAAGTAAAACTTTATGTTTCTTGAACAGATAATACCCACTTTTATGGGCATATCCATAGAACATTTACAAAAAGTCAGGAATATACTTGGATATAAAGAAAGCTTAAAGATTTTATGTTTTTTAACATTAAGCAATAAAATTAATATTAAATAATTTAAAAGGATACCAGACCAGTTGTGAAGTAAGAAATATAGTTTTAGATCAAAGAAAAAGTTTAAAGAAAAAATGCAAGCTTTTCATGAAACATAGAAAAAGAAAATGCATTATTCTAAAATGTGTGGGACATGGCTAAAGCTATCACTGCCACCATTTTTAAAGTAGAGACCAGAAATAAAAGAATTTGGAATTTGTCCTAAGAAATTTGAAAAAGAACAATGAAACAAAGTATAAAAACCTAAGAGAGATGAAAGTTGATTTTGTAAAACAAAATACCAAAAAAATACATAGTTGAAATTGATAAATACATCTTAAATCTGGTCCTTTGGAAAGACAATAACGTAGAAAACCCTTCTTGATTCTGGTAGAGATAAAGAGAGAAAACAAAAGTAGACCAGTTGCGAATGTGATACAGGAGAAATTAAGATAATTACAAGAAAACTTTATGCAACTCTGTAGCAAAAATTTGAACTTTTGGAGCCTGTAAAGGTAACATGAGCTGTTACTATTTACTTAACACATCTGAGGGAGCTGAAGTGCTTGAAGTGGGGCAAGGAAGAAGGAAGCAAGACAGCTTGTGATGCAGAACTGGGAAAATGGTCAGGGAGTGGAGGTACAAGCCACTCCAGAAAACGGTGGTGAGGGAGGGAGGTAGCCGACAACAGCTTCAATACAGGAAAGGGGAGTGAGTGAATCCCCAGAATCTCTTTGCTCCAAACAGTCAAGAAAGCTATTCACATAAGAACAATAGCCACGTGGAAAAGAAAACAGGGTTTTGTTCATCTGACCAAGCACCTGTTGAATATTTTTGTGTGTGTGTGAGGAAGATTGGCCCTTAGCTAACATCTGTGCCAATCTTCCTCTATTTTGTATGTGGGTCACCACCACGGCATGGCTTGATGAGTGGTGTGTGTAGGTCTGCACCCAGGATCTGAACCCGCGAACCCCGGGCTGCCAAAGCAGAGTGTGCAAACTTAACCACTACACCACTGAGCCAGCCCCTAAATGAGGGCAAGTGATTCTAAAATGGAAAGCTTAGCTTGAGAGCCTTAAATGAGACAGACCTCTCTCTTCCTGAGTCTCTACCTATTTCACCCTGAATCCAGGGGTGATACCTTAAACCACAGTGATTTTAGCAAGAGCCGATCTGACCAGTGTCAGAGGACAAGAGGACAAAATTGAGCATATTTTCCCTTAGTGCCTAAGCCACTTTATCAGGGCAGAATCCTTGGCTCATCTACCCTCCAGGAGGAGAGGGAACAAAAGTAACAGCCAGACGTCTTCTCACCCTGGCCACCTTATCCATAAAACAGGAGGCAGAAGAAAGTGGGAAAATACCGACGTGCAAGCGTGCAGGGATAGGAAGAGGATCCTGGTCTGGAAAGGCTGGCTCTTGGGGAAGCCGCAGGTGGCCACAAGGGAGCCATTGCACAATGTTGCAGAAGAACAGGGCAAAGGAATAATCTTTCATTTGATTGATGAATAAATGAGGCCCTTTGAGGTGAAGTTATTTGTCTCCATGATACACATGATCAGTCTGAACCAGTCATCTTGCCTTGCTGGCTGGTTTTTTTCTTGTATGGCACTCCCACTTTATCTCTGCCCAGTGGCCATGGTGATCTCTGGATTCAGACGTGGAGTTCCAGTCCTGGCCTACCACTGACAAGCTGTGAGATGTCGGGCAAGTTTCTGAACCCCCTCGTGCCCCAGTTTCCCCATATATCAAGTAGGGATAATGGGTTCTAGGGCTTTTGTGATAATTGACTAGGAAATTGGGTAAAGTACCTGAAAACAGTGCCAGGCACGTGCTAAGAGCTCAATAGATGTTAGCTATGTAATTTTTACAAAAAGAGAACATAGATTTTTATTGTATTCAAGACTTTGATGCCATTTGTTATTAGTAAGTGGCAGAGTTGAAAATATTAAAACTAAAATTTAAATTAATTCTACTTTTAAAATTCATTCAGATTGAATAGATGTTGATAGTGCAGTCAACTTATATGTTCTGATTGTGTGTATATATATATAGATTTTTTGGTGAGGAAGGTTGTCCCTGAGCTAACATCTGTTGCCAATCTTCCTCTTTTTGCTTGAGGGAGATTGTCCCCGAGCTAACATCTGTGCCAGTCCTCCTCTATTTTGTATGTGGGATGCCGCCACAGCATGGCTTGATGAGCAGTGTGTAGGTCTGCGCCTAGGATCTGAACCCGGGAACCCCAGGCCAGCCCCCGATTGTGAATATTTTATCTTTTGGAATATCCTTCATTTGTAGTAAATACTACTTTTGGAGCAAAGTTCTTCCAAAATAAAATGCATGCTACCTGAGGATTGTTCTGTCAGGGTTTTACATAATGTTTAACGAGATGGATGAGGATTTCATATTATAAAAGAACAATTGAAAGATCTTCTGTAAAGACCACTGAGTAATATTGAAATAGCACTTTATGTGCTCCTTGCCCAGGTGCGTCAGTGAACGCCTGTCATTTCACAAGTCCGCCACGCTTGCCCTGTTACCCCAGCTTCATTCAGACTTCAGTTTTAATGCATATTGAGTCCAGATACAGAATACTGGATCTGATTTACTGTTTGTATGCAGTTTGTTTAGATGTCTGCTGATTTTGCCTTTGACAAATTTAAATAAATAAAATTGGTGTTTTTGCAGGATTTACTTTACATTCTTGTATTGTACAGTGGGCTGGTGTTAAAACACAATAACTTTTATTTTTTTGTGAGGAAGACCGGCCCTGAGCTAACATCTATTGTGAATCCTCCTTTTTTTTTTTTTTCCCCTTTTTCTCCCCAAAGCCCGAGTAGATAGTTGTATGTCATAGTTGCACATCCTTCTAGTTGCTGTATGTGGGACGCTGCCTCAGCATGGCCAGACAAACGGTATGTCAGTGCACCCCTGGGATCCAAACCCGGGCTGCCAGTAGCAGAGCACGTGCACTTAACCGCTAAGCCACGGGGCCGGCCCCATCACAATAGCTTTTAAATTGACCTGCTTACGGAGTGATCTGTAAAATCTTTCTCAATGTCTTTCTATAACTGCTGAGGTCAGCTAGGAATCATGATTTGTTTTTGCAGGCAAGTTAATGGGTTAAAATGGCAGTGGAAACTGCCTTCTGGATAGAAGGTTTAAAAAGTGCACTTAACCACTTACTCAGGGTGTTTAGAATAAAGAATCAAGCAAAGTCATTTTGTCTTTAAATCCAGTTTGTCTTTGAAAATAGTGGAAAGCAGAGGTTCATAATGCAAGTATTATATCATATGCCTACGTGTGTATTATTAGGTTGGTTTGAGTTCAGTGTTCCTGTTTATTCTGTGGTTGAAAAGACCATGGAGAACAAAAAGTGACTAATTTTCTTACTTGCTGTTTTTTCAGTTGCTTCAAATCTTTGAAAGTAGTGGCTATGGATTTGTAGTATCAGTGATGTACAAATGAGAGCCCTATAACTTAATCGGAAGAGAAAGGGAGGGCTGGAGTCTGAAAATCTTATGATTCTGATTCCAGCCAAATGCATGGAAACATTAGGGTTGTCAGTTTCCTAAGCTTTTTAATAAAATACCATCACCAAAAGTTTGGTATAAATATATTTATATTGCTATTATTTCTTGTTGTGGAGAAGTTTTCTAAGTTTTTAAAATGTTTACTTGGAAATTTTATTACCTCAGTTTTAGAACCTCTGAATATTATCTGACACGACCACCACCTTGAGATTTTCCTTGTGAGCATTAGAATTTATTGATTTTTAATCTTTTTCAACTCCTTGAAATATATGCATTATGAATGTTTAGAGTGTTTAAATATTCTTATTTTAAACACTCTGGGTATATTAATGAATAGGAATATAAACAATCTCTTTAAACTTTTTGGGATTGTCTTTTTAATTGCAAAAAAGAATTATAAGTGTGTTACCAGAAGAACATTAGTTAAAGTGGGGTAATACATTGTGATATGCCATAGAATTCTAATTTTTATACTAGCAATATATAATAAAATATTTAAGAAAAATAAATCTAGCATAACTGAAGTCTGACGTTGCCCATATATTCTTATTTAGAGGTATCTTTCATTACGGCAGGCAACTTGAATTGCTTCATACTGGAAAATTTAATGTACCACTCAATTACTGTGTGTTAGCCCAATTTAAAATAATAGATTGGGAGTAAGGTCTTAATGCATTGTAACCTTTGGAACATTAGAAATAACCTCTTTCTTTCCAGAAATCAGTATATAGTAAGGATATCAGTTTTATCCTACTGCATAAATAGATTTGTAATAGCATTTAGTATTATACTTATTACTTATTTAGTACTTATACTTATTACATAAGTATACTGATTTCTTCTCTTACTATACTTATTCTAATATTAATTTAAAGATGATGCTGTTATGATATTTGAAAATATATACTTTGATTTTAAAGCTTTTTTGATGACCTCATTCTGATTCTGGTGAAAGATACAACTTAGGAGTGTCTTAACAATTTTATATTATTTCATAAAATGGATGTTTTGAAAGAATTTGAGACAGTGGGTTTTGTGATAAAATTTTAGCTGCACAAAGGTCCTTATTGTCACTTTCTTCTTTAACAGTCATACTATGTACAGTTGTGCAACTGATTAAAATATTAGGACTTTATTTGAGGAATTAGAAAAAGATTTCATAAAAGGAATATTGTCTTGTGATGCTACCTCTTAGTGATAGTCATTGGCTTTTTCATTTATTGTGAAAAGAAAATTTTCTATACTAGGTGAAAATGTTCACAGAAACTAATTTACATACCCCATCAAATTCCTTTTGGAATAGGGGAGAATATAGGTAAACAAATAGTAATAAAACTAATTTACATACTCTAAAATGTTGGTCTTAATGGTGCTGATGGAAGGTTTCCAATTTGTAGCAAAGCAGTTATTTTTAAGAAACAAATTTTATTGAAATGTACTTTGTTTAAAAAAATATATATTGCCAAATGCAATATTGGACAGATTTATCTTATTCTTATTTCTTTGGTTGATGATCAAATAATAGACCTGGATTCATGATTTTATAAGCAGACCTTGATGATCTTGTCAGTTTTATGTATTTCCAATGCGGTAGATGCAAATACATAGAGGACAATAACAGTTTTGATTTGGAATCATAGTCTTTAATGGATCTATTCCTTTTTCTTTATTATCCATGGATTCTCAAAACATGGGTTACAGACCACCCGTCTCAGGAATCATCTGTGAGGCTTCGTAATGTGTGGATTCTTGGGCCCCACTATAGAATACTGTCTTGGTAGAATACTGTCTTACCAAAACCCTGCAGTTTTAGTAAGAACCGTAGATGATTTTTATGGGCATCGAGGTTTGTGAACCAGTGCCCTAGAGCAGGGGTGGGCAAACTTTTTCTGTGAATTGCTAGATAGTAAATATTTTCAGCCTTATGGTCTTTGTTGCAACTGCTCACCTCTCCTATAAAAGCAGCAACAGTAAATACATGAACAAATGGGCATAGCCAGCCAGATTTGGTGCACAAATTTACAGATTTCTGATAGAATCAAGATTCTACACAGATAGTTTTTCCTCTATGAATCTATTCTAAGATATTATCTCTGAAATCAGTTTTCATGTGATTTTTTGTGTGTTTATTTTTTGATAACCGGACAAAATCTGTAAATATAAGAGCACTTCCTGGATATATATTAAATGAATTAATAGACTTAAAACCTTGATATATTGAAAGCCTTTTCTATGTTAATATTAAAGAGAGTATGATTATCTTATTTGTAACTATGTAATGTGCTTCTAATATAGGTTCCTGTGGCTAGAGCAAGTATTCTTTGGCTAATTGGAGAAAACTGTGAACGAGTTCCTAAAATTGCCCCTGATGTTTTGAGGAAGATGGCTAAAAACTTCACTGGTGAAGATGATCTGGTAAAACTGCAGATTTTAAATCTCGGAGCAAAATTGTATTTAACCAACTCCAAACAGGTAAGAGGCTAATTTTTAGTCTACCTCTGTGATATCTGCTTTCTTCTTTACTCTGATCAAGCAGCTAAGGTCTCTTCATGCATTAGTCTGTCCATTAGATGATAGGGGTGCAAAGAGATGCCATTCTAGTCTAGTAGAGGAGAACAACAGATAAAAAATGAAATAATATATGGTAAGCACTCTAATAGAAGTATTGAGATACAGTGGAACTCCGGAGGAGAAAGTTAGTGCAAGTCTGAAGTAGAAGGAGGTGAGAGATCAGACAAAGTTTCATAAAGGATAAGACTCTTGAAAGGGCTTGTAAGCAGTGGTTTACTGCACAGAATAAGGAAAGAGGAGAGCAGAGGGTCAGTCATGGAACAGCTTGGTGCTTTCAAGAAACTTAAAGCTGAGTCTGGAAAGGTAGGCAAGGTCATGACTCAGAGTTGCAGGTGCTCTGGACCTTGTCCTCCAGGTGAAGGGGAAACGATTAAATATTTTTTAATTGTGGTATAATTTACCAGATTTGCAGGTTTAGAATATTCATTTTTTAAATCCGTTGACTCTTTGAGGAACTGTTGGTAAGAGGAATCACCTCTATGTATAAGATACATGGAATCACTTCCGTGTATAGAATAGGGACTTCCCATCCTTCTTCCTGTATCTGCAGTGCTGTTGTCCATGGGTGGAGGACTTAACCTGATCAGTGAGACTGGAAAAGGATTCTTACTCATTTGCAGCTACGCCTCTGAGTAGGCTTTATACTCCATGTCCTGTCTCTGTTTCTCTCTAATTTTTCCTTTCTCTCTGACTCTTACTTTGCCTCCATGGATTTTTTTTTCTCTGTTTCCGTCTCTCTGTCTTTGTTTTTGTCCCCCTCCTCTCCAGAACTCTCTCTGCCTGTGTATCTTTCTGACATCCTTCACCCCTTCACACACGCGTGCGCGTGCACACACACGTCACCACTACAGTCTAATGTCTGTGTCTCTTTCTCTTCTTCCTCTCCCATCAGTGTTCATCTCTCCCTTATTGTATTTGCTGTATGTATCTCTCTCTCCTGCCTTCTCTGCCTACCCACAGGCCACACTCGTGCTCTAGTAGCTGATGTTGGCCATTCAGAATCTTCAGGTTGACTCCTCAAATTCATTTCTTGTATGCTTTGGGATTGTCTTCATCCCTAATTGTGATATGAGTTGTATTATTGTAACTCTTGCTGATTGGTGTACAAGATTTATGACCGAATAATTGTGAATATTTTGAGAATCTTTCCATATTTAGATTTTATCTTTACATTTTAGGTCAGTCTTTGAAAGGAATCAGTTAATCGTTTTCAAGTGTCATGTACATTTCTTAATGTGATAAGTTACTTTTTAAAAACTGAGTGAATGAAAGGAAACCTGTTTGCTGTTGAGTTTCTTGTTTATTGATAAAAACTTATTTTAGCCTCACACTCCCAGTGTTCACTAAATCCATGTGGTATAATGAAAGTCAATATAACACCTAGAATATTATGATCGTTATGACTTTCTGTCTGGTTTGGCCACTCTAAATCTATCTTAAAGATTATTATAGGGCCGGCCCTGTGGCTTGGTGGTTAAGTGCGCGCGCTGCGATGCTGGTGGCCCGGGTTCGGATCCCGGGTGCGCATCGAGGCACCACTTCTCCGTTCATCCTGAGGCCGAGTCCCACATACAGCAACTAGAAGGATGTGCAGCTACGACATACAACTATCCACTGGGGCTTTGGGGGGAAAAAATAAAATAAATAAAATCTTTAAAAAAAAAAAAAAAAAAAAGATTATTATAAAAGAAAAATAATACAAAATTAATATGTTAATCAAGACTGAAAGTAGTTATGTCTTACAAAACTACATGAAGGTTCTGTCTTTGGCCCTCATCTTTGTAACTGTAAATAACCAGTAATGGAATGTAGTACTCTTTGTTCAGAAATTGTAGAATGTTTTCCGTATCTTTTTATCCAGTGTATTTGAAGACAACATAGTTTGCGCACAAATATTTTTTTTCTTGAGTGGTATTATTGAAGTTTTGGAGCCCAGCTTCTGAAGTGTTCTGTTTTATATTTTGGAATTATATTTCTAGATAACCACAATAGACTCCACCACCAGCTGGTGAAAACATAGAGATGTTTATAAAATATACCAAATTTTCACATATATTTTTATATAACTCATTGTTTTTAAATGATTAAATATAAAAACAGATGAATAAAGGTGTCCTGTAGAGTTGTGCTCTGTTCTGCAGTTTCTCATTTCTCAAGAAAAGGGGTTTGAGAGAATTGCTAAGTTAAAATTAGCATTAAAGAATGATTTCTAGCACCATCAACTTGACAGCATTTTTAGGTCTTATGGTTCATACCCTTTGGATGTGAGGCAGAGACTAAAATGATTCCTTTGACCTAAATGTAAAAAATTATCTTCTGTACTTATTTATGTTACCATCTTTAAAACTGAACTACGGAGACTAAGCCACAGTATTCAGGGACTGGTTTGCCATGAGGTCCTGATATTTATTTGTAGATTTGACTTCCCTGTGGTCTAGATACCTCAGTGAGCATTTCCAGAATATTTATTGAATTATTTAGTTATGGAAAATGTCTAAGTTGATTTTTATAAGGTTTAGCACATTGTGTTCATTTGTATGCTTAAGGAATAATTGAATAATAAATTTCTTTAATATCTCAAAATGTTTTTACTTGGTATAGAAAAAAATTTACAAAATTAGTCAACAGTCTGCTTTCAGTATGGTTGAGTTAGCTCCTACAGGACTGACTCTCCCATTGAGAACAACTATAAACTCTGGAAAAATACAAAAAATCAGTAACTGCCGGAAGTCTCAGAAGAATAAAGAAAAGCAGGAAGATTCTGGAGGAGAATTGACACTTGGAAAAAGGGAGTGGCACAGAGTAAATTTCCCTGCTTTTATGGGTTTTATCCTGAGGACAGGCTATAGTTGGCACTACGCATAGAGGCTAAAACTCCAGAAGGAAACCCAGAGTCCTTCTGGCCTAAGAAAGTAGAGGGCATAGTTCAGGAAAACTAGAGATACTAGAAAGTTAAGGAAGAATTCTAGAAAGGGGAGAGCCAGGGTGGGGGAGCTTCAGAATCTGTGAATAACTCTGCCTGAGTCTCTGGCTGACCCCTGACCCACACATGCCCACAGTGGATTCAGCGCAGCACAGCCAGGAATAAAGGGACTGAACTGAAATTTGAGCTGCACCAAAGAGACCAAGTTCGCACTTTGAACCCGACCAAGTTAATCACCTGCTAAAACAAACAAACAAACAAAAATCAATACTCATTTAAAGAGTATAACAATGTCCAGGGTCTCTACAATATAACATTCATAATGTCCAAGATACAATTCAGAATTACTATACATAACAAGAACCAGAATGAGGAGTTACGGTTTAATGGGTATAAAGTTTTAATTTGTGAAGAGACAAATATTTCTGGAGATGGATGGTGGTGATGGTTGCACAACACTGTGAATATACTTAATGCCACTGAACTGCACACTTAAAAATGGTTAAAATGGTGAGTTTTATGTATATTTTACCACAATAAAAAATAAGAAGAGGAAAATGTGATCAGTTTTCAAGAAAAAAACAAAAAATAACAGAAAGCAGCTCTGAGGTGACCCAGATGTTGGAATTTGCAGGCAAACATTTTGAAGCAGCTTTTATAACTGGGGTTGGTGATATAAAGGAAAATATATTCACAGCGAATGAAAAGATAACAGCAGAGAAATAGAAACTATAAAAAAGAATCAAATGTAAGTTCTAGAACTGAAAAATACAGTACCTGAAAAATCAACATCTTGTCTGATCTTTAATATTATATTTATTCTTTAACATTTTAATATTTTTCTTTCTGGGTATAGAGAGATAAGCTGCTTCATACAGTTTTTTACAAACTCTATTATATTATGTTTAAGACTTTAGGTGAACTTCTGTAAGCATCTTTAATTTTCTGACTTGGGCTGTTTCAGATGTAAGTTTGTATTGGAAAGCATTTTAACCGTGTATGATGACTCCCATAGAACTCTTTGATATCAGTTACTGTGAGGCAGGTAGTGATTGAGAGTACAGGCTCTAATGTTACTCTGTCTGGCTTCAAATCCTGTTTTGCCACTTACTAGCTACATGATTTTGGACAAATTATATGACTCAGTTTCTTTATCTATAAAACAAGAATTATGATAATATAGTCAGTTCTTTATAATACAACAAATATGTTCTAAAAAGTCATTGTACTTTACAAAATTGCACAAATAAAAACCACAGGGATTATTAGAAAAATGGATCTAGAGGCACAACACTCAAAAACTTCATTGGTGACACATTTGAAAAAAAGAAAAGAACCTAATAAAAACAGGAGCACAGTTTTGCACGTTAAGTGGTTAAGAAATACGTAAATACTAAAATGAATATAATTCTTTACCTTGAAAGAGACCTGAGGTTTGCTTGTGGAAATGGGTGTTGGAAAGGTTGTATTTGTAAGTTAAGTGGTGGAAGCTGGGTTAATCTGAAATTGGATGGAAAGTTGTACCACCAAATGTGGCCGATAACTTGTGTGGTGATCTGAGGTAGATGTTGAGGTGGGTATGTTCCGTTTTTCCTACGCAGCCGGGTTCAGCTGGGTGCAGTTTTATGCCTTCACCTAGTGTTTTCTTGCAGACGAAATCATGCCTAAGCAAACACAAAAATCACGTTATGCCCAAATTATTTCCTAATATATTGAATTGGAACAAATGCACATTTTCAAAACAATCATTAGAACAGAACTGACTGTTTCTACCTCACAAAGTTGTTAGGAGGATTAAGTGAGACAGTCCATGTAAAGTGCTAGGGTTTCCTGGCACATAATAGTGCTCAGTTCACATTAGTTACCTTGCTTTTTTGTAACCCTAATTTACACTATTAACCAACTGCTAGATTGTTCTTAGAGAATACGATTATTTACAGTAAGGGAACTAGTCCAGTTACTGAGAATCTTTATTCTCATTAGGAAAAACCTCGATTTGGGTTTATCCTGCTGAGAAAAGAGTTTGCCGAAACCCCTCTTTGATAGTTTATGAGGAAAATAATTGTTAGATATGAATATCAAGAGTGAGATATTCTATCACTGTTAGATGTAGTGATAAGTAACATAAGTTAGTTTTACTTAGCTCATGTTTTTATTTTTAATTATGAAATAATACAAATGTATAAAAAAGTACAAAATAGCATAAATACATATATAGCTACCACTAAGATTTAAGTTGATGTTTTTGCTGTATTTGTTATTATTTTTTAAGGGAATGTAACAGGTAGAGGTAAAAACCTGAAGTTCCCATTCGCACCTTCCTTCCTTCCCCGTTGGTAGCCACTGTTGTATTGGTAGTGTGTTTCAATCATGCATGTTTTATACTCTTATTATATGAGTATGTATCCACATATAATGTATGTTATTCTGTGGATTTTGAAATTTTGCATCAGTATATATTCTACTTTATGTATAGTTTTGCAACTTACTTTCTTCACTTAATACTGTATTTTTAAAATAGTGACGTGTAGATATAGTTCATTCCTTTTAATTAACTCTGATTTTCTGTGAGACAGGTTTTTGACTTTTCTGCTGTTAGCAAAGAAAGTATTTCACTGAGTATCTTTAGTACTTGTATTTTCTTTGTGTCACTTTTTAGATTTTTTGATTCTTAGTGAGAAATTTTATAAATCATACTGATGATTTGGGAATCTTCCCTGAAGTTAAAAGCAAATTCTCTCTTGCCCTGTGATTCGGGTCTTTGGAGAAATCCATCCCCGCCCCTGACCCCTTCAGCATGACTTAGCAAATGGGGCTCAAGCTCTGTGAGTGACACCTCTACCTTTTCTTGGATATTTTTCTTGGCATTAAAAAACTCAAGTAAGTATAACATATAAAGGAAGAATTTACAACTTTTCAAGTTGACAAAAATATGGATATTGTTAAATTCGTGAGATTCCATCCAAGTCACATAAAGAATCCCATTTAGTCATGAAGTCATGAAATTGATGAAATGGAACACTAGTCCTGCTTAGATTTGCCTCTGGTGTAGGTTAAGAATTCTGTGTAGCTTTCCTTCATTTACCAAACGCATTTGCCAATATCCTTCTTTTTAAAAATAACAACTATGTGGAACCAATATTAATCTTTGCTATGCTAAATGCTCAATTCTGTGTACTTTTTAAAATTTCTTAAACTAATAGTATATCTAAGCTGATTTTAGACGAGACTTTAAAAGACGTTTTTTATTATTTTGTGCTGACATTAAATATTTGAAGAAGGCTATTGTTAGAGCAAATATTTACCAGTTTATTATTTGTTAGAGTATTTAGGTAAAAATATGATGCTCATATTTTGAGAAGTTTTTTAAAATAATGAATTCCTTAATTTTTATATAGCATTACCCCAAATTCATTTTTCCTATATCACAGAGACTTAGAGTCAATCTGAAGGGAATGTAATTGGTGTAAATAGTGTCCGGACAGCATTAGCTGTTAGTTGGTACCAGTAGTGATTCCTTAAATCTAAGCAGAAAAATTAACCTGGAATCAAAATTTAATAAATAGCTATATAGATTATATTGAATATTTCTGTTAATAAGGGTACATTGTGTTATTCTCTTTGCTCATCTTGTATAATTTTATGAATAAAACCCATTTAGAAATACTGTTTAATGTCCCGTCTCGTTTAGAATTGGTCATGTTAAAATGCCACATTGTTTACTTGACCGCTGTCTACTGTCTTTGTAACTGTTGCCCAGGATAGATCTAATTTATGTCTATTGTCTCGGTGTCCCATCCAGTTTAGGATTTGTCCCAAATTTTTCATTTTTAATGAAGTAGTATCATTAATAGTTGCATTAAAATAAGACACAGTAAGTTTGTAGACCTCTGCATTGTACTCCTAACCTCTGCCATGGTTTTGCTGATGGCATACAAGACACAAGTGCAGTCAACAGAGATTTCATTTTAATATGTGAAGCATTTAAATCGGAAAGACTTTGTCTGTTTCCAACTTTTTTGAGATGCAGCATTAACTAACTTCTTAGTTTTAGAGCAGCATGGAGGGTGTGTGCTGGTAAAATGAAGTGTGATCTGACAAGGCAGTTGGGAAAAGCTAAGTCCTTTGCCTTCCTGTAGTGGTGAGATAAGTGTTTAAGTGTTTCATCTGCTGGCAACTTGATGTACCAGCGAGTTGGTGCCATGGCCTGTGTGAAGCACCCGTGGATGGAGCTGTAAGTGGACGGAGTCAGAGGAAGACGTGGGAAGTCAGAGGTTGGTTTTAGGTGAAATATGTGCAGGAGCCAGAGACAGAACAGTCCTGCACTAGATCATTAGAGAGAGTGGTCAGAGCACTCTCGCTACAGTAGTTTTGTCTTTTATTGTGTAGTGTAAATCTAAAACCTATTTATTTTGTTATTTGGCAGTTCTTTTTTTATTTTGTTATAAACCCAGCAGCAGTAAATTCTTAAAAATGAAAGCCTATACTTAATGAAGAATGAAGTACTGAATTTCTGTCTCAGTACTTAACACGCACAAAATGTTTATCAACATTTGCCGTCCACCGTGAGAGTTGTAGTGATGTCACTGCCACACAACAGCCGGAAGACATGACAAATCTGCTAAAAAAGGATCAGCATCTGTTTAAAGTTAGGAGTTAAGAAGATCATGCCTTAAGATGAGAAATATATGCAGGTGCAGAAGATGTTTACATCTCTCTCTGTGAAACGTGATCTCCTTTAGATCAAATAACTTTTTTAAAATTAATTTTATTTTTTATTCCAAGTTTTCTTTCGCTCATCTGAAAAATGAAGCAATAACTGTTAATGTATTGGCTCCATTAGCAGGAAAAGGACCTAAACAATGCTGATTTTTCAAATAGAAAATCAATTAATTCCAATAATAGTTCAACCTTTTTCACTCAAAGCTTTTGTATGTTTGTTCTGTGAGTGCTGTAAATGGAATCAAAGTAAAGCCTTTAGAAGTTTATTCTGTCAAAAATGCTGTAAATGCTATAGTAAATTTAAAAGCCCAACATGAAAGATAAAATTACTTGTTTTTGCCAAAAGGATGTTGTCATGGAAAAATCAATGTTCTTATTAAATTAAGAAAACTATAGAACAGAAATATTTTGGGATTGGTTGTGGTGCATGCAAACAAACTTGACTCGTTCTGCCAATTGAAATAAAACTATAATGGTCAAATTTACTGATATTTGATATATATAGTTTAACTGAACTACTGAATTCTTGTGATGAAGTTAATATTGAAAAAACATACTTCAGCATGACAGCATGCACTCTTGTACACAACTCTCTTTGCTGCATGTTACCAACAGGATTTTAGAAATGTGATTTTGTGAAAAACTGCTTTGTAAATTAACCTAAGCATCCTATATTGGCTTTTTTGGCCAGGGGGGTGGGGTGGAAGGGAGTAAACGAAACTTTTGTATCTTGGTTAGATTTTGATTCAAAATCATTTGGAAATCTTTAAAGTGTTCACCAAATAGAGTGCCAAAACCTTCAGCTTTTGAAAATTTCGGCAAATAGCAATTCTTAGAAAAATTGTGCGAACAGGAAGACACTGAAATTTATCCTTATAAAAGCAAGGGAAGAACTGAACAAATTAAGTGGTAAGAGCTCAAGATTTATTTTAGAAGTTCTGTCATTTGCAGTGTCTCAACTATTGTGAAGACTTTTTTTGATGGAGCTCTTATTTTTAATTGGTTAAGTTTATATTTTGTATTAGAATGAAATGAAATTGAGAAGACAATTGATTTTGCAGTATCTAAATTTGGTGAAATATTTAAAAAAAATATCAGTAGAGAATTATTTTAAAGTTTGTCTCATAAAAATAGTTTATCAAAGTGTCATTGAATGGAGGGGGAAAAGTTAAATATCTGGGCTTGAAATATTTACATATTTCAACCTAAAAGAAAACATTGAGAATATCCTTCATCCAGCAGAATTTTCTTTGTGCTTACCAGATTGTTGAATACTGTAAAGAGGATATTTTCTGCATTAAAAATAGTATGATCTATAGAGAAGAGTAAGTTCAAAATGTCAACAATTTCATAATTATTGATCATAAAATTAAATTTTGGACAAGATTGTAGATAATCTTATTTAAAAAAAAAAAAACAAAATAAGACCATATAAAAATACGTTCTTTAGGAAATAGTAATGACTTGGTAACCAAATTCAGAATAGCTCTATTAACATTTTCACTTACACATTTTATAGTTCTACTTTATTCCGACTAGGTTAATGCTTTTTAGATACATTGTTACTGAAAGAAGGTTGCTTTCTATGCAAATCAATTATCTTAGCCAATTATTATTGTAAAAGAGTTGACCACACCATTTCTGTACTTTGGCTTATTGTTCTAAAATTACTTTTAGCTCTGCCTGGCTTGATTGATTTTATTTTTTATCCATTTCAAATGTCTATAAAATGTTCTAATATAGATATTTTTTTCCATGTATTATGAATCCTATTTAATTTATAGTTGTATGTGTGTAACCTTCTAAATTAAAATTATGCTTTTTCAGTAAAATAACTGGAGTTTAAAATACAAACCTATTTTGTTAACATTTCAATTTTGGTTTAATTATTATTAAAATTATCTCAATATATGTTAATGTAGTACATTCAAAAATTGACTTAAGAAATCTTATTACCATGTAATAGCTACTATAATAAGTTGTTCCCTTACATAAGTAAATAAGTGACCAATATTACTAGAGGCCATAAGCAGCATGAGAAAAAAAAATGGAAGAAGTCTTTTATCCTGGTTTTTAGAGGGCATCAGCAGCTTGCTTTTATGAAAAAGTAACAGCTAAATGCACTGCAAATAATTTGCAGTAATCCAGTTCAGTGATTCATGTGTCTGCTTTAATGGGTCATAATTCAGGGTAAAGTAACGGAGTGCAGTCAGAGTGCAGACTCGGCTTATGCCAGGGACAGTATCTCTTCATAAAGCACACCTCAGGAGAAGCTGTTTGCCAGCCCCCTAATACTCGATGATGTTTTGATGTCCTGCATATTTTTCCGATTAAGTTTTGAGTGCCATGTTTTTAGTTGTATTTCCACATTCATTATTCTCACGTAGACCCTTCAGCGGGTTTGCCATATATGATTATTTTTTTAATGATGCCTTTCTTTCCACTTCAGCAGTTTAATAATCTAGCACATGGCTGCTTCTCAGTACTCAGCATTCACCTCCCCAGTACTGAAGAGGACATGTGCTTTGGCTTCAAAATTCCATTTCCAGCGTTAGAAATGCGTATTCCCTATGGAACAACATTTGTTTGACATAACCATTCATTTTTATTACCTCTTTAAATATGTTTATCCAGAGTTATCAATAATCATAAATAACTATTCTCATCTTGTTCTGTTTTTTTCCAACAGACAAAATTGCTTACCCAGTACATATTAAATCTCGGCAAGTATGATCAAAACTACGACATCAGAGACCGTACAAGATTTATTAGGCAGCTTATTGTTCCGAATGAGAAGAGTGGAGCTCTTAGTAAATATGCCAAAAAAATATTCCTAGCGCAAAAACCCGCACCACTGCTTGAGTCTCCTTTTAAAGGTATTATTATCAGAATATAACTGCAAAATATATCTAAAAAATTATGACAATATGTCCCGTTTCTAATGTGCTTAAAATTTATCTCTTAGAAAATATAAATGATTAGCATATGTAAATATATAAGGACAGTGTGCTTTCTACTCATTCCTCTGTTCTCCAGAGCAAGCTTTATATTAAAGTTTATATTTTTATAAACCTTATTTACCTAAATAATTTCAATCTTCTGATTTTATTTTTATTCTCCCTGAACATTTTAGCTGAACAATAGGTAAAAGCTGTGTTGTTCTTGTAGACATTGACTTCATTTCTATTTTAAATAGATAGCTTTATTTAATAAGGAATAAAATTCACCTTAATAGTCGTTAATTAAATATTGTATGTGCACTAACAAACTTTACTAGGAAGAATTATTTCATAAAAGTATCCCTTTATATTTAAAATTGTTTTTCAAAGATGAAAATTGACGCATTTTTCCCAGCTTTTTAAAAGGAGTAATTATTTTATCAGTTTAACAAGTAACTATTACAGTTGGAGTCAAATGATTATATACCTTGGTTTTCATATTGTTTCTTATTTAATTGTTGTAAACTGATGAAAAGCAGTTCAGTTTTGTAGTAAAACTATTAAAATTCTGGATGTGTTTGTGCCAAGACATGTATATGGATTGTTTAACTGTGCTGTCATTCTTAATATTCACAGTAAAGTAATTTTTAGAGAAGCTACATTTCAGAGCAACACCTCTAAACACACTGACTGATTAGCTTTTTTATTGACCATTATGGGGGAGATTATTGTAATCTATGGACTGAAATCAGTTTTTTGACCTATGAAGAGCTTCCTAGTTTATATTTATTCCTTGACATTTGAGGTAATATGCCAATTACCTTGAGCTCTGATTAGGATTGTTCTCTGTTATATGCAGCTCATATTGTTTATTTTATATTTCCCTCTGTTTTAATAGATAGGGATCATTTCCAGCTTGGCACTTTATCTCATACTCTCAACGCTAAAGCTACCGGGTACCTGGAATTATCTAATTGGCCAGAGGTGGCGCCCGACCCATCAGTTCGAAATGTAGAAGTGATAGAGTTGGTAAGCTGATCTTTCTGAAATTAATTTTGTCAAGCAGTGGGAGATTCTAGAACAACTATTATTTAATATAAAAGGTTTTTTTGGGGGGATTGAAAATTTTTCTGGTATTTCTAAACGTAATGTGTTAGATGTATCTCACTGTTACAAGAACTAACTAACTATTGTAGTATTCCTATGTCATTGTACATGTACTGTTCCTTTTCTTCAAAGAAATAGAGAATTGAATTCTCTGCATCAGTGCCATCCACTGTGTTTTGGTATTGCAATTTGTGGTACTGCATTTGTTAGCTGTGTAGATTCAATTTCTAAGGTATTTAGTTTCATTGGATTGAGCTTTTTTTACTTTGTTTAGAGATTCATAAGCTTCCTGTCAATATTTTTCTAAATAATTTTTGTTGTTCTCTTCCAGAAAAACCATACAAAGTGTTCTTCTGGATTTTCTGGTGAACCTGCTTTAAGTGAAGCCTAAACATAAATAGGGAGCATTATGTACCAAAAATGTCCTTAGACAAGGTCACAACTAAAATGAATAATGCATTGCTTTCACATGAAAAAAGAAAAACTGTCTATAAATGTAGAGAAATATAAACAAGAGAAATAAAGAGAGGGGTCTTCTGATTGTCTTTAGAGATTGATTATGTGAAATATATCCAATGCTTTTTTAAGTAGATTTAATAAAAAAGAATAATTAGGTATTACATTCTGGATGCTTTTCTGGTAGAAAAGATATATTGAACTAGGATTCAGATAACCAGAGTTCTTTACTACTAATTCTTATGGGAAAGTCAGTTAACCTCCTTGCTTATTAACTTGTCTATACACAATGGAAGAAAATCTTTATTACTGTAAATAGAAGAATTTCTATAATGAGCATAGCCATGTAATTTGATCCTCTTGAGAAATATGTTTCTCTTAACTACTCAAACTTATCCTGGCTTTAGAGCATGGCCAGAAGCAATAATAACTAATAATGGCTTCATTTAGCAAACTCTGGCAGTGTACTGTGATAATATTTTACAAACATTATCTTGTTTAAAGCTCATAGTGATTGTAAGTGATGGTTGTTATTATTCCCATTTTGCATATGAGGAAACTGAGGTTCAGAGAACCTAAGTAAATTGCCCAAGTTCACGTAGCTAGTAAGTGATGGAACTGGGATTCCAACCCAGATCTGTCTGAATGCATTGTTCTTGCTCTTTCTTACCGCATTTTATTATGTAGCATGAGGAGAGGCAGCCTGAGCTTATTGGAAAATCTGTACTTTCCTTAGTACTTAGCATCCTCATTTTCACGTTGTGACAAATTACCTCTATTTAGAGATGATGTTAAAAAATGTAAAAGCTATTAAAACTGATTGCATATCTATTCCTCCTTGCAACTAAGTTTGTTGATTTTCATTCAAATCTGTATACTCTTCAGTACTCTTAGAAAAGATTGGCTTATTTGTGGAACTTTTGGTCAGATGCTGGAATACAAAAAGAATGTTGTTTGTTGTGATTCTCTCCACAGATATACTCTCTCTCTGAGTTTCTTATTATGCCTGTTGGTTGTTTTTATAGTTGCGTCCTTTTTCATTATTGGATACATAGTGTTTTGGCCCAGTAGAACCATCTTTTTCTTTCTTTCTTTCTTTTTTTTTTTTTTTTTTGTGAGGAAGATCAGCCCTGAGCTAACATCCATGCTAATCCTCCTCTTTTTGCTGAGGAGGACCGGCCCTGAGCTAACATCTATTGCCAGTCCTCCTCCTTTTTTTTCCCCTTTTTTGTCCCCAAAGCCCCAGTAGATAGTTGTATGTGATAGTTGCACATCCTGCTAGTTGCTGTATGTGGGACACCACCTCAGCATGGCTGGAGAAGCGGTGCGTCGGTGCACCCCAGGGATCCGAACCCGGGCCACCAGCAGCAGAGCGCGCACATTTAACCTCTAAGCCACAGAGCCGGCCCAGAACCATCTTTTTATCCTCCTCCCATGTCTACCCTGTCCCTCCTCCTTGCTGCCTCAGTCTACCAAAAAAGAATAAAATAAAATTAGTTTATCTTCTCAGAAACTGATAGCAATGCTATGCAATTTAACTTGGTCTCAGCAGTAGCCTTATATTGGCTGATAGATTGGTTGCTTGGCTGTCTTCTTCCGTTTTCATATGCTCTTTTAAGCATTAACTACCTTATAGGGACAGTACTTACATAACCTGTTATCTTATGTTCGTTTCACCTGTCCAGTTCAACAGAGACAAATTAATTTCTTTTTCATTTTGCTGACTACATTCTGGAAATTAATAATTGTTAACTTATTATGGAGAATAATTATAACTGATGGAACCCAGTTGAAGAAAACTGTCGCTATCCGTTGATGCCACACAGAAAACAATTTCAGTCTATTGGTCTCTGGACGTATTGGCTTAAAATCATACCATAAGAGACACAATTAAATATAAAAATAATATACATAGTTTTATTATCTCATGCAGCTGCAGCAGTGCAGAAAGTAGTGTTCGTACAGTCTTTCTTGCCTCTCACTCTGCCTCACCTCGCTCCACAGTCACATCAGTGTATTTCATGTACATAATAGGCCATGTTATCCTAGTTTACTGTAAAGTGATCTTACAGGGTCACATCTCATCACTCTGAAATATAACTTAGTAAGAAAAATGGCCCAGGTTTAGATAATCTGCTATTTTAATCAAAACAACAGGAAACCTACTCAGATTGACACTACAAGTCACTTGGAATTACACACTACCATTTCTAGGATATCAGATATAATGTATATTTATATTATGATAGCAGTAAGTTTTGAAGATCCTTTAGAATTTTTTTGCTTAGTTCTAGAAAATCCTTTTCCCCCCATTTGCAGAAAGACTATCTTTTGCATATCAAGGGTATTTTGCTTTATAAACATATCTGCTATCAGTATTTTCTCCCTCATAGGAACTTTCAAATTAGTGCCTCACTCTTCTTTTCCTCTTCTCTTTTCCCTGTTATTCTTTTGCTTAGAATTGTGTAATTATCATAGTCATAAGAGACCATAACAAAAATTAAAATATTTTTATTGTTAGTCTTTGCCCTTTAAAACCTAAAACTCCATGAATAGAGTCCATGGCCACGTGAAGGTAATTTGCCCCTTTGAGCATAGAAGCCTAGTTTTCCTTATTTGTTGAGTTAGTCTTGCCCTGAAAGCCGTAGTGTAATTGAGTAATTTTTTTCCATAAATTGATCTGACATACTTTTTTACCAGACTTCAGAAAAATGTGTTTGTTTGGATTTAAGAAAAATATGAACTTCGGTGTTTACTAAATATAGGAGAACTTGGTTTATAGAATACTAGCTTTATTCATATTTGGAGGACAAAGCGTTTTAAATGTATATAAAAGGAAAGCAATACTGCTGATCTTATGTAAGTATCTTATTCAAATATATTCAAGTAACTTTTACTCATTTTTCTATTGTTGTCTAGATAGTAATTTTCCAGGTTGCTGAAGCTTGTCTTTTTAAGCAACATACATTAAGCCCTGAAGCCCTCTAGATCAGTGGTTTTCAACCCTAGCCGCACATTATAATCGTATGGAGATCTTTAAACAAGACAAACCTATGTCAGACCTGCACCAGACCAATTAAATCAGAATCTTAGGTGAATCCCAGGCGTTAGCTTTTTTAATATTAGTATTTTTATTGTTTGTATTAGTATTTTAAAAATATTCTCAGGTGATTCTAGTGTGCATCCCGTGTTGAGAACCATTCTTGAATAAGAACCTCTGCCATGCTGTGAATTCGTTTACAACAAACGTGTACTCTAGCAAACTGGCACATAATATAACTCTGTTAAAAGTGTGATAAATGAGTCAACCATTTTTGACTTTAAAAAAAATATACATTTCTCTGCCCTTTAAAAGAGAATATTTGAAACATGAGTTAACTTTTTCTTGATGAATCAGGTCACAATTATGAAAATAATTTATTTTACTTTAATACACTGTGTTAAAGTCTTTAAGGGGCTGTTCACACGACTAATTATTGTGCCAGACACACTTGAGATATATCAGTGTACAAAATGTTTAAAAATCCCTGCTCTCCAGAAGCTGACCTTCCAGCAGGAATAGACTGACAATAAAAACAAATATATAAATTATATAGTATGTTAGAAAGTAACAGGGGCCAGCCCCGTGGCTTAGTGGTTGAGTGCGAGCGCTCCGCTACTGGTGGCCCGGGTTCGGATCCCGGGCGCGCACCAATGTGCTGCTTCTCCGGCCATGCTGAGGCCGCGTCCCACATACAGCAACTAGAAGGATGTGCAACTGTGACATACAACTATCTCCTGGGGCTTTGGGGAGAAAAAGAAGTTGGATTGGCACTGGATGTTAGCTCAGGGCTGGTCTTCCTCAGCAAAAAGAGGAGGATTGGCATGGATGTTAGCTCAGGGCTGACCTTCCTCACACACAAAAAAAGAAAGTAACAAGTTCTGTGATGTAAAAAACAATTAGAGCAAAGTAGGATCAAAAGTGCCAGGCATGGGAGGTTGAAATTTTAAATAGAGTGGTCTCCCTGAGGTGACGTAGCACAGAGACTTGAAGGGACTGAGGGAGTGAGCCGGGCCATCATCTGGGGGAGAGTGTTGGAGGTGGGAACACCTAGGAGAAAGGCCCTAAGGTGGGAGCGTGCCTGGGGTGTTTGAAGGAACAGTAAGGAGTGGAGTGGAGCAGAGGGAGCAGGAAGTCAGAGAGGCGGGGGGGGGGGGGAGGGGGGGGGAGGCAGGGTCAAGGAGGGCCGAGCAGCAGACTATTGTAAGGACTTCAGCTTGTTCTCTGAGTGAAATGGGGAGCCATTGCAGGTTTCAAACCCGAGAAGGGCTTGATTGGACTTTTCAATAGGATCATTCTAGCTGCTGTGTTGAGCAGACTTGTAGTAGGGGGCTGAGGGGTGGAAAGAGAAGCAAGAAAACCAGTTAGGAGGCTGTAGCAGTAATCCAGGAGGGAGATGGCTCTGGCCAAGGTGGTAAAGGACCAAGGTAGCTAAAGGCTTTCTTGATGGATTAGATGTTTATATTAGGACAGAAAGAGAGAAGTCAAGGATTGCCTCAGGGATTAGGCTGTTGAGAAGGTGGGGGCTATTTATTGCCTACACTAAATATTTTCTTTTTTTTTCTTTTACTTCACTATTTTTCTTTTACCTCAGCTCTGAACTTGCATTTCTTATTGTTGTTATTGTCTACCTCTAATTGCCTTGACCTCTTCTAGGCTGTATTATTTTAGTTTAAATCTTCTATAGGCCAACAAATACAAAAGTGTTTAAAATTGTATGTTATTACAAGGTTGTTGATTTAACATAATGGGCTCTAAGTGAGTGTGTCCTCTATTTAGGAGTGAAGGGGACTTGGCCTGAATGCCAGGACTTCTAACAGTTGCCTTCTCTGCTGAGGCCTTCAACTTTCTTCTGGGTTCACAGAAGAAATCTGAATGATTTAAGTTTTCCGGAAGACTGAATCCCTTCATGAGAATTCATTTATATTTACATTTTTATATTTTATTAAACAGGCAAAAGAATGGACTCCGGCAGGAAAAGCAAAGAAAGAGAATCCTGCTAAGAAATTTTACTCTGAATCTGAGGAGGAAGAGGACTCTTCTGATAGCAGCAGTGACAGTGGTGGGGTTTATAATTTATTGAAAAACATTGTTCACTGTAGCTTACATGCTATGCCTCCAGCAAAACGATTAGACCTAGTACATAATATTTGACAAGTGGGTTTAAGTAAAGTTTATACTATTATAATAATTCCTTTCATTTACATATCACTATTTAGTTTTCAAAGTAATTTCTAATCCCTTCTCCTTTGACATTGTCTCTTGAACACATAGCTAATAAGTGATGGAGATGAAACTCATGCTTTTCTGAATCCTAACCCACACTGCCTGTTATATTCATTAGCGTATTAAAAAACATGATTTTACATTTGATAAGCCTTTACTGGGGCCTTTAAAAGTAACTTTGTTTTATAAAAATGTAAAATTTATTTTAAATGTTGAGCAATGTATGCGTCATCCATTTTATACTCTTCTGTTTCTACCTGAACCTTTATAGAGATAAAGCTAAAATTAATACATCTCTTGGGTATTATAAAGAAACAAAGAACTGAAAAGGTTGAGGCAACCATATACAGTGATGCTAAATAGGAGGGATGTAGAAATCTTGGATTTTAGCTACGCAGATTGCATAGGGCACTTACCTTTCTCTATATATGATCAGTGAAGAGGTGGAGTTAGATGCTTTTTAAGTCCCTTCAATACTAAAATTTTGTGAGTGATTTGCCTAATGAAAAATATATTGGAGTTGCTT